>NC_142011.1:51790876-52103376 GCF_049901735.1 Notechis scutatus | reverse complement strand
CTTTCACTTAAGTATCACATTCTATTTAGGATGCCAGCAACTTTGTGGTACCACAAAGAAACAGAATTAACAAGCATACTCTTACCAGACAAGCTAGTAGTAAAACTTTAAAAAACTTTTTCAAAAAATTGCATTACAATTGCATCCTATTTTTGAAGTCTAGTTTAATAGTTACCTGATCTATTAATAATGCAGCTATACCTTGTTTAAAAATGATCCAGAAGTGCTTTGGATTTCATGCAATCACAAGTGCAGCAGCTCATTACTATTAAGGAAGCCCAACATCTGTGTGAGCTAGAAAAAAAATGCATCATGGATTTTACTGCATTGTGTAAAGTCCAAAATACTTAATAATTTCTGAACTGCACACAGCCTAATAATAAATCAGTTTATTATTTGTGTTTTCTCTGTTTTGTTTTACCTGAAGAAAGTTCTGCATTGCTCAACTTGTTCTTGAGGACTAGAACAAACTGTTATGGATCAGGGCTGAAAACAATACACAGTATTAGTATGCTTCGTGGCTCACTGATTGCTAGAAAGGAACTTTCCCTTCACCAACCAGATGAAAGCAGACTATAATGTGAACTTTGCTGTACCTGTTGAGGCAGTGACTGGGTCTCTAGCACAACTGTACCGGAGATGATTCCTCAGGGTTAAGGCCATGGCAAGAATTTTGTACAATCCATGAGACACTAATTTTAATGTACCTTCCTTCCTCTAGTGGCTACTCCTCAACTCCTAGGGATACTGTGCTCATTGGAGGCTGGCCTGTTTTTGCAGGACTACTTTTGGGAAGCAAATCCCTGCTGGGCCCCAGGCACTCTCTGCACTTGATGGGGTGTGTGTGTGTGTGAGTGAGAGGTACATACCAGCTGCAATGAATTGATTATGGAAGACTTTTGATAAGATTCATTGACAATGGGCATGCATCATGACTTCCTGGGAACACTGATACCTCTACAAATTGCTTCCTGGTCAGGCTGTCTGGCATCCTGTCCATGGATGGCAAGATAAGACACATAATGATCTAAGGAGGCTTTTCATAAAATGCCTGTTTGCCATGCATCAGGTGCCTGCCTGGGTTACAATCCATTTCGCAGCACACCAAGCACTTTTAAGGTTAGGGGCACTATTAACACAACTCATCCATGCATTACAAACCTAGTATGACAGATCCAAAGGTCTACACCATGTATTCTGCTGAACTGTTCTTTCACCATTAGGTTATGGCATGTTGACCCTTTTTCATAGGTGATTCATCATTTGTCTCTGATAAGCTTCATGCATACTACACTTGCTGTATGAAGAAACTACTCAGTAATACAACAATCTAAACATCAGAATTCTAACTAACATTGCATGAGAAGGATGGAACTTCAACATTAGCAGGAGTCTTCTCCAGCACCAAAGTTCAAAGGCCTCAATTCTTTGGCGCTCAGCCCTTCTTATGGTCCAACTTTCACAGCTATACATTGCAACTGAGAAAACCATAGCCTTGACTATACACACTTTTGTTGGCAGGGTGATGTCTCTGCTTTTTAGTATGCTGTCTAGATTTGCCATAGCTTTCCTCCCCAGGAGCAAGTGTCTTTTAATTTCTTGACTGCAGTGTCCAACTGCGATGATCTTGGAGCCCAGGAAAATAAAATGTCACTACCTCCATTTCTTCCCCATCTATTTACCAAGAATTGAGAGGGCCAGATGCCATGATCTTAGTTTCCTTAATGTTGAGTTTCAAGCCAACTTTTGCACTTTCCTTCTTCACCCGCATCAAGAGGCTTAGTTCCTCTTCACTTTCTGCCATTAAAGTGGTATCGTCTGCATATCTGAGGTTGTTGGTATTTCTCCCGGCAATCTTAATTCCAACTTTTGATTTATCTAGCCCTGTCTTTCTCATGATGTGCTCTGCATATAAGTTAAATAGGCAGGGCGACAGTATACAACCTTGCTGGACTCCTTTCCCAATTTTGAACCAATCAGTGGTTCCGTGTCCAGTTCCAACTGTTGCTTCTTGACCCGCATATAGGTTTCTCAAGAGACAAATAAGATGGTCTGGTACTTCCATCTCTTTAAGAACTTGCCACAGTTTGTTGTGATTCACACAATCAAAGGCTTTAGCATAATCAATGAAGCAGAGACTGTAGATGTTTTTCTGGAACTCCCTAGCTTTCTCCATGATCCAGCATATGTTGCCAATTTGATCTCTAGTTCCTCTGCCTCTTCGAAATCCTGCCTGTACTTCTGGTAGTTCTCGATCCACACACTGCTGGAGCCTAGGTTGTAGGATTTTAAGCATAACTTTACTAGCATGTGAAATGAATGTAATGGTGTGATAGTTTGAACATTCTTTGGCATTGCCTTTCTTTGGAATTGGAATGTAAACTGACCTTTTCCAATCCTGTGGCCACTGTTGTTTTCCAAATTTGCTGGCAAATTGGGTGTAGCACTTTTATTGTATCGTCTTTTAAGATTTTGAATAGCTCAGCTGGAATACTATCACCTCCACTAGCTTTGTTGTTGCTCAGATTTCCTAAGGCCCATTTCACTTCACATTCTAGAATGTCTGGTTTGAAGTCAGTGACCACCCCATCGTGGTTATCAGGGATGTTAATCTCGTTTTTTTTTTTTTTGAAAACAATTTTATTGATTTTCTACAAACAAACAAGACAAACAAAACATTAAAACATCAACTCTCTTATGTACGTACAGTGTGTCGGTTGGTTCATCAGTTTTGTGCATTCATTTCGTAGTCTCAATTACAGTTATGTTACATAACAACTCATATTGTCAATCCAAACTTATATATCCTAATATCACTATTAATAAATCATTTGACTATACTTTTAATCATTCATGCTTTATGAGATAACAATACTTTAAACAGTTTATTCTATAACAAATCATATAATCATACCAAATCTATCCTAAAAACACTTTATAGATATAATGTCAAATAACATAAGCAAAAGAAAAAATAAAAGTATTCCTTGCTATCTAATTTTCTAAATATTCTATTATCGTATTTTGTCATCTAGCCACTGATAAAAAAGATCCCAAATTTCATAAAATTGTTTATCCTCTTGCTCTCTAATTTCAAATGTCAATCTACTCATCTCAGCACATTCCAATATTTTCTTAATATTTCTTCCTGTGATGGTATTTTCTCATTCTTCCAGTTTTTAGCAAATACAATCCTAGCCGCTGTTAACACATTTACAATCAGATATTTCAAATCTTTACTATATGTATCTGGTAAGATTCCCAATAAAAAAAACTCCGGTTTCAAATCTATACGTTTGTCATTTTTTCCAACCACATGCGAATTTTAGTCCAATATTTTTTAGCGTCCTCACAAGTCCACCACATATGGTAATATGAGCCAGGTATCTGATGACATTTCCAGCATTTTTCAGATTTGTTCTTGAACATTCTTGCTATTCTTGTCGGGGAAAGTGCCACCTGTAAAACATCTTATACAAATTTTCTTTATATGCTGTTGACAGGGATGTTAATCTCGTTCTTGTGTAGTTCTTTTGTGTAATTTTGCCACCTCTTCTTAATCTCTTCTGCCTCTGTTAGGTCCCTGCCATTTTGGTCCTTTATCATGCCCATCTTTCCATGTATATAGAATATATATAAACTGGCAAAATTCAAGTTGCATTTCTGGTCTTTCAACCATCTGCAAAATTATGTTTGGGGAAGAGAGCTGTAAACTGTCCCAATTACTCTGTAATGCTGTGTTCCCACACACACCAGTGGTTGAAAGCAGCCCAGTAGATGGTTTCCTGTGGAAAACAGGTGTCCTCTCAGTCCAACAGTAAAAACCACAAAGGCTCTGCAGGCAATCTGCCCGGTAACCAGATAAGATGCAAGTCAATGAGCTTGTAGTAACTAAGAGCAGCTGGCTAGAGATCCCATCCAATAGAGAATAAGGAAGATGACGTTAGTGAAGATAAACAGGCCCTTTGCCTAGGCAACAGAACCTGCATATATCCCTCAAGGCCATCTTCCTTACCCTCTACATACCTCTTGGCCATAACATTAACATGAAAGCCTTTGAAGTGGCACATACCATGCAGTTAACAGTACTTATCCCAGTTGAACTTGCCACTTCAGCTTCAGTTCAAAACTTAGGAAGCTGGTTGGCCTTGGCTGGGATGAAAAGAAGACTGTCATGCAGAATTAGGGAGATGCCTGGATACAAACACAAGTCTTTGTATTTCCCTCAAGTTTCACCTTTTTACTTTGGTATTTTTCACCAAATGCATATCAAGGAAAATCTTTTGATGAGGCTTTCTTTGAAATTGCTCAGCTTTCTTTTACCAGACATCCTTTCATGCTTTTCTACCAATTCAGCCTTCTGCTTTCTTTTCACAAAATAAACTGGGGGGCAGAGGGGATGTCTTGAGAGAGAGTGAGTCAAAAAGTCAAAATAGCAGCCAACCATGAAACTGAAGTCCTGCTCCTTTCTTATCTGCACTACTCTTTCTGGACACTTCAGAACTTTTTAGAAAAAAAACTATGATAAACCAATTATCTCTTAAGAATGAAAATGTGATGTTTTTGGATTTTTAAATGTCCATTTGGAAGTATCCTGGGGGATAGGGAAGAGTTGTATTACTTGTTCTGACTTACAGGTTAAATGCTGCTAACTGTAAGGTGCAGTAAGATTCCACTCCTTGGAGATTCCTTCTGATAAAAGACACACAGAACTGCTAATTTTCAGAACTACTGCTCTGGGAATTAAGACAATAATACCCTGTTGTCTGGTTTCCAGATAAAACTTTCATTTCATTCCTATATCTGTTTTCATATACTGTATTCAGCTCAGTGTCCGGAAATGGAGTGGCCTATAAACGGCAGCAATAAGTACCTAATTGCTTTCCCGTTCCGTGCTCTGCATTCAGATTCATTAACTTGGTCGAGCTTTACGGTACTTCTGAATTGATAGTAGAGGCTTAGAGCCACCTCCTTAAAATTAGCGACACACAATTTTGAATAACTGTACCCAGGAACAGGCAGATGTCCAAAACTTTTCAGCATCGCCATCCTACGGTATGTAGAGATGGGAATCGCACTCTTAACCTACCCAGTTAACATCACCATTGAGTCCAATTGCTAATGCTGTAACCTGGCAATACATTCAGATTTACTCGGGAGAAAGTATTGCCCTGGAATATATTTCCGTATAAACACGCCTGGTGGTCAAACGCACAATTCGCGTTGCACAAGAAAAGGAAACCATCAAATTTGACCACACAACTTCGCAATAGCCGGAGAGACAACCGGCGCACGCGCGCCTCAGCCACTCGTCTGAACAAATTGAACGACCCCGCCTCCGCGAAGACCCCAGCCAGCCAGCCGCGCCTCCCAAAGAGGGCGGAACTGGAGAGCTTTTGCGCATGCGGGTGAGGCCAGGCTTTTGAGCTGGCGCTTGTCCCGTCGCAGGCTCCGGCTTTCTTCGGAGGGGGGAGGCGGGGTTAGGCCTCCGGAGCGGCTTTCTCTCTCCCTCTCGTGTCCGGGGCCTGAGCGGGAATTCATCGGCGAGGCTTCTTCTTTCGATTCCCGGGCTGCCCCGTTTGGAAGAGGGCGCTGGTAAGTTACTCTCCTCCCCGCGCCTCCTTGTCCTTCCTCTGTCTTCAGGGTCCACCTTTCTACTTCCCTGAAAAAAAAAGTTATGCCCGGCGGGCGAAGACCTCTCCTCCGGTGCCCGTCGTGCTGGGCTCGGCTCGTCCCCCTTCTGGTGGCGTGGTCGTGGCCGTATTCGGCGGAAGAAGGGGGCTCTGCTTCCTCGCCCCCTTCTTCTAGACTGGCTCGGTCGATCTTCAGCGGGTCGCTCACCTGGCGTCTTCCTCCCTCTGCTTTCTTTGTCCGCACCTGCGGTCTTTTGTTTCCTTTCCGTGGAACTTTTTGTTTTCTAAGGAGGAAAACGTACCCGGCTCTCTTTATTTATTCCCAAGTATGGTTGGCACGCGCAAGACTTTGATTTGGGGGGATTTAATGATCAGGGATGATTTTTTTTTTTAAAGGATCTCTACGGTATACGAACAATGGCTGAGCAGCAGCTGCAATTGTTCAGGAAACTTTTTCGGATGTCAAATCAAGGGGGGAAAAACACGTTAGTGTTTTCTGAATATCCCTTCAAAGACTCTTTTGGGTCGAACCAAGGAGAAATTTAGATTGCATTCTACGCAACTGCATATCATTTCTTGTAAAGAGTACTGAAGGTGGTTCCAGGCACAGGAACTGCATTATTCATACTGCTTTTAAGTACGTCTTAAGTACTGGCAGCTTTGCAACCAATTCTGCCTTTGCTACCTTTAACTTCCAGTAATTTGAGTAATCTTTTGCCTGTTGTTTTAAAGAAAGAATGAGGCAGCTAAACATTATTCAGTGACATAAATACTGCATGTCTTTCTGCCTTGTTTATAACTCCGGTTTAAAAAAAAAAAAAGAGGAAGTCCAGTGTGTGAAATTATTTTGTAACAATATGGTCTTCTAATGTGCTTCCAGTTTGGATTACTACTTGTTATTGTATTGCATTTCTGTGTGTTCAGTATGAATGTTTCCTTCAATTAAGCATAAAGAATGTAAAGAACCTAGCCTCAAAATCTGTTTATTTTTCTTCCCCTCTCCTAAAGTAATTATGGCAATGACGGGTCCAGCACCTTGTTCATCTATGAGTAACCATACTAAGGAGCGAGTTACAATGACAAAAGTGACATTAGAAAACTTCTACAGTAATCTGATTGCCCAGCATGAAGAAAGAGAAATGAGGTAAAATATTGTTATATGAATATGGGATACTTTCTTAATTTCAAGATTAAAAAACTTGAATGCCTCAAGTGCACTGATCTTTAATTATGCTTAACAGTTTTTGTAATGTTTCTTTAAAATGCCCAACAGTAAATATTTATTGACTACCCACTGGTGTCTGCTTTATGAAAATGAGTGGAAAGTTTTTCCTGAATTAAAAGCTGTTTTTCTTCCCCTAGCTGA
Organism: Notechis scutatus; assembly: GCF_049901735.1. Lineage (NCBI taxonomy): Eukaryota > Metazoa > Chordata > Lepidosauria > Squamata > Elapidae > Notechis > Notechis scutatus. The sequence goes on along the minus strand of NC_142011.1, from coordinate 52,096,377 downwards.
ATGTTTTCTTTCTTTTGATTTCAGGGTGTCCAGTATAAACATAACTTGTGTTGCGAAATGTGCTTGGCTTGATTGAGCATGATAATCAAAACCAGCCTTTCTAAGTACTTTTTTTGTCTTCCCTGCAAATCTCACCCTTTAAATCATATGTTTTTATTTTTAAAAAACTTCTTTCTGCTCTGAGTAGTCAGGAAAGTCCTTAGCAGCTTTCTGTATTTCTTTAGATAGCTGTCAGAAAATACTTTTTTGTAAATGCATTCCAGTACATACACATTTTATTTCATTTGCGGTATTTAATATATCAAATTTCAGTTTAGAAGTTATTGCATAAAACCATAAAACATTTTTAAAAGAGCACTAGGAACAGTAGAGAAGCACAATATTAAATATAGTAGTTGGGAAAGTAAGTATAGACAATGCAAAACTCCTTGAGGTGTCAATATAACAGCAGCCCCCAATCTTTTGAGCTCCAGGGACTGGTTCCATGGAAGGCATGGTTTTTCCTGTGGACTAGGGGGCATGATTTTACACACTGCTTGGATTGTGTGCATGCATGCATGAAACTTGCCTGGTTCCTGGTCGACCACAGACCCATGTTGGTCCATGGCCTGGAGAGTGGGGTCCCCTGAAATATGATACTGGATGTGATGTTGGTCATCACATCCTTTACTCCAAAGATGGGGAGGAAGGCCCATAAAGAATACTTCCTAATGAAGGGGGAATTCTTAAGGTAAGTGTGTGTTGAGCTACTTAAATTAGCTCAATAAATTAATATAATTAAATTTTATTGTTGGAAGAATAATAGATTAAGTTTTCAGATTGTGGGGGAGTAGAAGAGAGTAACAATAATTAAGATGCAATGGATGAGCCTGTTTTTGGCTTATCTCATAAATGGTAATTAAGCCCTGGTGAAAAGAAAGCAGAACTATTTCGGATTATTGAGAGCAACTCTGATTTAATTAACCTTTTTAAACCAAGGCTGGGAAATTTGCATCAGATTCTAGAATTCATTTGTAAGTTTGATTAACATAATCAAGTAACTTGATAGAAACTTAAGATTCTATGTTTAAAAAACTTAAGATAGTATGCTGTTGATATAGGAGTTGTAATAAAATGAGATGGCAGTAGAAATATCTGCGAAATCATTGAGTGCATGAAATTATTCTAAACTCCAGGGTTTTCAGATTGTTACTGAAACGCTACACAAAACACTAATTTTTACAATGTAATACAAACATTTCCACATTTTGCTCAACTCTGCTGGACTCTGTTCTTTAAAATGACAACTCCTAAACTCTGTTTTTATTGTCATATACTCCATGTTTCTATGCCCCTTGTGACATAATGCTAGTTTCTTTCATGTTAAATAACTACATTTGCTATTTTTTATATAGTAACTTTTGGAGGCAGAGCTCAGATTCACATTGGATTAATGTGAATGCTTTTGAAAGATAGATATTCTTCATGAATACAGAATGTGCTCGATGCAACATACAAAGTGATTGAATACTCTAACTCAGGGGTCCCCAACCACCGGTCCGCGGACCGGTACCGGTCCGCGGAACAAGTCCTACTGCGCTGTTGCTGGCGCCGCCATCTTTTGATGAAAAGTGCTTCCGTGAGCTTTTCCGTAGAAAGCTCACCGGAAGCATTTCATCAAAAGATGGCGGCGAGCCTCGTGAGCTTTCCGGTAGAAAGCCATTTCTCCGAAAGCTCACGGCTGGCGCCGCATCTTTTGATGAAAAAGTGCTTCCGTGAGGTCACCAGAAGCACTTTTTCATCAAAAGATGGCAGCGCCCAGCTGATGCGGTACCAGGCCGCGGCACCCAGCTGATGCCGGTACCGGGCCGTGGCATAAAAAGGTTGGGGATCACTGCTCTAACTGGTTGCAGGTTATATTGCTTATTCCTGTACACTTTGTACATTGTTGCTCAGTATGCTTAAAGACAATGAACACATTGCATTATAACTCCATATGTCATGTTGGCTAGACATTTGGGGAAATGAAATCCCACACAAAACAAATTTCAGCATCTTAAAACAACTATAACTTTCCAAATACTATCTTAGCAGCTGTATACCATGTGTATCAGTCAATGGAAATAAAACAATTTTAGTATGCAGTAAGCAGACACTTGCACCTCTCCCCTCATTCAGTCTTCATCAGTAGCAAAGGAACCACAAAATAATTATTTTGTCATATTCCTACTTTGGGCTGGCCAGTTTCTCCTAATTTCACCTATATGGTAGAGCTGTTGGGAAAAATAAAAGGATCATTTATTGTGTACATTGACTTGAAATCTTGAAAGGAAGCTGGAATAGAGTTCTAATAAATATGTTCCCATTATAGAAACACTAAAGTTTTATAGCTGTGTCTTAAGCCACAAAAACCTTTCAGTTGTTTTCATAATAACAACTGTGTGTACCTTCCTTCCTCCCCTCCCCACTCTGCTTCAGTTCAGATGGGTAGGTTGACTTTTAAAAAGCAAGTATAGCTGTAAATAATATAAACAACTTAGTTTAACTTGAAATTAAGTTACCTAGATTACCTGAAAAGTAGCATTCATCATGTATTGCTAATAATGAATGAAACCTTTACTTTAACAATATTTTCTATCTCCCTTCCTCTTTTTCTGTTTTGAAGCCAGTAATGAATGAAGTAGTCGTCAATCAGGCACTCTAATATTAGGTTTTTATTGACAAACTTTTGTACCTGGAATGCAATATTAAAAATTTAAGATGCTCTATTCACTCCATTGGTATATGAAAAATGGATAAGCTATTTTGAATAGGAGACTAAAAGTAACAACCTAAATTGAAAAAGAGGATAGTGCATACCTAAATAATGGAAACATTTATAAGGCAATGGATATGCTTACCTTTCAGTTCAGTTATTATGGAATCAGTTTTATTTTTTACATTATTCATCCAAATAAGTTTATTCATAAGATGGATAATGGATCTTTCATTTCCTTTTACTAATAATTTGACTTTTCAAGAGTCACCCGGTTGAGCTGTGTGTCAATAAAAACTAACTAAATAAATGAAAAAATGAAAAAAAAACATCTGTGCACATATACAAGTTGTGAAGGTAGAAAGCCTGCAGTTTCTTTGGCAGTTTTCAGAAGTGATTTGTCATTGTCTTCTTCCTATGGCTGAGAGAAAAATGATTTGCCCTAGGTACCTAGCTCCTGTTATGCCTAAGGCAGGACTAGAATGCCCAATCTCCTGGTTTCTAGCTAAGTTCCTTAACCATTTTACCAACTATCTCAAGTTATAAATATGTTGTTTTTTAAACATTTTTCTCCCATTAATCCAATCTGTTGGGTCTTCACAATTCTCAAATTAGTTTTAAGCTGATTATCAATCAGTCCAGTCCTAATGATAGATGCCAAAATAATATCCATCCCATTAATTCTGTCTGCGATACGGTGCAGACAACAGTGGAGGCTGTGCTATTACACACTTTTTCCTTCCACAACATATCTGCTCTCATGGGGCATACTACAGTACATAGTATACATCTGATGCAAAAGGTAAATGTTGAAGCCTTTGGAAACCTATTTCCATGATGCTGTCATTTTTTCCCTTAGATGTAGGGAGTAGGCATTAATATGTGAAATAATTTTCAGTGTATACAATACAAAATGGTCTTTCTTTGCAAAGAATATCCTAATATTCCATGAATGCTGAGGTGTTCTATGTCACTAGTAAATAACCAAGAAAACGTTCTTGGGATTCTGAAGAATAGCTTAATAAAACACAATGTAGTGTTTTGTTGCTATGAAGGACATAAAACTATCCAGAGATAATTAGAAGTCCAGGCTTCTTTTAATAAATTTTGGAATGGAAAATAATTCATTCCTGAGGGAGATGCTATATTTCTGTAAAGCTATTTAGTTCATTCATTCTAATCAGAAATTGAAATGATAATTTCAGCTTTCCCTTTAATCACAGTTATCTTTTTACCCACCCTTTCCTTCCTTTTGCTACTTATTGCTGTGATGGAGGTATTTCCTTGATAAAAATTTTCATTGGGGCACATAATGGAACAGAATGTGTTTAAAGAGCCATAAAAATTGTATGAAATAAATGCAAATACACTGCTCAAAAAAAGGGAACACAAAAATAAGACATCCTAGATCTGAATGAATGAAATATTCTTATTAAATACTTTGTTCATTACATAGTTGAATGTGCAAAATCACACAAAATCACACAAAAATTATCAGTGGAAATCAAATTTAGCAACCCACTGAGGTCTGGATTTGGAGTTACACTCAAAATTAAAGTGGAAAAAAACACTACAGGCTGATCCAACTTTGATGTAATGTCCTTAAAAGAAGTCAAAATGAGGCTCAGTAGTATGTGTGGCCTCCACGTGCCTGTATGACCTCCCTACAATGCCTGGGCATGCTCCTGATGAGGTGGCGGATAGTCTCCTGAGGGATCTCCTCCCACACCTGGACTAAAGCATCCCCCAACTCCTGGACAGTCTGTGGTGCAACGTGGCGTTGGTGGATGGAGTGAGACATGATGTCCCAGATGTGCTCAATTGGATTCAGGTCTGGGGAACAGGCAGGCCAGTCCATAGCATCAATGCCTTCGTCTTGCAGGAACTGCTGACACACTCCAGCCACATGAGGTCTAGCATTGTCTTGCATTAGGAGGAACCCAAGGCCAACCGCACCAGCATATGGTCTCACAAGGGGTCTGAGGATCTCATCTTGGTACCTAATGGCAGTCAGGCTACCTCTGGCAAGCACATGGAGGGCTGTGCGGCCCCCTAAAGAAATGCCACCGCACACCATTACTGACCCACTGCCAAACCGGTCATGCTGGAACATGTTGCAGGCAGCAGAACGTTCTCCAGACCCTGTCAAGTCTGTCATGTGCTCAGTGTGAACCTGCTTTCATCTGTGAAGAGCACAGGGTGCCAGTGGCGAATTTGCCAATCTTGGTGTTCTCTGGCAAATGCCAAACGTCTTACATGGTGTTGGGCTGTAAGTACAACCCCCACCTGTGGACATCAGGCCCTCACACCACCCTCATGGAGTCAGTTTCTGACCATTTGAGCAGCCACATGCACATTTGTGGCCCACTGGAGGTCATTTTGCAGGGCTCTGGCAGTGCTCCTCCTGTCTCTCCTTGCACAAAGGTGGAGATAGCGGTCCTGATGCTGGGTTGTTGCTCCTCCATGTCTCCTGATGTACTGGCCTGTCTCCTAGTAGCGCCTCCATGCTCTGGACACTACGCTGACAGACACAGCAAACCTTCTTGCCACAGCTCGCATTGATGTGCCATCCTGGATGAGCTGCACTACCTGAGCTACTTGTGTGGGTTGTAGACTCCGTCTCATGCTACCACTAGAGTGAAAGCACCGCCAGCATTCAAAAGTGACCAAACCATCAGCCAGAAAGGATAGGAACTGAGAAGTGGTTTGTGGTCACCACCTGCAGAACCACTCCTTTATTGGGGATGTCTTGCTAACTGCCTATGCTTTCCACCTGTTGTCTATTCCATTTGCACAACAGCATGTGAAATTGATTGTCAATCAGTATTGCTACCTAAGTAGACAGTTTGATTTCACAGAAGTGTGATTGACTTGGAGTTACATTGTGTTGTTTAAGTGTTCCCTTTATTTTTTTGAGCAGTGTATATTTAGCAGATACCTTTTAATTCTAAAAATAAGAGCGGTTGTTAGTTTAACTCAATTTTATCATGGGGGTTGAATTTACTTTTGTCAGCTTGATTCTGGATATGTAGCCAGAGAGGGCTATAATTTTCTGTTTATTGCTTTAAATCTTCTAGAATTGTGGAGAGCTGGAGGCACTTGTATTACAGTGCCTCTGCTCTTAATTGCAAAGTTGTTTCTGAAAATATTTTCTGCGCTTTAGTAGTTAATATTAAAGGAGTCTGCATAAATGTAGTCTTTCTTTGCAAAGAATATCCTAATATTCCATGAATGCTGAGGTGTTCTATGTCACTAGTAAATAACCAAGAAAACGTTCTTGGGATTCTGAAGAATAGCTTAATAAAACACAATGTAGTGTTTTGTTGCTATTAAAACTATCCAGAGATAATTAGAAGTCCAGGCTTCTTTTAATAAATTTTGGAATGGAAAATAATTCATTCCTGAGGGAGATGCTATATTTCTGTAAAGCTATTTAGTTCATTCATTCTAATCAGAAATTGAAATGATAATTTCAGCTTTCCCTTTAATCACAGTTATCTTTTACCCACCCTTTCCTTCCTTTTGCTACTTATTGCTGTGATGGAGGTATTTCCTTGATAAGAAATTTTCATTGGGGCACATAATGGAACAGAATGTGTTTAAAGAGCCATAAAAATTGTATGAAATAAATGCAAATACACTGCTCAAAAAAAGGGAACACAAAAATAAGACATCCTAGATCTGAATGAATGAAATATTCTTATTAAATACTTTGTTCATTACATAGTTGAATGTGCAAAATCACACAAAATCACACAAAAATTATCAGTGGAAATCAAATTTAGCAACCCACTGAGGTCTGGATTTGGAGTTACACTCAAAATTAAAGTGGAAAAAAACACTACAGGCTGATCCAACTTTGATGTAATGTCCTTAAAAGAAGTCAAAATGAGGCTCAGTAGTATGTGTGGCCTCCACGTGCCTGTATGACCTCCCTACAATGCCTGGGCATGCTCCTGATGAGGTGGTGGATAGTCTCCTGAGGGATCTCCTCCCACACCTGGACTAAAGCATCCCCCAACTCCTGGACAGTCTGTGGTGCAACGTGGCGTTGGTGGATGGAGGAGACATGATGTCCCAGATGTGCTCAATTGGATTCAGGTCTGGGGAACAGGCAGGCCAGTCCATAGCATCAATGCCTTCGTCTTGCAGGAACTGCTGACACACTCCAGCCACATGAGGTCTAGCATTGTCTTGCATTAGGAGGAACCCAAGGCCAACCGCACCAGCATATGGTCTCACAAGGGGTCTGAGGATCTCATCTTGGTACCTAATGGCAATCAGGCTACCTCTGGCAAGCACATGGAGGGCTGTGCGGCCCCTAAAGAAATGCCACCGCACACCATTACTGACCCACTGCCAAACCGGTCATGCTGGAACATGTTGCAGGCAGCAGAACGTTCTCCAGACCCTGTCAAGTCTGTCATGTGCTCAGTGTGAACCTGCTTTCATCTGTGAAGAGCACAGGGTGCCAATGGCGAATTTGCCAATCTTGGTGTTCTCTGGCAAATGCCAAACGTCTTACATGGTGTTGGGCTGTAAGTACAACCCCACCTGTGGACATCAGGCCCTCACACCACCCTCATGGAGTCAGTTTCTGACCATTTGAGCAGCCACATGCACATTTGTGGCCCACTGGAGGTCATTTTGCAGGGCTCTGGCAGTGCTCCTCCTGTCTCTCCTTGCACAAAGGTGGAGATAGCGGTCCTGATGCTGGGTTGTTGCTCCTCCATGTCTCCTGATGTACTGGCCTGTCTCCTAGTAGCGCTCCATGCTCTGGACACTACGCTGACAGACACAGCAAACCTTCTTGCCACAGCTCGCATTGATGTGCCATCCTGGATGAGCTGCACTACCTGAGCTACTTGTGTGGGTTGTAGACTCCGTCTCATGCTACCACTAGAGTGAAAGCACCGCCAGCATTCAAAAGTGACCAAACCATCAGCCAGAAAGGATAGGAACTGAGAAGTGGTTTGTGGTCACCACCTGCAGAACCACTCCTTTATTGGGGATGTCTTGCTAACTGCCTATGCTTTCCACCTGTTGTCTATTCCATTTGCACAACAACATGTGAAATTGATTGTCAATCAGTATTGCTACCTAAGTAGACAGTTTGATTTCACAGAAGTGTGATTGACTTGGAGTTACATTGTGTTGTTTAAGTGTTCCCTTTATTTTTTTGAGCAGTGTATATTTAGCAGATACCTTTTAATTCTAAAAAATAAGAGCGGTTGTTAGTTTAACTCAATTTTATCATGGGGGTTGAATTTACTTTTGTCAGCTTGATTCTGGATATGTAGCCAGAGAGGGCTATAATTTTCTGTTTATTGCTTTAAATCTTCTAGAATTGTGGAGAGCTGGAGGCACTTGTATTACAGTGCCTCTGCTCTTAATTGCAAAGTTGTTTCTGAAAATATTTTCTGCGCTTTAGTAGTTAATATTAAAGGAGTCTGCATAAATGTATATTTTTCCTACATAGTTGAGTATTTATATGAAACCACTGAATGGGGTCAACAGATGAAAAAAGATAAGGTACAATGATGCTGATGATATCTAGCTCTTTCTCTTGCCATCAAGATCAGGTGAAACTGTTTGAAGGCAGTAATAGGATCAATAAGGCAATCAGCTGAAAATAAATCAATAAGAGGTTAGTGTTGTAGATTATTTGTTCCTAGATCTAGAGATTAGGGAAGTAAGACTTTCCTGGCACTCTTAAGGTATTCATTCACTCTATATTGTCATTGGAGGTTAGTAACTAGCAGCATAGAATCTCCTATACTTCTTTTGCCTGGTTTATTAGATCTGCCCATCCTCAATATAAGTAACCTGATCACAGCAGACTATGCTTTTGTAACCTGCTAATAAGATCATTTTAAAGGGCACTACATGGACTAAAATGCTGTATATTATAAATATTGTAGCATAGCTGGCAGATATGAAATGACAGTGGCATGATCCACATAATTTTGGCCTTTAAAGAACAGAACTGGATCCCAATTAATTACCAATCCCAGTTCAAAATATTAACTTTAACACATATAACTCTGATTGTTTAAATGAGTACCTTTAGTATTGTTTTCTAGTGCCAGTGCTAATGTGTTCATATTATCAAATAAAACCAAGATTTTTGGTGTTTGTAGCAATATATTTCTGGGGTGGCACTTTGGTTCTAGAACATATTTTCACTGGAAATTAGGTTGGCTAATTTCAGTAACAGATGAAAAATTTATACCAGATTTTTTTAATATATAATAAGCTCTACTGGAAAGTGATGCTTCAGTTCAGATGGGTAGGTTGACTCTTTTAAATAGCAAGTATAGCTCTTTTTTTTGCATAAAATGTGTTTATTTTACTGGGTTTTTAAATATTTTTCATCTATACCAAGATCATTTTTATGATAAAGATAGAACTATCCTGCTTTTTATAAAAAGAAAGGTAATAATATAGTACAGGTAGTCCTCAACTTACAACAGTTCATTTAATGATATTTCGAAGATACATCACTAAAAAAAATGACCTATGAGTTTTTCACACTTATGATTGATGTAGCATTCCCATGGTCACCTGATGCTTGACAACTGACTCACATTTAGGATGGTTGCAGTGTCCAGGAGTCATGTGATCGACTTTTTTTTTTAAAAAAAAACAAGTTTTATTAATTTTTTCAAAACACACAAGTCATCATTATCCATTACATATTTAAACCTTTTTCCATTATAAATTTAACAAGTCAGATAAACTATAATTCTGTTTTAAACCATTTCCATATAAACATATAAAAACCTCTTATCCATTTTCTCTTTCTTTCTCTTTACTCTTATTCCATTTTATTATTATTATTTCATCTATTTCTTTCTGACTTAGTTACCATTATTCTCATATTAATTCTCCCCCCAAAAAAACATATATACACAACACACAAAACATAAAAATCTTTTGGAAAGTAACTTGGACCCAGGTATCTCTTTCTTCATGGACTTCAACTGTATTCATACTCATCTTACATATCATTACTTATTTTATTTACCATTCTAAATCTTCTATATTAACTTCTCCCCATATTTCACTCTTTTTAATTCTATCTTAATTAATCATCTTAATTTGAGTCATATTTGTATCTTTTGTCCATTCTTTATTGTACCTTTGTCTCATTCCTTATAAAAAAAAGAGAAATTTCTCCTGAAATCACTAATCAGAGTATGATGCCTTTCTATCTCCCCACTAAATTAATCAAATTAATCTTTAGAATAACACCCAATACCCAATCCGATTTTGCTTGGTACATTCTAACTGAATAATACATCCAGAATAATTAAATACATAGTTAAACAATAGATCTAAATATTAAAAACAAATACTATAATAAAATTTTTATAATAACATCAATACCATAATCTTATTAAACTCTTTAATTAAAGTTCAATATTCTAAATCTCCCCTCATATTATTAAATTTTAAAACCAATCATTATTAACATTTCAACATTTTAATCTCTTATCAACTCTTAAGCCATTTAAGTTTTCTATTTCTAATACAATACTACAATATCATCTTATGTACCTTGCAAAATCTCTTTGAAGAAATTATACTTATCCTTTATCCCTAAAAAAATTCCTTTTTTCCCATTTAATTTCAAAACTTTGTGGCTTTTCTCCACCTTTTCCTTTCTTTCTTCTCCCAACAAACCTTTCTACCCCCTTCTTCTAGCCTCTGCCTTACTGGCTTCCCTTCTCTGTCGTATTCCTCTTCCCTTTTGTTTACCATCATTATATTGATTTTGCACCTTGTTTTTCCCTTTCTTAAATGTTTTTTAAATCTCAAGTCCTTTATTTCTCTTCCTTTCCCTCTTCCTTCCCTCTTGGTCGAGTTCTGAGATTTATTAAAGATGGCTTCCTCTCCTTGTTCTTCTTCTGCTGTCTTCATCTGTTGCAATGTTTGTTGATAGTTAATGAACGCCATTTCCAAAAAAGACAGGCTTCTTTCAAGCCAGCTTTACCATTTTTTTTTTGCTTGCTCATAATCTTTTCTCAGTTCCTCAATAGAAGGAGCCATTATAAATCTTTTCTTTTCTTTTCTCTTATAACAATCAGAATATTCCAAAGGAAAAATAAGACAATCCCAAAGTTATCAGTCAGTCCAAACCAAGACAGAGTTCCCACTCTCTCCTCCTAGGGTAGTATCAATCAGAGAAAAAGAAAGTCCAAATCTGTTTCTTAAAATCTTATTGCAATATATTTTAGTCTTTCAATCCTTAAGCATCTCCTCCAACAAAATCTTAGCATACAAATATTTTTTTAAGTCCTCTCTTTTCCCACTCATCGCTTAAAGCCAGTTTTCACCTAAAAAAAAAATAGGTTTCTTAATATTCACTTTTATTCCGTAGAAAAGAGGGCAAGCTATCCTTTCAGCACCATTAAACTGCCGCTTTTTTCCTCTTCTCGAAGGTATCATTCAGAAAGTCATACTTTTCAGGAATTTTGTTAAATATGTCTTAGAGTCCTAGGAACCAAGAAAAACTTTCTCCTTTCAAGCACTTTCTCCACTTCCTCCTGCGCATTCTTACCCGGCTGCCAGCTTCTTTGTGGCGGCATTACGGACCGCCGCTGCACCGTCCTGGGAAAAGGGGGTTCTGCTGGGCCGGGAGGGGGGTCTGCAACACCCCAAACCCCTCTCCGGATCCCCTACCTTCAGCTGCCCCTGCAGGGCAGCCTAGCTCCGCACCCGCTGGATCGGAGCCCCAAAACGGCTAGCGCGCAGGAGGATCACGCAGCTTCGCTAAATCCCTGCCGCCGCGGGGCCGACAAACCGGGAAGCCCCATGTGATCGACTTTTGAGGCCTTCTGACAAGCAAAGTCAATGAGGAAACCAGATTCACTTGACAAGCGCATTAGTAATTTAACAGCTGCAGAGATTCACTTAACAAATGTGGCAAGAAAAGTCATAAAATGAGGCAAAACTCATTTAACAAATTTCTCACTTAACATAAATTTTGGACTCAATTCTCATAAGTTGAGGGCTGCCTGTATGAGAAGTTTGAATGCTCTTTCAAATTATATTGCAATTTCTCTTTTGTTTTGTCATACTTACGTTTATTTTTAAAAATTGAGAATGTGGAAGTGTATAAAACGTCTGCTTTTCATATTTACTCTGTAGTATGGAGAAATTATTTTGTGTACTGAGGGTCAAATATTAGATGGGGTTTGATATGAAGCCTCTACATTTTCCCTGTTACCTCAATTGGTTTTTTTTTAAAATCACAAATCTGTATTGTTCAAAGTAGTAAGACGTTCTATAATTGACTTATATTGAGTTGCATAATATCTAAAACTTGTTTTGGCTGTAATCCCATCATTTTTCATACTTTGGTATGAAATAAAATAAAAAGATAAATGACTTAGTTATTGATCAAATACCATATACCAAGCAGGACATTGACAAATAACATATTCTAAATTTAATTTTTCAATTTAATTCTTAAATTAAATCAAATTTTAGTCCTAATAAAGGAATGTAGTGAACGTACAGACTCCAAATTCCCCACACTGTTTCTTGTTTTTTGAAATAACTTTGTTCAATATTGAAATTGTATGCATCTAGACAAAGATAGGAATTTCCTAATCCATGGTATTTTTAATTTTTTTTAGACAAAAGAAGCTAGAAAAAGTGATGGAAGAAGAAGGCTTAAAAGATGAAGAGGTATTATTGCATGTGCTAAAACTTGTTGATGATTATGTACCAAAGCTATTGCTGTGAATGATTATACTCTAATTGTTGTTTCTTCCTTTAAAAATATATTAGAAAAGACTAAGAAGATCAGCACACGCCCGAAAGGAGACAGAGTTTCTGCGACTGAAAAGAACAAGGCTTGGACTTGAGGATTTTGAATCTTTAAAAGTAATAGGCAGAGGAGCATTTGGGGAGGTATGATCTTGAGGCTAATAATGTTAGGAGGAATAATGATCTGCAGTTTTAGCAAATGGCAGAGCCTGTTCAATATGCTCTGGGCTTGGAAAATAATCAGGGTCATTCCTGGCTAGTATTTTGATGGGTTTGAACCAAATCTAAAGGCTAGATTGAGAAGCAACCTAGAAGCAAATATACAAATATTTAAAATAATATAATTCATATTGCCTAGTGTTTATTATTTGCAATAGCAATAGACTTATATACCACTTTATAGTGCTTTACATCCCTCTCTAAGCGGTTTACAGAGTCAGCATATTGCCCCCAACCATCTGGGTCCTCATTTTATTGACCTCGGAAAGATGGAAGGCCGAGACAACCTTGAGCCAGTGAGACATAAACTGCCAAACTGCTGGCAGCCGATGATAGCCTGCAGTACTAACCACTGTGCCACCACAGCTCTTAGATAGCATTTTTACTGCAATGAAACAGAAGTAGGTAACCTAGTGTCTTAGATTATATTTTGGACATTAAGTCTTAGAGGTCCTGGAAGTGTTGATTGGGACTTATGGGAGTAGCAGCTGAAAACATGTGGAGGGCACAAGATTTCTTCCTGCTGATATAGATGTATATGCTTTTATAAAGAAAGAGGTCGGTTTCTGTCACTATTAACATTAGCAGAGAAAAAACTGAAATATGTGAAATGTATTAACACAAAAACAATTGGTGTCTAACATCTAGGTGCGGCTTGTTCAGAAGAAAGACACAGGGCATGTATATGCAATGAAAATCCTACGAAAAGCTGACATGCTAGAAAAAGAGCAGGTAAACGCAGTTATCAAAAGGTTTATGCATCTGGGGGGTGGGCATGTTTTTTGATCAGTCCTTTAGACTGGTAATTGGATTTCTTGAATTACCACTCTGAAAATAACTGGAATTTCTGGAAAGTAAGCGATACTTTTCTTAAGGAAACAAAAACAGTCATTTTAGTCACTAAGTTGACTGAATGTTAATTCTGATATTTTTGGAACTTTAGCAAAAATGTATGTTTATAGATGAGCTCCTCTTGATTTTGTATCCCTTCTGCCTTCATTTAAATACTGTTGAATTTTTAATATTTATTTTACAGTAACTCTCAAATATTACCTGAAGATTTGCAGAAATCTTCACAAAGAAATTGTTCTGAACAACATTTTAATTGTGAATATTGAATGAAGGATATGTCAGGAACCTGAGCTGAATGAATAGTGGTTATTTAATAGTAATAGCACTTAGACTTATATACCACTTTACAGCCATCTAAGCGGTTTACAGGGTTAGCCTATTGCCCCCAACAATCTGGGTCCTCATTTTATCAACCTCAGAAGGATGAAAGTCTAAGTCAACCTTGAGCCAGTCAGGATCAAACTGCAAAAGCAGCCTGCAGTACTGCATTCTAACCATTTCACCACCACAGCTCCTTATTTAAGCATGTAACTAGAAGACAAATTGGCCAATTAAGAACAATTTTAAGTTTATTTCTAAGTGTTTATGTTTCCAGCTAATCATTTCAGCTTTTGATTCTTTAAATAGATATGCCTTTAATGGAAATTAAAGTGGGTCTCGAATGCAGTAGCCAGGCTTCTGTTGGGTGTCCCTCACTGAAGGCACATAACATCAGTTGTGGCCCAGCTCCACCAATTACCCATTGTGCTCCAGACCAAATTCAAAAGTGTCTAACATATAAATGCCTTTGCTTTATGTGGGCAGATCCCTAGCTATAATGACTCATCATTCTTTAACTAGGAGCTCTGTTTATCTACTAAGGATCTGCTAAAGATGTTGCCCATGAAGGAGACCCAGCTAGAAGGATATTCTGATCACTTTTAAAATGTAATTTGAAAACCTCCCCCCTTCTGAAAGGACTTACTAATGCAGATTTTTCCAACTGCATGTTATTTAAAATATTCTTTGGCTACATCATTAATATTAATTTTGCAATTCATAGACTACCCTTTGCACAGTGGAAATGCAAGTGATTAACAAAATAAATACCCTGTTTCTCCAACAATATGGCCTCCCCCAATAGGAAGTCCCAGCATGTTTTATAGGCATGACATGAAATTAAGCCCCTCCCCCCAAATTAAGGCCTATATTAAAACATGCAAAATGGGGGGGAATGGTGGGGGGGCTTGCCGTTAGGAAGTACTTTTGTTGCACACCCAGATATGGTGCTGCCTGCGTTGACCCCAATATGAAGTGCCCCACCAACGCCGAGGTCAACATCCAAGCCATCGCTGCCCGCCTGCCCGAAGATGCAAGGGGGGGGGATTAAGTCACCCCCGAAAAGACGGCCTAGCCATTTTTTCGGGGCTCAAAAAAAAAAAAAAAAGACCCGGCCTTATTATATGAGAAACACGGTAATTAACAATGAAAAGAACATTTGCCAGAAATTATGATTCAGAAGTTAAAAAGACTAATACTAAAGCAGCAGAGGGTAGTGCAGCCCTACATATATTTCTCTTAATAACCCATTCAGTATGGTCAACGTAGATAATTGTTTTTGCTGTAACTCAGCAATATGTGAAGGACCACCTGCTTCCTATCTAGTCACTGAAGATTTTAATGAGTATGCTGTACAGAAAAGTATCTGTGTTAGATTACAGTTTGTTATTTTCATGATGGCTTATGTGTCCCAAATGGCAGTCATGCTACTGGGTATTCATAAAAAAGTTCATTTTAAAATTATGATAGAGGTAGAAATGCCTGACTGCCTTTTACAAATATCTGAAAATGGTACCTGTAATTGAACACTTTCATTTATATATCCATCACCAGGTTGGCCATATTCGAGCAGAACGAGACATTCTAGTGGAGGCAGATAGTTTGTGGGTTGTAAAAATGTTTTATAGCTTTCAAGATAAGCTAAACCTCTATCTTATCATGGAGTTTCTACCTGGAGGTAATTATTCATTGTTGTTTGTTTTTGAATTGTTTACTTTTAAGCTGTTTGTTTGAATCAATTGTTGGGGATATACGTTCTGATTCTGAATTTAGTTCTTGTTAATAGGTGAAAACTCATTTGAAAAATGTAGTAGTATATGAGAGTTTTGGCCTGTTAAAAACTTGTTGCTTGTGCTGGCATTCCTACTGAAGTAATGATTGTGCTCCGTTTTGCCTATTTGCTGGGGGAGAAGGGAGCGTAATCAAAGCCTGTCAGCTTATTGCTCAATATCTATCTTTTTAGAGTCTTAGCTAAACTTGCAGTTACTAGTTTTCTTGGCTACAAAATAATCTTGAAAGCTGTTTTTTTTTTAAAAAAATAGTAGGTATTACGGAATTAAGAGGATATTCAAAAGTTAATGTTGATATTACAGACAACTATAATTGTGATGGGGTGGTTATCTGTAGTATTGGTATTTTGTATGTCCTTACTGATAATGTTTTAAAACAGCATTGATTAGGGTAAAACAACCTGAAATACTCTGTGGCAGGTTTTCGGAATGTGAAGATATTTTTTTGCTTGTTTGGAATTATATCTGTGAAAATTTTAGTGGTAAAGAAAGCAGGACACTTGAGTTCAACTTCCATCTTAGCCATGAAAATCAACTGAGTGACTTTGGACCAGTCTCTCCCTCTCTCTCTCTCTCTCTCTCTCTCCCCCCCTCCCCCCGTGCCCAACCCCTATCTCAACGGGGTTTTAATGTGGGAAAATAGGAAGAGGAAGGTGTCTTGGGTATATTTGCTCCCTTGAGTTATTTGTAAAAATAATAAAGTCAGGATGCAAATAAATAAAAAGGAGTAGATGAAATTGTTCTAGAGAAAAAAGTATTTTGTAAAGAATACAGGGTACCTTTTATAGTATAAGCTCAGTTAAATGAAGAGCCGATAATGTGTTTATAAAAGAGATGAATTAACTTGCCTTCACTTTCCTTTGTGCATACAGGTGATATGATGACATTATTAATGAAAAAAGATACCCTTACAGAAGAAGAGTCTCAATTTTACATAGCAGAGACTGTGTTAGCTATAGATTCAATTCATCAGCTGGGTTTTATTCATCGTGATATCAAGCCGGATAATCTTCTCTTGGACAGTAAAGTAGGAGTCCTATTTATTGGCTAGTTTTTTTTTTTTTTTTTAGCATTTCCTATTAGACTGCTAGGCTTTATCATTTTTTAATTATTTAGAATAATTCTAAATAAAGGTATCTAAAATAAAACTATATCTATTCTAAGTTTGAAATCTATATACTACTACCGTGTTTCTCATATAATAAGGCCGGGTCTTATTTTTTTTTTAGCCCGAAAAAATGGCTAGGTTGTCTTTTCGGGTGACTTAATTCCCCCTTGCATCTTCGGGCAGGCGGGCAGCGATAAGCTTGGATGTTGACCTCAGCGTTGGTGGGGCACTTCGTATCGGGGTCAGCGCAGGCAGCACCATATCGGGTGTGCAACAAGAGTACTTCCTAACGGCAAGCCCCCCACCATTCCCCCCATTTCACATGTTTTAATATAGGCCTTAATTTGGGGAGGGGCTTAATTTCATTTCATGCCTATAAAACATGCTGGGACTTCCTATTGGGAGGCCGTGTTGTTGGAGAAACAGGGTAAAACTCTTGTGTCTGACTGATTGTTTGTAACCTTCAGTTGAGTAAAATGGTGAATCACAGAGCAACAATATATCTCAAATGGGTTAACTTAGAGAATGTGTCCAAAATCTGGGACCCATCAATCCCATGGGATTGAAATTTGGCAATGTTGTGGCCACTTCAGTGCTACTACCACAGCATTGCACTGCTGTGGCACATGATCAACATTTCCAACACTCCCTGCCAGCTTCCTACAGGGAAAGCCAGTTGGAAAACTGGCAGGAAGTTGGAAATCACACCTGCTCCAACTTTTCCCTTCTCTTTTTGGCCTGCCCATGGTCATTCTGTTTCTCTGTTTAGGTAAAGAAATATCTCTAAAACGATGACTCAGTGAATCATGTGGTTGTTTACTGGAAGTCTGTTGTTAACACCTGTGACTTAGCTCTTCCTTGAAATATTGTCATTGCAGTTGAAATACTGTGCAGGGGGCACAATAAATAAGTAAGGAAAAGATGCAGTTCCTTACTTATTTATTGTGGACGTTTAGGATGTTCTCTTATACTTTTCACTTGCCTTCAAGAAAGAACACATTAAAATGGGTTTGTTTCTTACAAGCTTTATGTGTAGAAGTACACTCATGACAATGAAATGATTTTGATTGAAAGCAAACTATCCTTTTAAAATACTTTTAAAACATTCTTCCACAATACCTTCAGTAAATACCTGCATTTATAGAACATGTAACATGCATGTTTGCATTCTGTCATAATAGCCCAAGATGCAAGCCAGTTAAAGGGCATTCTGCAGCCTGGGCAAATTTAATCATTCTAACTTTGCTGAAAATGAAAATATATGTGGTTTTTCTCAGGGAAGATTCCCACACAATAATCAGCAGGCATCTAATAGAGCTTTCCTTTTCCTTTTTATTTATTAAGTGTTCCATCTTTTACACAGTACACTCTTTCTGTTCACTGTAACAGGAAAAGTATGGATGGCTATCACCGAATGACACAAGTAATTAACTCCTTACATGATATTATTGATTTGATTAAGAATTCCTGGGATGCTTACTTATATTACGTTTGATTTTCTTAATTTATTTAAAGGATCCACCTGATTGGGCATAGCTGATTGTGATTAATATGCAAAGAATTGTATACAAAAACTTTCTTTTTTTATTTTATTTTAAAATATAAAAGTTCATCTAAAAAGAAAACCAAATGTGTGATATTTGCTAAGTATTTAGTGTTTGAATGCTATTGTGCACTGTTATTTAATTGTCCCATTTTTGTGTTGTTGTTTACTTTCAGGGCCACGTGAAGCTGTCAGACTTTGGTCTTTGCACAGGACTGAAGAAAGCACATAGAACAGAATTCTATAGGAATTTGAGCTATAATCTTCCTAGTGATTTCAGTAAGCCTTTTTACTTCGTTTAAACACACTTGTAATCACACAAAGAATAAGTGCCCTCAAATATTCTTTTGTTCTTATCCACTCTGAGTCTACCTGGTGGTCTGTATGTTTAGAAGAGTTTGTTTCCTTTGTGGGTGGGTCTCATATACTTATTTAATTTTACGTATTTTTATCTTGCCATTTAGCAGAAAAGTAGCTTATATAAAGTAAGTAACACACAAAATGCTCTCTGCTTTCAGACAGGCTATGTTCAGGTACATAAAAGAAAGATACTGACTAGAAAAGAGAAAACAAGCAAACCTGGGCATGGAGCTCTTATAAACAAGCACGCTGTCACTCTTGCCTGTCATGATATACATATAGTCTTGGTTAATAACCAGTCACTTAATGACTGTTTAAACTTACAATCCATCTCCAAACTTCTGTCTGTTTCTCTCTCTCTCTCTCTCTCTCTCTCTCTCTCACTCACTCACACACACACACACACACACACACACACACACACACACACGCCAGTTTACATAATAGCATTTTGGGCACTTGATTGGTTGCAACATCCCCATAGTCATGTGGTCAAGATTTGCAATGGTTTTGCTTGCTTCTGACAAAAAACGCCCATTTGAGAGAATGGCTTTGCTTAATAGCCACATGGTAACAACGTATGACTATATGACTGTTGTAAGAACAATTGTCAAATCAGTTAATATGGTGAACCACTTAACAACCACAATGACTTGAGACTAAAATTCTCAGCCTGAGTGTGATCGCTAAGTGAGGACTACCTATACTGCTTATACTCTAAAGTTAAAAAGATAGATCTTCTCCCTCGGAGAATTGCATTTGCAACAAAAAAGATTCTGTTCATTTAAAATAAATGCTTTGGTAATTGGCTGCTGCATAATAGTACTGGTATCTGTATAAAAAAAAAGAAACGTGGGAGTGTGATTTAAATGCCTTTTATTCAACATGTATAGCTTTATCCTGCGCCTAAAGACAACCCCATTAAGCTTAGAAATTGAAATGCTTTTATCTTGGAATTGTATCTTTAGTTCAGCATGTACCCTTTTAGCAGTATTGATAAATGAAGCAGGTGAGATGCTGCCTTCAGATAATACTTTTGTGAAGTTGGGTAGCTTATTCAGAATTTATATACATGTTTTTGATTTCTTGCTACTTTTAGCTTCAAAATGCCTCCAAAATATTTGATTAAATATATATTTTAGAAATATTTATTAATGCTATTCAGCCATATACAGCAACTTTCCTCTTGCCTAGTTGTTTTCATTGCATTTTTGGGAAAGAGGGGAGAGAATGTGGGCCATTAAAATTCAGAGCAAATATATAAAAAAGATGTTAACCATGTTATAAATATTTCTTCTTTTCAGTGTATCAGTAGTTTAAAACAGTTCAACATGGAAAATACCAATGTTATTTATCTTTGGTTATTTATCTTCAGCTTTTCAGAATATGAACTCCAAAAGAAAAGCAGAAACTTGGAAAAGAAACAGAAGACAATTGGTAGGTAGTGTTCTCTGGATAATTTGTCTCATATTGCTTCATTTGAAGCAATACACTGCTGTTCAACCAAAAAAGAAAGAAATTCCTTTAGTGGGTCACGTAAGATTAGTTACAAACAGGACAGTCCATGCAAATAGGTATGTGGTCGTAAATAACGCCAAAACAAACAAAAAGAAGGTAAGGGAAGAGTGAAGAAAAACAAACTTGGATTCTAGTTCTTAAACCAAATGGAAATAGTTGAAAAGGGAAGTGGAAATGAGTGGAACTGGGGTCTCAGCAAAATAGGTGGAGGAGACACCCTTTTCTGGTAGGGACTTCTTCTGTATTTATTTCTCTGTTCCGTTAGTGCAGATTAGATAAAGCTGCTATATATAGGAAGAGTACAGATGGTAAGCATTGCTAATGCTTGTGGTAGCCCTGATTCAGGCGTCTGCACTATTGTGTGGAGGAACATTTTATGTATGTAGATGGTAAAATGCCTGAAAGCAGTATTATGCCAAGTCTATAAGATCCTACAAACCGCTTGAGGGCATTGGAAGATGGAGTAAAATAACCTGCGTTCTAACACTATCATATAAAAATGCTGATATTCATAGAGTACATGGCCCAGAAGCATATTAGATTTCCTCCATTTGTAAATCGTATTGTTCCTATGTCACAGGTATTCAGGTCAAGCTTCAGATACGATTTTTGAAAGATCTGACAGAACATGTACAAGTGAAACTCTTATCAATTTTTAGTGCTATAAAGCAAACGTATCTTGTCTCAGGATTATGAAATCCTGGAGAAAGGAACAACTGCTTTAAGGTATTGCAGACAGATGCTGTATATATGTACTTGGGAAAAGCTTTGAGGGAATAGAATCCAAACAACAGCACAATCTTAATACTTGTTGACATTAGACTTGATATTAGGTATTGCAACTGTTAGCCAAACTGACTTAGCAAATAGAAATGCTACAATATTTGCATTAATAAATAATTCAATCTGAAGTAAAGTGTTTGCCAGAAGTACATCATTTGTGTTAAATATTTACTTAGAAAGAAAATACCACCCCATCTCCAAGTTTCACATCCCAAGATTGTTTTAGGGAATTATTACAAAAGCAGTATGTCTTACATAATTTTCTTTTGCTACTCCAGTCCTTTGTTCACAAATGGAATATTTCTAAAATCATTGAATAGATACTGTTTCATTTTAGGCTTTCTCCACTGTGGGAACTCCAGATTATATTGCTCCAGAGGTCTTCATGCAGACAGGATACAATAAGCTTTGTGACTGGTGGTCCCTTGGAGTCATAATGTATGAGATGCTAATCGGTAAGGGATAACATAGTAGATCCAAATTAGAGCTATGATATGGTCACAGATCTAAATCTGTTCCTTCATTTCTAAATAGAATATTACTTGAGGTGTAACATTATCTTTATTTTTATTTGCCGTTGTAATGTTTAACTTTGAAATGAAATGTATGGAGTTAGGAATTGTTATCTAGTATAGCTTTGCTTCATTAATCACTGATCTAACTTTTTATGCTTTTCTCAGGCTACCCTCCTTTCTGTTCAGAGACACCTCAAGAAACATACAAGAAAGTAATGAATTGGAAAGAGACTTTAATATTCCCCCCAGAAGTTCCTATTTCTGAGAGAGCCAAAGATCTCATTTTAAGGTACCTAAATCTATAATTGCTAACCTTGAAGTCTTGGAGAGTGATGAAATTGATACTTTGGTTTTCATTGCACGAACTTTAATATTCAGTCTTCAATGATTTGGGTTGTCATTTTCTGAAATTGTACAATTGTGCTTTATAAACTATCCCAAGTTGGATACTGATATCCAAGAGTATAAGTAGAGATGTTCAAGAAATGAAAAAATAGTTCAATTTTGAGCTAGAAACAAGCCATCATGTTCTAGACATTTTCCTGAACTGTTGGGTAAGCCATGATTTGGCAGAAATAGAATTCAAAATATTTAGGTTGATCCACATTTTCAGAAGAACAAAATCTGGATTGGAGAGGAAATCTAGCGTGGTTGGTGTGCATTGTCTTCTACTCTGCTTCCAACAGTAATCTGTTGGTCCACCTGCCTTCTTCCCAACTTCACCATTCCATCTCTTCCCTCAGCCAATGCTTTCAGGCCCACCTCCTTCCACCTGGTTCACCCAGCACTTTCCCTATACTTTGTATTGCATAGAAACTGGAGAGCATTGGGTGTATTCCAGAACATGCACTCCATTTCCTTCAAACAAGAGATTTGGTCCATTTTCCGCTTAAACTGAAAATCCTATATTCAAGAGAGCTGCCTACAATCTGATGCTTTTTAAAATGGTATCTTGCCTTTTCTTTGTTTTTTGAATAGATACTGTTGAACTATGTTCTTTCTTTTGTGTTTAATTCTCCCCGCCCCCCCAAGCAATGCACAGATTTGGTTGTACCTATGTAATTAACATTTCATGAATAAATGCATGGAATGTATAGCTAACATGGCTACAATTATGATTATATGTAATATTCAGTCCAGGAGTTGGTCCGATTCTGAATACTATTACTGAAGAACATGAGTGGGTGGATGCTGTTTTACTTGTGCCTCTACTTGTGGGATTCCCTTAAGTATGTGACTGATTGTTAAGGAAGGAAATAGAATACTAGAGCGTACTTTAATACTTTAGCATGGAGCTGTGCTGGACTGAGTCCACCTTTACCATCCAGTGAGGGCTTAAATTGTTTCCTATTTTCTTGAAAAGCCAATATTACAAAGAGAAAATAGGCATCCTGATCACATTGAATAAAGTGAGGAGGGATTGTATTTCTATATGTATTACTTTCTAGAAATTGAAAGTTTAGTATCTGAAAGTGCAACAGAAAGGTTCTTATAAGACATCCAGGGCTGTATTTCATTAGTATGTTGATTTCATTCATTTAGTATTTTGATATCATATCAAAAATGATACTTTTTAAGTATGTTTTCTAGTTCCCTGGAAAGCTGTAAGGCCCTGCACTTTTTTCCAATTTGTTTATAGCAGTAGCATTGTATCGGCACCGATACTCTTTTTTTCTTTAGGTTATTAAGGCTTGCCTCAGAAATAGTGTGCTGGAATGAATATATATATTTGTCTACCGCAGATACTTTATTTTCTTGTTAGTAATTCATATTTTAAAACTTCTGAATCATCCATGGTGTCTTTATCTTCAGATTTTGCTGTGAATGGGAACATCGAATTGGTGCCCCAGGTGTTGAAGAAATTAAAACAAACCCCTTTTTTGAAGGAGTTGACTGGGAGCATATTAGGTACAGTATTTTCTTCTCAGCTTTTGTTCAGTTTTCCAGCTGAATCACACAGGAGGGACTGCAACAACTTTGAGCATGGTTGAGATTGAGTTTCAAAAACACTCATGATGTATATTTGGTTTGCAGTAGAACAAATTATTTTCCCTTGCAAGACCAGTTATTTAACCCTGATTCTCTTTGACAGGGAGAGACCTGCGGCAATTTCCATAGAAATCAAAAGTATTGATGACACATCAAACTTTGATGAATTTCCGGAATCTGATATCCTTAAATCTGCAGGTATATTATTAATCTTTTTGCTTTATTTTATTCTTAGGCGAGACCTTAGCTGTCCCTGATTCTCTCAAGTAAATAGTCTTTTCATAGAAAAAAAATCACTGCAAATCCTTATGGAAGGCGCTTAGCAGGGTGGATCTGTGGTAGAGTCTCTCTACTTTGGGGATGTCATATCTGCTCTTAAGTTGTATGCAAAAGTTTCTCCTCCAGAGACTTAGGATTCTGGGAACGTTAGAATGTTCCATTTTTCTTTTGACAAAAAACTAGCTTTATAATACAGTAAACTATTTCCCATTACAGAAGATTTATTTCCAGGAAATGAGCAGACCAGTTCTGAAATGTCCAGATTGACATCAGAAAGAAAATCAGAATGTTACAGCGTTTCTTAAAATTGTATGTTTTGCATATCCCTGCTGTTCATTTTGCCTTAGCTGGCCTTGGCTGATCTCAGAACATAAGCAGAGATTATCCTTATTAGTGCCTGGATACAATAGATGAATCCCAGATATGAGAGCTAAAAAAGAAACTCCAAATTTAGAGAAGTTTACTGCAGTCCAGTTTTAAGTTTACATCTAAACAAAGGCCAGCCAGGGCTATAGGGTTAGAATGATACAAAGCAGCTGGCATCTTTGTGATCTTAAAGTCTTTTTTTTGTCCTTTGTGATATTTTTTGATACGAAATGCATTGTCATCAATCCCTTTTATTTTGTACATGATTAAATGCTTGAAAATTTTTTGGGGGGGAAACTAGTTCTCTGAGTTTAGAAGCTGATCTAATTTGTCTCCTCACTCTGGCAGGGTTGATGTCATGCTCTTTAATGATCGCTCTTTCCTCCTTCCTTCTTCCCTCTCTCCCTTTCTTTTTCTTTCTTCCATTCTTTTATATTTTTAATTCTTTCTTTTTATTTTTTATAATACACTCAAGCTGAATGATAATATTCTCCCATCTTGCAAATGTCTAATATTCACAACAAATTTCTGTCCTGTAATAAATGGTTTAATATTCCTTCTGAATTTTGTTTTTCATCAGTGACCACAGGTAACCATCCAGAAACGGACTACAAGAACAAAGACTGGGTCTTTATCAATTATACCTACAAACGTTTTGAAGGTCTGACTGCTCGAGGGGCAATACCATCCTACATGAAGTCAGGAAAATAACAGTTCTTTGCTAGATGGTTTACTTTTGTCTCGGAACTTTGACCCTGGGGCTGTGAAAGTTTGAAGAATGCAAAATGACATCTTATGCTCTGTTTACATTACAAGTGATGGAAAGGGGAAATTCCACAAATCGCACTTACAGATGCATTTGCAGATTTTATTAATTAATCTTTGGTCTTTAGGTAAACAATTTTAAGACTTACTTCATCAACAAAGGAAAGAGCAGGCTTTTAATTCCGAATATGATGTGTTCTGTCTTACAAGTGCTGTCTGAAAATACAGCTCAGTTCTAAGGGCTAAGGCATTACAAAAGAAGCAGAGCAGTAATTACTATGGCGAGAGAGCTGACTCTCAGTAGTTTATCCCATAGGATGGCAAAATCTTTTTGCCTTAAATATAGGGCTATTCATGTTTTTTTGATAGCATTTTTTCAGTCCAGTAATGGCTTCAAAACCTGCGGCACTTTTACTGCTGGTACTAAAATAGTCATCTGGAAGTATTATGCCTTTTAATAAATTTCTGGTATGTTTAATATTATGTATTCTATAAGCAATGTTATGAGCAATGGTGGCAATTTCTGGTAAAACCTGTTTATAAAGAACGTTTTTTCTATTTCGCAAAAAAAAGCAGATCACTAGTAATAACAACACTTTGTAGGCAATACTGTAAGGAAATTGGGAACAATATGTCATCCTTCCCTCCCTTCTTTCAGATCTTTTTCATATCAAAGCCAATAATACATTGTTATAAAACGAGAATGATTCTATGATTTTGAGATAATTTGGAATTTTATCTTAAAAATAGAGAGCGTCTATAGTTTTGTAATGCAAATTACATGAATTCATATTGTGTAATCAAAGTTTCTATTTGGCTGTAATAGTTGCATACACTGGGCTCTTTGACACTATTACGATATTCAGGTTATCCAGGCAAATC
Source organism: Notechis scutatus (assembly GCF_049901735.1). Taxonomy (NCBI): domain Eukaryota; kingdom Metazoa; phylum Chordata; class Lepidosauria; order Squamata; family Elapidae; genus Notechis; species Notechis scutatus. The sequence continues at coordinate 52,070,579 of NC_142011.1, read as the reverse complement.
CCAACTGTCTACACAACATACCATTTACTATTCTCATTTACTATGCTCTATGCCTGTAATTTAATTTTGAAGTATGTAGGGTGATTTATTTCTTGGTCACAGCACCATGATTATAAAGAAACATACACGTAATGCATTTGGAAACAGAAAAAGAATAGTAAGAGGATTGAAAATTATGTCCCAGAATACTTTTAAGTACATTAAAAAATTTATCTAGTTAAATAAAATTACAAAGCTTTAATATATTCTGGCTCTTTTCTTATATATTAATAGGCAAAGAGCACCTAAAGTATTCTGCTCAAATAAATCAAATTCAGGAAGGATGTGTCAGGTCCAGCCTTTGTTCTTTTTGAAAGAGCTGAAGCAGCTTGCATTAATATCAGCCATTCACATTGACCATAAATTGTTTCATTCTGTTTCATCTCTTCTTATCCACCGGACTTTTAAAAAACAAAACTTTTTTTACTGTAGCTATCTATATACATGCCATAGGTGATATACATGTTCTCTGAGAGTGTGCCATGTGCCTTTTGATCATATAAAACTAATGCCACAAATTTTGCTATCTCCAAGAGTCTGAGAAAGCCTGCTGCTCCAAGTAGCTTTCTAGATGTGAATCTACAGAGAAACATCAGTGAGGAAGAAGCAAATGAAACATTTGCATTTAACTTAAGCCTAAAGGGAAGCAAGGCTTGCTTCTGCTTTTAAGTATCTATGTGCCTAGTTTTACAATTACCATGTTTGGACGTGCCTCATCCCTAACGAGGCTAGGGTTTTTTGCTTATTTGCTAGATAATGATGGATTTGAAGTTAAATTCTGGTGCTTGCTAAATATTGAAAACATGTAGCATATGTAACTGGTGCTTAGTAAGCCTTAAATAAAAAAGCTGTAGAAAACCCTCAGGGTAACCAGAAAGCTTAAGAGAGTTGACCAGCCAACACCTTTTCAAAGGGAAAAAAACATTGTGTTACATTCTATCTCCATTACAGTAATGTGTTTCTTTTGCATTATGACAATATAGTACAGAGTTGTGCGCAGTGTGATAGATTATGAATGCAAGGATAGTATGCATGTGGGTAAATTGAATTTACAGTACAAGGTATAATTCTGCTTGTCTTTTGTAATTAGGTAAAGGGGTTGTTTTTTTTTGTTTTGTTTTAGTGAAGTTGAATAAAACATTGCTATAAGCAAAAGACTAGTTTTGAGTTCTACAATCAGGACAATGGCCAAGATCTCAGTAGACTATCCTGATATTATGTAGGGTGCTTGTTTGCCATTATGACTGTGGCTAAATTTAGGACACTCACAAAAAGGATAGTATATTAACAAGATTATGAAAATTAAATCTATTTCATTTTTTTAAAAACTGCCATCTCCCTTTGCATGGAAGCATTAGAATTTGGATTCTAATGACATGTTTAGGAACACTAAAGCAAGAGTTCTCACAAAATAGGTCATATATTTTAATGCATAATGTTGGCACCTAATCCACAGTTTAGATATATGAACTTGATTCCTGATTCCTTCTCATCTTAACCCCAGCTGTGTTGGTATTGACCTCAAAGTGAATTAAAAGTCCCAGCTAACTAAAATTTAAAAATATTAAGTTCTAACTTAAAAGGAACCCTGTCAAAACTTAATTGCCATTATTGTCAATGTTATTGTGAACTCATAACCATGATTGGGCTGCACTGAAGCACATAAGCTGCCACTTTCATATTGCTGGCTCTTGACATCTTGCACAAGCTCATAGTACTTTTTGAAAGTCACTTTTCTAGGATGACACTTCCTTGTTCTAAAGCAATTTTTAGATCTAATTGGCCAAGCAATTATATCATACTAGTAAATGCAAGTTGCTATATTTTGCTGAGCTGAATTATTAAGTAATCATTGATGTATCTTCCACATATCCCAAAACCCGCAAAAGTTTTGGATTTTGGCCTGCTGGGGGATGGAGAAAATAAAAATCCTGGCTAAGGTAAATATAAGCAACACTGCTGGTTGTGTATGATTCCTAGCAGGTTATACTATACTTAGGTACTGACTAGCCGCTGTGCCTGGGTTCTGCCTTATTTTGGTAGATGACAATTATTTTGTATCTGCATATATGGCTGTTCCTCAATGCAATGTACAATTTAGAACACTTTGTATGTGATTTGTTGGTTTTATTTGGAGACCAATTCTATATGGAACAACCTTTGCATTCTGAAATGTATAAAATTCATTTTCAATAAATGTAGTTTTGCTATTTCTTGTGGTGGTTTTCTGAATTTAAAAAGTTACTAAAAGTTGCTTCATTATAACTTATGATCAGTATGTGACTAGATGTATTTGTTCAGCATATTTTTCAAATGCAGTTGATGCACAACTTTATTCCAGTTACTAAATTTATATGCTTGCAAAAAAAAAAAAAAACAAGTAATTTAGGAAAGGAAGACAGGAAGAAAAGAATACATGGCATCAGGATGTTGATTAAAGGAAAACTATAATTGTCCATATAAAACTTTTTTTGTTACAATAAGAGGGAACTTATAAAGGCATATCTTGGTTATAACAAAATCTGGTTCACTTGTGACAGAAATTATACAGCAGCATTTAGACTTTATAACATCAATTGTAGATATATTGTACCTTGTTTCTATGTGCACACCTAGATGGAGTCTATTAAGTGAATATAGATACACATGAATGCTATTTCTACTGATGGTACTTGGCTGAGAAGGCATCAAAAGAAAAGTCACAGGAAAATAGATTCAAAAGTACTATAATAAAGTCTATGAAGAAGTATATAAAAACTTTTACAAAAAATACTGAAACAGCATGTAAATGCCTTGAATTAACTTATAAACTAAATCACAATAATAAAAGAATAAGGGTGTGATTACTCCTGAATTGAATTTTTCCATTTGCTCAAATGCAATGGGGGGGGGGGGGCACTTGCATCAAATATTTTTTAGAATAAATCTGTGAATAACTTTTGAATTGTATTGCCTCTAATGCTTACTCTGATCAGTACTATGAGAAATGCTGGCCTTTGCATATGAAATTGGTGATTATTCAGTTCACTGGGATACAATGAGCCTAAACTTCACAGACCTGAATTTGTCATTGCTTTAATTTAAAAGTTACTTTTTATTTTATCTATCCAGTGAGTTAGATTCTGGGTTTGGTCTGTACCACTGAAATCATGATTTTTCTAAAATTGTGGTTTGGATCTGGGTCCAATGGCACAATCATTGCTTTATATCTGCTACAGCAAATTTTTCTAGATCCCAAAAAGCTATGGCCTCCAGATGTTGCTGATGTTGTTTCCCTGCACCCTTCACCATCATTCATGCTTCCTGGGACTGTTGAACACCGTAGCCCATCAACATGTAAATGCCATGGAGTACATTAGATATCTTAACCAAATTTGCATTATTCGCATTGGGGAAAAATGCCAACCAATTTAGAAACTGCCAAATTTAAAACAAATTTGTCTAGATGATTGGCCTCCAAGGAAATATTTAATTTGTATGAGAATGAGCTAATCATACTCCATATTCAGACTTACTTTACAATGTGGCGTGCATAAGATTTTGTACTCACTGATCCCAATATTGACTATAGCATCTAGTTCTAGGTACCACAGTTTAAAAAAGATTTAGATAAAACAGATTCAGAAAGGGAAATAAGAATTAGTAGCGGATTAGAAACCAAGTCTTGTTACAAAAGAAGATTTAGGAATTAGGAATGCTTAGCTGTGAAAAAGGAAGGGGCAGGAAGGTATGACATTCTTGTACCTGAAGGAATACTGTACCTGACTGAAAAGGACAAAACCGGCTCTCCATCATTCCAGAGTGCAAGATGCTCTATAATGATTTCAAATTAGTCAGATTATAATTGAACGGAAAGAAAAAAAATCCCCTTAATGTTAACTTTGGCATTTATTCATACTGGTAGAAGTGGGGATCTCCTCACTGTTCTGAGTATAAACGTAAGGTTTTATCAGCTTGAATTCAATTCATGAATTCAATTTTAATTATTAAAAGGCTTTATTATTTATTGCCCAGCCATAATCCCAATGAAATGAGTCGTTAATGGGGGGAGGGGATCACAGAAACTCATCATTTTTGTGAATTGCGGTATATGACTTTGAGGAGCCCTGCTATATATAACTTTCTACTGATCCTGCTGATTATGTTTCCCAACTTGACTATTTCAAAGGCCAGCTTCAAGCACCCTGATTGTCCCAAGGTGCTGAGACAGTTAGGAAAACTTACTCCTACAATTGATCTTAACCAAAATGCTGAGAAGTGACGACACAAAGCCTGACATCCTTGCTAGGATCAAAGATCAAAATCCTTAGCCAAGAGGACAGATTATAGGGAACAACCACAAAACGTTTTCCATACTCAAGACTTATATGACAGCTGCTGCACCGCAGGTGTTCCTGCAACAGTCACTTTCTTTCAAAATGCTGTGGAATCCTTCTAAAGGAAGTCCTTTACCTTCAAGAAATGCTTGAGGGGTGAGGATGTTCAGCCATCTTCGTTCATCCAGTGTTGCTGCTTGAATGTTTGAGCCTTGTATTGTTTTCTACAAATGATACTTTCCTTTGTATTCTAGTAGCTTATTTCCAGCACAATTTAGGCATATGTGTAACGTAGGACGGGTTCTTTCCTTGTAACTGAATTTCCTGTCTGGCCGCTCACAGAGGGTCAGATTAGGTAATCATACCTCTTCAGCCCTTATTCTAAACACTGGTACACCACAGGGTTGCGTGTTGAGTCCCTTACTCTACTCTTTTTGTGTATGACTGCATTCCCACTCACACTAGTAATACTATTACTAAATTTGCAGATGATAAAACAATGGTGGGACTCATCTCTGGGGGGGATGAGTCTGCCTATCAAGATGAAATGGACTGGTTGCTTTCATGGTGTGAAGACAATAACTTGGTCCTCAACACCAATAAGGCCAATGAGCTTATAGTGAACCATAGAAGGAACAGATCAGACATACAGCCCTTGCTTATCAATGGAGACCAAGTGGCCAGTTTTAAGTTTCTGGGTGTTACCATAAAAGAGGACCTGACCTGGGGTGCTCACATTGCAGCCCTGGTCAAAAGGGCCCAGCAGAGATTATACTACCTGAGACTTCTCAGAAAACAACAACTGAATGAAAAACTGCTGGTGACCTACTGCTGCACCATAGAGTATCTTATCTTACTGCACCTCTGTATGGTTTGCCAATTGTGCAGATAGGACAGCACTCTAGAGGGTTAACATCATTGCCCAGAAGATCATTGGTTGCCCTCTCCCCTCTTTGGAAGAGCTTTATAGCTCCTGTTGCCTTAAGCAAGTTCAAAACATTCTCAAAGATCCATCTCATCCTGGGCACCCTTTTTTGAACTATTACCATCTGGTAGATGGTACAATATAATAAAAACAAGGACAAATAGACTGAAAAACAGCTTCTATCCCAGGACAGTAACTCTATTGAATTCTACTGTATAGTGCAGTGTTGGTGCAGTGTCAGAGGTTTTCAATTCAGTGTATAGAATGTGAAGGATGTGTGTTTATGTTTATTTTCATGGTCATGATGTGCACTGGAGATGGTGTTTGATTTCATTGTACGAGGTGCAATGACAATAAAGTAAACTAAACTAAAAATTAATTTGAATGGTCTATTGGGCATTCAGATTCCAATTCCTCCCTGTTGGTGCTTACCTTGGTAAGTGCGTCTGATCTTCCTTTCTGAGCTGCTATATCAGTGTTAGGATAGGAAATTGAAGAGAAAGGTGACAAAAGTGTATGCATCGTAGGTGTGATGTTTCTGTATAAATATCTATTTCAGCCAGGAGGATGAAGGGTACCAAATTCTTTGCTATGATACTGATAATGATTGTAATACCACAATGGAATCCTTCATGATATGATACCTTTTAAAACTGAGTCTGTGTAGACTAATGTTAATGAATGACTTTAACACATTTTTTATGTTGTATTCCTTCCAATTCAATGGAACATCAAACAGATCAACGTAAAGTCCATCATTCAAGGCACAAATGATCAGGGTCAAATTATCCCACACACACAGTCTTTCAAGAAAAGACTCTAATGCTGGGAAAGCAGGGAGGAAAGATGGATGGACACTTGCAGGGGCATTGGGAATGCACAGCTGGGAGACTTGAACAAATTAGGGACAGATCATCATGGAGAAAATCTAAGTGTAGGAATCAAAAATGACTTGATGTCACATAATCAATCAATTCTTTCAATTCAAGTGAGTTGAAAATAGGTTTCCATTCTTTTAGTTCCAATTCAATTATTTAGCCACAGGGATAAATGTTAACTCAATCGTCAGATTTCCAGTTCTCCTAAGAGAATGCTTGGGACCCTCAAGAAGCAAATTTAATTTAAAAAAAAAAATAGTCCTCTGGGCTTGAAGAGACTATATTTGGAAACTATAGCAACCATGACAAGAAAATTCGGCTCTGAACTGGGCATTAAGTCCCCACCCAAAAGCTCAGTCACGTCCATTTGAGAGCCATTTGTGCTGCTTAATTAATCTGCCACTTCATTAGCATCCATCTGAGAGTGTGGTGCATTTAATCGATCAAGCTCGTCTACCTGGGGAGGGTGATGCAACATAATCTCTTGATCTTCTGCTATGTCTTCACCCGCCATTACAAGGTTTGTTAGAGATTTGCTTCTAACGCACTGGAAATCAACATGCCGACTTTTTCCTTCTTCCTTTTCCCAAGACATCTGGATGAATGGACGTTGAACATAGTTATAGATCACTTCCGAGCGTCCTCCAGGCCTCTTTTTCACTTTCTCCTTACAAGTGGGGTAACCTAAAACACAGTTAATTCTGGTATAATTATTCTCCCAAACTCCCCCCAACTTCAGCCCCTACATATGTAGCTTAATTTTTTCTTCAAGTAATAAATATTCCTAAAAGGATAATATCCAGGGGTGGGATTCTACCAGTTCGGTCTGGTTTGGGTGAACCAGTAATTCTGGTGATCATTTGCCCCCCGGCCTCCATCCGCCCCTTTCCTGTGCTTTATTTCCTTATTTTGGAGCACAACTAATTCACGTGGCAGAGCGGTTCTGCTGCGCCTCAGCTGTTTTACTGACCAGGGCTGTAGTAGAAGGTAAGTATTCTGCTGAAAATGGTAAGTACCGTATATACTCGAGTATAAGTCGACCCGAATATAAGCCGAGGCACCTAATTTTACACAAAAAAACTGGGAAAACTTATTGACTCGAGTATAAGCCGAGGGTGGGAAATGCAGCAGCTACTGGTAAATTTCAAAAATAAAAATAATTAATTTGGGAAACGATCTCACTATCATGAAAGGTTTAATTGATTCACTAACCCAAAGAAGAAGAAGATGATGATGACAGCGGGAGGCAGGAGTCACTCTCTTCCCCTCCCTCGGAGGCCCCCTGAGTCAGGAGTCACTACCGCCGGCGCGGCCCCAGTCCCGCCGCCTCGGGAAGGGAAGGCAAAGCGCTTTTGCCTTTCCCTTCCCGGCTGGGGCTGTTGGGAGTCGCTGCCGCCGGAGGCCCGACTCCACACCATTTTTTTTTTCAGAGGGGAATCTGACTCGAGTATAAGCCGAGGGGGATTTTTTCAGCACAAAAAATGGGCTGAAAAACTAGGCTTATACTCGAGTATATACAGTATATAGCTGAAAATGGACTTTTTAAAATGGTGTGCACGCAAAGTGTGCAATTACTGAACCAGTTGTTAGATCGGTTGAATCGCGCCACTGATAATATCCTCCTCCTAAAAAGGAGATCATTTGGCCTGGGAGGTTTGATCCCAAGACATCTTGAGGCAGAGACTAGACTGAAAAAAGCTGACACGAAGAAGAGACTTTCTTAGCACTGAAAAATATAAATGGAACTGACTCATGTGTTCAGTACACAAAGCTGAACTATTATGTCTAGCCTTGGCCTTGAGTCAGGTTGGTGCTGCTAATTTCAGAAAGGAGGAGCAGACTTTAAATAATGGAAAACTTCAAAAATAGGCAAAGCTCAAGGAATGTTAAGCATAAGGGTTTGTCAGGAACTGAGTGGGTGGGTCATTCCTAAGACAAAATTTATCATTTAAGGCAGGGGTGTCCAACCTTGGCAACTTTAAGACTTGTGGACTTCAACTCCCAGAATTCCTCAGCCAGCTTTGCTGGCTGAGGAATTCTGGGAGTTGAAGTCCACAAGTCTTAAAGTTGCCAAGGTTGGACACCCCTGATTTAAGGAATCAGCAAAATTACATATGACTAATAAAATCAGTAAATTGATGTTTCGAAAAGGAAAGTGCAGCTAGTTGCCCTTTTAACAGTTTGTACTACTTAGGAAACACTGTACATACCTTCAATGCCAATTCTTATATTTTTGAGGCCTCGTTCTTTCAAAACAGATTTTGCAACATCCCGATTCTCAATATACTTGAAGAATCTGTAGAGCTTAGAACTATACAAAACTTGGAGGTGAAAAAAAAAAAGCCACATAATTAATTAATGCATATGAGTACAGCATCAATGAATATGAGTACAACAGCTGTTCTTAAATTTGCTGAGACAAACAATAATTGGGCAACTTTTTTGTCAAAAATAACAGTTGAAAATACAGGTGATTTCCGAAGACTCTATACTAGCCTACAAGGAAGACTGGCAGTTTCATAATGTCAAAAGGCTTTCCTCTCACATACAATTTCTATTTCTTCCCTTGTTCTTATTTCTGGAAAAGCAGAAATGTTTACTTCTTTCCCTTAAATTAGGAAGTTCCTGCTTTTCTCAGAAAATACTTGCATTGTGGTTCAGCAGCCACAATGTGATTTATTTTCCCTAGAGCAAATTCTTGCCTCAACCTCCTTCTGCTCTGCCAAACAATACTGCAGCCCTGATGAAGCTTCTCTCTCATTCCCTTCCTATTCCGTTGATTCTGCAGTTTGCTCATGGAGCTTGTAATAGCCTTTTGTTTGTGAATGTTTTTCTTAGAACTTATCTTTTTTTAACTTCCCAAAGAGTTTAGCATCTTGTTTGTTATCTTGTTTTTCAAGCTGCTAATGTTCTACAGAAACTCTTGTCCTTCACTCACCATCAACCATGCAATGGGTTAGTAACTTTCTGCCAAGGACACATCTGGAAAGGCATCTGAGCAGAGAAATGCTGTCTTGCCACCACTATGTCTTTGCCATCCTGCTGCTGGCTTTGAAATGCAATGTAGACTTGGCACCATTACCCACTAAAAGTCTATGAAGCTTTTCAGTGCATTGATTTATATGTTCGTATTTCTTCATTGCCTCACTAAGATACGGCATTTTATTATTTATTTGTATCCTGCCTTTATCCAACAGGCAGGAGGCACCTTCTTCTTCTTATTTTCCCCACAACAATAACCCTGTAAGGTGGGCTGGACTGAGAGACATGGACTGGCCCAAAGATACCCAGCTGACTTTCATGGATAAGGCAGAACTTGATCTTACAATCTCCTGCTTTCTAGACTGGTGCTTTGTTTGGTTGATTGGTTTATATGCCACCAATCTCCCTGTCTGATTGTAAGGCATTTCACACCCATAGCACTATATTTTACAAAGCATTTAAAATACCAGTGCAGAAACTTCAGGAAGCACTGTATTTTTTCTCATAGGAAAAAGAAACAATGTAATATTGCTGTAACAAGGAAATTATCCATCACCCAAGCAATTAATAAACTAAAATTGTACATTTGTTGCAAGGATTATATGTAATTTATAATGGTATATATCTTTAAACATACAATTTTGCATTGAGCAGTGTAGTATGTCACAATCAATGACTTTTATATTCTTAACTGTATTTTGGGATGCCCAGACCCTTGGAAATTGATATTTGCACAAGACACTAACAGAGATTTTCTTTATAAAAGTGCAATGTTATTTTTACTTTAAAACGTATTTTATATGTAACATTTACAAATACTTACTTTGTGAATATTCTTCCCCCATTGGAGGTGGATAGTCTTCATCCCAGTCCACTATGTCTTCATCCGTTAATACAACAATATGACATTCACGCTCTCCTTTTTTAGCACTACTAACCATTATCGGCAGGATTAACTCTTCCAGATAGCTATCAAACTGCGTATGAGCCCCATCATTGGACAGTTCATGCAATAATGCACCTAAGGAAGTAGATAAATGGATTTTCTGAATATGGCTAAATGTTATAGGTCTAACTCTATCAGCCTCATATCATCTCAACAGCAAGAACTAGCACAAAACATAAAAGCATATAAACATATAGAGAATTGATACATTACTCCCTTAAATGAGTGTTCCTTACTTTAAATCTCTCCAAAAGGGACTGGCTTTAACTCTCAAAATGCTAACCAGCATGATCAAGGCACCCATGATGGCTATAAGATTATAGAACTAAAGACAGCATATCTGAAGAATACTTGTGTGCGGAAGGCTGTTATAAATGCTGTTATACTTACTTAAATCTTGACACTTGATCGTGTTGAAATCAAAATTGATGCAAAGATAGTCACAGGTGTCTCTGAGATCAGGAATAGAAATTCCATCAGGACAGTGAATGATTCCAGTTTTGTAATAATCCTGAAAAGTCAAGGGATAAATTATTAATACGTTTCCCCATCAAAAACATTCAAAATAGCATACCCAGGCGATCTGTCATCTACTGATAGTTTAGGCATATTGTTGTGCTTTATATATAATGGCACATAATGACAATTTTTTTCTATATTATTTTTAAAAGCTGACCATTAATAGTGCTATATCCTTCCTCCCTGAATAATGAATACAGAATAAATCATATAATGAAAATGCAAGATTATATAATGTGTGTATGTGTGTGTGTGTGTTCAGCTCCAGGTTCAGCTCTGTTCTTAATCACTGTAACTCACTGGGTGATTTTGGATCAATCACTCTATCTCAACCAAACTATCTAATAGCAATAGCAATAGCACTTAGACTTATATATCACTTCACAGTGCTTTACAGCCCTAAGTGGTTTACAGAATCAGAATATGCCCCCAACAATTTGGCTCCTCATTTTACCCATCTTGGAAAGATGGAAGGCTGAGTCAACCTTGAGGCTGGTGCGATTTGAACTGCCAAATTGCAGGCAGCCAGCAGCCAGCAGAAGTAGCTTGTAATACTGCGCTCTAACCACTGCACCACCATGGAACAATAGGGTTGATGTTGTGGGAATAAAACGCACTAAGATCCTTAAGTAACTGTGTGAGCTCTTAGAGAGGGAAGATGAGATATAAATCCAACAAATAAAATGATATTGGTTCCCTTAAATGGAGAAAAATGAGAGAGGAAAATCTGAAGTCTCAACAGAATAAAAAATACTTATCAAGAAAATCAGAATTCCCTTGAAGTTGAAAGTAAGAATGGAACTTTACAAATAGAAGGAATAGCTCTGCTTCTGGAACATCATGGAATTCTTTACCAGCACAATCCGAAAAACAGCAGAACTGATGCCTTCTGCAATTTCATATTCGCCCTTTTCATTTGGACGAGTGAAGTTATATTCTCGTCCTGGTCCAAACATTCTGAAAAGCAGAAAGAAATTAAGGTACGTAGATCAGATTAAGGCCACTTAAGCAAAGAATAATTTCTATATGAGCAAGCTGTTATTGGGGACTCTCATGAAAATTATCTAGATTTTACAAAGTTTTTATTTTTTGAAGCCTAGAATTTGTAATTGAATTGCTAACACTGAATAGGAAAATTGGATCTGAGCACTTGATATAGCTTCACACATACCACTCAGAGTCCTGCTTAGACTGGCCATACCTCTAAGATAGGAAAGCATGCAGAACAGCTTCTGGAATTCTCTACAACTCGAAGTCACTTACCTTCCCAACATGGTATCGGGATGGGCTATGAACATTTGTGGGTTTACAACAAATCTTGCTCCATCTACAATAAGAGTCACTTTCTCTGGGGCTTGGACTTGTGAACTATTGCTCAAGTTGTTCGGACTGTTCCCAGACTGTTCTTGTGTACTGTAGTAGCCTTGATTTCGTTTACTCCCACCTGGGAAGAAAATAATATTGGCATATTCAAAGCCATTAGAACATAGAGAACTTGCTGGGTGAAAAGCAGATCTGAACTGTTCTTCTAAAGACATCAGATATGAACAGCATCTGAATAATTGGCACCAATGATTAGATTTTAAAAGTTCATCTATTACTCAAAATGATTATTTTATTTGTATCTTGCCTTTATTATTTTTATGGATAACTCAAGGTGGAAATCCTACTCAGCACACCTTCCTCCTCTTATTTTCCCCACAATAACAACCTTGGGAGGTAGGTTAGGCTGAGAGAGAGAGAATTAGAGAACTGAGAGAGTGAGTTATCCAACTGACTTTTGTGGCAAAGATGGAACTAAAACGGAACTAAAACTCAATCTCTGGCTTTCTAGAATGCCTTAACTACCAGACGAAACTGGTTAATGAGGTTAATTATATTTAATACATTTTTTTTTCTTTAACAACCCTGTTATCACCTCCGTCAGGGTGGAGTTGGGGCGATTGAATGAAGATGAGCATTTACTGGCCAGAAGCCCTTCCTGATTCCTACGTGGAGCTCACAGTAGATATTTTCTCTTTGCATCCAGAGAGACAAATATCTGCCACTACCTAGGATTGAAATCACAGTCTCCTGATTTTGAGGCAAAAGCTCCACCTCTAGTCCACCATGCCGCTTAAACTATATTTAACACATTAATTATGGGTTAGTACAGAAATGCCCCAATGTCATAAGAAAAAGCATAACTGGCTTACAATACCTATGGACAAATTCTTCTAGCTGAATTAATATAAAACAATGCAGAATTGGTCCACACTTTCTTCTTGTGATATAAAAAAGATGGAAGAGTCCAGTTGGAAATTGTGAATGGACCAACCTTTGTTATAGGTCCATGTCCTAGGCAGGTTGATTACATAATAAAAGTATTGTGTTTAAGGATCTGTAGTAGTTTGATCATACAGAAGAATGATTCACACTCTGCATTCACGTGTCTATAATTATATGAATTTTCACACAGCTGGTATGAATTTATCTAGGAATAGAACTGTAATTTCTTTGTTTTCACACTTGGCTCATTTTACTTGATTACTATTGATCTATTTAGGTTTACACTATCAAGAAAAGACAAATATAACCTAATGGGCTATGCACATCACAGTGCATCTTATTCACAGTATGGCAACAACTGGTTAAAGATTCTGTGGAAATGCAGCCATTAATAACTTGATCCCAAAGAGATAGACAAGACCGCATTTTCTGGTACATTTTAATTCTTTAAAAAAATGGTTTTGTCCTTACCTTGATTTCTGCACAAAGGAAACATGTTAATGTTGTGGCTGCCCTGTTTTACACTGCCTTTGTCCTGATCACGGATTGAAGAAGCTAAATTCTCAAGTTCTTGATTACTCAATTTCTCCATTCCATCGGCATGACTAATATTCAACTGGAAAAGCAGTCCTACAGGAAAGGAAAAAAGAATTTACATCAAGACAAAATCTCTCAGTCTATTCTTTCCTCAAGCTACATGCAGATGCTTAAGGCCATAGGCAGCCCTTGAAGATCTCGCTGCATGCTTTGCTAACACAAAACATGTAGAAAATATATGAAAATGCCCTGGAATCTCATATCACCCATAAAAAGAAAGACAAGGTGCCAAAGACTCTCAACTATATGTGTGCGATAAGTTCCTACTTATTTTCTATATCTTAATTCCACAATCCAAATTTTAACTCTGCAGCTCATGGATTCCAACAAAATATGGCCAAAACCATCGCCCAATAAAACCTGAATGGGAATTTAGAATTTAGGTCTCAGCAGCATATTCTTACCTCAGCTTGACTCAATTTGGTGCCCATGAGATATGTTTAGCTTGCACAAGGTATATCCGGAAACTAGAGAGCACCAAGCTGGGAAAGCCTCTCTAATCATTTCACTATATGGTGTGTGACTACATGTGATTTTTTTTTTCTCTTAAGAGTTTAAATGTTTTTCTTTCATATTTTGCCTTTATATTTACCAAAACATTTTACAAAGATCTAGCTCTCTGGAGAAAACTCTAATGCTATGAAAGGGGATGGAAAAAGAAGAAAAGGGTGACCAGCAACAAGGTAGACAGTCTGAGTTACAGTGATACTGAGTGCATCAATGGAAGAGCTGAAAGATCATTGTAGAGAAAACCTATCCATGTGATTGCTAGGAGTCAACAATGACTTGATGGCATCTAATCAATCAAACAGACAGGTAACTATGAACATTGATTTCATACAAGATATTGTTCTACACACGAATGGGGAGAAGAAGATCACTGCAGCACATCACACCTTCAGACAGTGAACATATCGAGTCTTCTAGATGTGTCCTTATTGGAAAGCTTAACGGCAGATTACACACAGCAAACTGAACAAGAGACATGGACATTAGTATTCAGATTTTCACGCCATCCAAAAGAAAATGCCTTTTGTGAAGCAGCCTCATTAGCCTTATGCCCCTGGCTGTTTGAAGAATAATAAATATCTAAATTAAATAAATGAAAACCAATTCTCTATTTGTGATGAATTCACTTTTCTATTACATATAATGCTGCCTATACCTTCTTAGCCCAAGTCCTTGGTTCTAAGAAACTAAAATGGCAAACAGCATCTTTTGGGGAGAGAAGTGGTTTATGTTAGTCTTGACTCCTAGCAACAAGATTTCAGAAATGATTTGCCATTGCCTACTTCCTAGGTCACCCAACTGGCTTTGTACCTAAAGCAGGACTATAACTGATACTCAGCCAGTTTCTAGCCTGGTGCCTTAACCATTACACTAAACTGTTTCTTTTAGCTATAATGCCAAATAACACCTAAGTTTCTAAGTTAGTAGCTAATAACAATGTGTTAAACAATATTTAAGATCATGTCATAAATGAAATATCATTTATTTTTCCAATCCTCCAGTTAACCATTTTTGTTAACAACCCAAAACTGTCCTATTGACATACTCACATTTAAAAATAAATCCAGTTCTATAAATAGTATCATGAGACAATGGCTGACATATGAATGTGTTTAATTTCTTTTCTCAACACAGCATATTTCACTGCATGTCTCATAAACAGCATGCAACTTACATAGATTTTGATCCAGGGATTTGCCGTTCTGGCTCTTCATCTTCTTACATAAAATCATCATCAAATTACAGTATGGCTTAACCAGCTATAGAAATTGAGACATATTATTTGTCAATGAAACCCTAATCTGGCTTGATGAAGTTCCAACAAACTCAAACTTTTCATTTTTTTTGCAACTTGACATAAGGAAGATATCGTATGTGCTTAATGAATTTTGGAATTCTACTTATGATTAACATATTACATTCAGTCTTTGTATGTATACTGTATATAATAGTGCCTGGTTTTACACATAATGCCAAGCCTTGATCAACTATGGTTTATTGAACTAAGCACAATTGTTGTATTTGAACAACGAGCTAAACCAAAATCAAAACAAGGCATGTGGCAGCTTAGTCTGAACTATGAATAGAGGGGAATGGTTACTAGGTATAGTATACTCTGTAGTGTACTCTTATACTATATAGTATACTCTGTATATGCTTCCAGAAATGATGTGAAGGAAATGCTTTGCAATATGCAGAGGTCTGAAAACATGCAAATATTTCAAGATATCTACTATTAAAGTTAATGCAGCTCTTAAAGCAATGGCATTTGGGAGGAGAAGCCTTGAAAAAAAAAAAATTTTCTATTTCTGAAGCACACACAGTTTTAAGTATTACCAAGAAAACCTAATGTGATTTGCTTGCCCTCTCACATTACACTTTGTCCCAATACGGAAATATTAAAGGCATGCTCATGTTTCATTATAACATATTAGATTTCTATCAGGATATGTTTATAACTGCTACAGAATTGGTTCCAGAGCTTAGTGCTTCTGTATGGATTAGTTCCCCGATTGACAAGGATTCAGGAGACATTTTTTAAAATAATCATTAAATCGTCAATCACCAGCTTTCCAGACAAAGACTGGAAACAAGAAAAAAGAAATAATGGAAGAAAAAAGAAACAAGGGAAGATTCCACCATAACATATGATAGGAATATGTTGGCTGCCGATGGGATATAATTCAGTTGCTGAAATTCTTGTACCCCATGCCTTTCTTCTCAAGAAATCTTGCTAAATCTGACCCAAAGGTGCTTTTTCAAAAGGCAACTGGGCTTTCTGAAGAAGCTTCTTAGATGAGAAGCAAAACATCTTCAAGAAAAATCAAAGAAAGCCTAGTTACCTTTTGAAAAAGCACCTTTGGGACAATCATGACTTGGGTGACTGAGAATCTCCGAAGACACTTCCTAAAGATTCTCTGAAAACCGTGCTTGGAAAAGAACTTGTGGTTTAGACTAAAGCCAAGAACCTGAAGTTTCCATGTTTGCAGAGTAGGATTTCATGTTGTCCTCATAGTTGAGCTATCTCCACCTCAATTTCTTCATGCTCTGCCCCTGCAACTATTATCAAATTGGGACTATTTTAGGGCATTCTGTCAACTGTAAAGGAAATTTTGAGGCAATATTGTCAATGAAAGACACTGTGCAACAATTCTATTTTCCCTTTTTCTGGTTCTTCTCCCAGAGAAAGCCAGGTCAGAGCAAAAGGATAGGGACCAATTCCATTTTTATGTTATCCAAGGCAGTTATTATGTTTATACAAAATCTGATGTTGTTTTTGCTTCTCTTATTAGGGCACATTAAAGAAAATTGGAGAAGGTGACAAATTGGTGATGAACTTGCATGTCCTTAGATATAAGCACTGCAGTTGGAACCGATTGTTGGTACAGACGGCTGGCCAAAGAGGCCACATTCCAGGGAGGACCCCGGTATCATATGAGAAAGACTTGAAGGCTGGTGGGGGTACTCTGGTAATTGACTTTGTAAAATATATTCAAAGTAGCGCTATCAATAGCACTTAAGACTTATTTAGTGCCTCATAGTGCTTTGCAGCCCTCTCTAAGCAGTTTAGACAATCAGCATATTGCCCCCAACAATCTGGGTCGTCATTTTACCCATCTTGGAAGGATGAGTCTGAGTCAACCTTGAGCCAGTGAGGACCAAATTCCTGGCAGTGGGCAGAATTAGCCTGCAATACTACATTTTAACCATTGTGTCACCACAGACACTTGCCAACAAAAACAAGTATCTGCAGGGAAGGGAAAAAAAAGATGAAATGGAGAAGAAAAAAGTAAAGCCGACAAAAGGATACCCGCTCTAGGACTAGGGAAGCTCCAATCTTTTTCAATCCAATAAAGCCATCTACAGCTAATTCTTCCAAGAAGATCCCTCTAGAGACTGGGGCTGTTTATATTAGAAAAAAAAATATTATATAATAATTTAAACATTACAATTAAAAAGATAAAAACTAACAAACTAAAAGAAACCCTGCACGAATAAAAGAAACAAAAATAGAAATGCAAGACTCATCTAAATAAAGAGAAGTAAGCAATTCAGATCACTGTATAATTGATGGACAATGGCTGCTCTTCTAGCCTTCTAGCATTACTCACTCTGCAACCACAGAAGCAGAGATGATGATTCACTTTGTTCTCCTGTTATTTTCCATACTGTTGACATATAATTAAAAGGAAGAGCCCTACCAAACCAGCAACTCTTCCCAAACAACATTAATACTTAAACAGCAACAGATATGGACAGGTGAATAAAAAACCTCTGGAGAAAAATTACTTTGCTTCAACTAATTTGTCATATATACGACAAACATATTTCCAGACATTTAATGCTTTTTTCATATTTATCTGAAAGACAAGAAGGTTTGAGGAACATTCATTTTTCAGCTAGGAAGTTTTAACTGTCCGAAAGCAGAAATTATTAGCTTCCTTTCTTTTTCAGAAGAATGCATGGAAAATTTTGAACATTGCAAATAACTTGGAAAGCATGATGTTTCCCCTTCTGCCACATTAATTTATTAGGAGAGGTGTGGCATGCAGCTCCCACTTGATCCTCAAAGATTAACCTATAGCGAATCCAAACCACAAAACAGCAAGAAAATGCTTTTATTTGAGAAATGGGAGTGGGTTATTAAGTAAATATCTGAAATCTATTTATTGGGACAAATGATAAATTGTTGCAATTTTTAATGTAAACATCACTGCAGAGTGGCAATATTCTCAGCCAAACTAGCATGTGAAATCCAAGTTTGAGCTGGCAGCTGCAAGGGCTTTAGTACAGTACTGGAAGATCCTTTACAGAGATTATTTACAAATGTAATAACAGCAATTTATAATCCATTTTTAGAATATGCAAAATCAGATACTCAAAAATTTAAGAAGTCATGGAAAAAGAAATGGATTCGTCTACTATATGAATATCAATAGAAGACTATCTTGGTGCTTATCATTCATGATTTAAAACTACAACTAATTCAACAAAAAATATCATATGCACTCTCCCATGTGTCTTTTTCTGGAATAAACCAATGGGTCCACCTGATTAGAGATGTGGTGCTCTAAATGCTGATTCATATGTTACTTCCCATTCCTGTTCTATTAAAACATCATATGACAATGTTCTGTCATTTTGTAGAGTAAAAACTAGATTCACCATGTTGTGTCTGCCCTGTTCAAATTTTTAATTAATGACTTGGATGAAACAGTAGAGGTAAGACTGTTGTAGGAAAAAATGCAACATTCTTGATCTCATCAATACAGAAGACATTGAGGCAGGGATAGGCAATTATTGCAGCTTTATTTGGAGTTCAACTTCCAAAATTCCAGAGCCATCCATGTTGAGACAGGAATTCTGGGAGTTAAAGTCCTCAGGTTGTAAAGTTGCCATATGGTAGTTGCCCACCCCTGCATTAAGGATTAAATCCTTCAATTTACCTGTTAATCAGGACCTGAGGCACAGACTTGCTCAGGTGACAGAAAGCAGAATAATGTGCACATTTTTAGTGTTTCCTTTCAAATTTCCAGAATTTGGTTTCTGAAACCTGATTTATCATTTTGCTTCTCTGATTTATTTCACAGCATCAAGCCATTTGGGAATATGGTACACTTAGTTTATCACAATACAGCAGATTTTGCTACTATTCCTTGGTCTGCCTTGACAATTTTAAAAAACCAAATTACTTTAGATTTTTAAAATGCTTTTTACCTTTTGTTTTGCCAGACTACTTTATGTTCACCTAACAGAAAAGACATATTTTAAAATATTCCCACGTAATTTAAATTAATTATTAAAATAGTGTTGGAAAACCTCTGTCTCAAATTATATTTGTTCACTGCTAGGAAAAAAACCCTAATATCCAAAGCAGTTTCTCTGAATAACACCGCCAAATTGACAGATTATTCACCCTCGAAAAACGAACTTGGATCCGAATATAGTATTCCCCCCCACCTTGCATCTCGGAATTACGTGAGAGTAAATCTCTGTATTTATGTACACAACAAGGGGCGTGCATAAGTGCACCATCGTGCCTCCCGTCCCTGTCCTATTGTGCCCATTTATTTGTACCTATTTCCTGTATTCTTAATAAAATTATTCTAGTAAAATTAAAAGAAGAACGATACCAGTAAAGCTGCAATGTACGAAAACATTAACCTTGGGAAGGGTTTTCTTTCTTCATGGAGGAGCATCGCTCTGGAAGAAGGAATGCCATTGCTGAGTCCAACCTCTGCCCAACCCCAAGATTTTGTTAAGGAAGAACCGCAAGAAAAACGAACTCAAGGTCCCTGCTCGCTTTGAGCTCCACCTTGAAGGCCCTCCCTTGCAAGATCAGTCCATCTAACACAAAACCATGGGCATTTTCCCCCTATTTTTTTTTCCCCTTTCTGATAGCCAGTTTCAACCGTCCTAGAGAGATTTCTACATTCTGATGCTTAGCCTTTCCGCCGATACTTTTTCCATGCCTCAATTACGTAATGCGATCGAGCTTTTAAAGGGCCAGAAATCTCAAAACGATTGAAAAACACTTTCTGTTTCTTTCAGGCCGCAATTAAATATATTCGTGGAAAAACTTCCGTCTGATCGACGTTAATTTCTATTCTGGACTCAAGTTCATCAATAAAAAATGTAGAGAGGCAATTATTAGCATCTACTTACCGGCATTCGCTAAAGGATTCCAGCTAATGAATCAGCGCCGCAGCCTGGAAATCTACTTTTAATAAGGATGTGGATAAATCCAAGCGGCAGAAGAGCCAGATTTTAGCAATCCCCCCCGCCTTCTAAATCCAAATGATTATTCATGAGCCTTATTTCAAATTAAGAGTCCCTGCCCAACAAATGAAAACTGGAGAGAGCATGTTTATACTGTACTGTACGGTAAGCTCCTTTGCTCTCGGAATACTGCCCTGTAAAGGATGAGAGTTCAAACTGCATGCCTCAAAATCGCAACGACCACTATTTTATTTATTAATTTTTATTTATTAAATTAATGTATTAATTTTTATGTCGCCCAACTCCCCTACAAGGTGACTTTTTTCTAATCGTTAAATAGATTTAACAATTATGAAATGGCGTATTTTATTCCTTCATTTTATATTGCTCTCTTAATCCATTATTGGCCCTCTCTAACTGAGGGGTTCCCAGTGTTTCTCAATCTTGACGAGTTTAAGATCACTGGACTTCAACTCCCAGAATTCCCCAGCTAACATGATATTTGCAGGAAGTGGATTCCCTAATAAAATTACCACTTCTAATTGTGATTCTGGCATGCCCCTGAATGTTCCCAGGGACCAATGCCAATGAATTTATATTTCCTGGACCCTTTTCTGAAAATTTATTTAAAAAAATTGCTGTATAGGAATCTGTTCCTGCCATGATGCCCCAAGGCACCTAGTAAAATCATGATACAAACTCTTCCTTTTATGCTTGCATCACAACAGAACAGCACAAATTTTGTCATTCTCTTTTCCCTCCCATGTGGAGGTCTATATAACTCTAAGGAGCTGACATTTTCCCCTATTCTCCAGGCTTTCTCAGAGATAATGGAGTGACATTTGCCAGTTGGAATAGGCAGAGGTCTGGATTCAAAGAGCACAATATGGTTTCAAGAATTTATGGACCAGGGGTGCTTGCAGAAGAGGGACGAATGTCCAAAAAGCAAAGATGGAGAATGGGATTGGATGATCAAGGCCTTACCCTTTTCTGTTGCTTTCTAATTGTTAGATCTGAGGTGGATCGGTTCGAAGGAGACACGAGACCATTCTAGTGAGTTCAGCTCTTTATTTAGAAAAGGAATAGTCTGAAGAATACAAGCCGCGGCAGCTCTTCATATAGGGCTGGCTCGCGGCTCGGCGGCCAATGGCAGCGCTTTGAATCTCCCGCGATCGGCATGGCCAATCGCGGTAGATTCTTAGCGCTCCAATCATGGCCGGGGTTTCGACCAATCAGGTCGCTGTCCGTCTGGACCAATCAGTTGTGAGGGTTTGGAGTATGCTAATACAGCACACCCCTCCCCTCTTGATTTAGTCTGTCGGTGCATCATGACGTAGTCGCGCAGGTAGGCGGTGCTTCGTACCTGTCTAGTTGACCTGCGCAGATCAGTTCTCGTCTGGTTGTCGACCGGTTCGGAGGCCTTCTTTGTCGCTCTGGTTCCCAGGGATGGAACCGCCTGGAAGGTCGGGCTGGGCCTTTCTTGGTAGCTCCCTCCCGGTCTACCCGGGCTGGTTGAGCTGCCGTTTCTGTTGTTTCCGCCGGATCTTTCCGGGCTGGTTGTACTGGCCTGGCTGCTCCTTCCTGGTGACGATTCTGGGGTTGCCTGTTCGGTTGGTCCCGCATTTACTGGTGAGTAGGACCGGTTTATTTGCGGGTTATTTGTTCCGGGTGGGGGTTGTTCGGCTTGCGCTAGGGGGTTCCCTCTTTCTTTAACGCTTTCCGTTTTCCCCCCCCTCTTCTAGTTTCTTGTTCGGGTGTATGGTTGTTAGTTATTCTGGACCTTAGTTGGTTAATGTGCCGTTTCCAGTTTTTCCCGTCGCTTGTTTCTAGTCGGTATGATACGGGGCCGGTTATTTGGGTGATTGTTGCTGGTATCCAGAGTGGTTCCCCCGACAGGTTCTTTGCGTATACGGCATCCCCTATGTTGAATTTTCTGTGCTTGCTGGAGGAGCCCGGGGGTTTGTCAGGGGTGTATGTGGGGTGCATTCTATCTAGTGTTGATCGTAGTTTTCTGCCCATCATTAGTTCTGCCGGGCTTCTATTTGTGGTTGCGCTCGGTGTAATATGTTGGATGAGAAGCATTTTATTAATTTTATCTTGTATGTTGGTTGTTTCTATTTTCTGGATGGCTTTTTTTGTGTATTGGACCATGCGTTTCGCTCGTCCGTTCGCCGCCGGGTTTGCCGGCGCGGTTAATGCATGGCGTATGCCCTGGCCTGCCAGAAATTGTTCAAACGCTAGTGCGGTGAACTGGGGCCCGTTGTCAGACACTATTATATCTGGCAGGCCATGTGTGGCAAAGAGTTTGCCCAGTTTCCTTATTACCGCCTCCGTTGTGGTTGATTTCATGGTGCTTACCTCCAGCCAGTTGGAGTAAGCATCTACTGTGATGAGGTACATGTGCCCCTTGGTTGGCCCCGCGAAGTCTATGTGAATCCGAGACCACGGTCCCCTTGGTGTTTCCCATTCATGTATTGGGGCGGCGGGAGGACTGGGTCTGGACTCTTGGCATTGTTTGCATTTGGCTACCCAGGTTTCGATTTGTTTGTCCATGCCTGGCCACCATGCATAGCTTCTGGCCAGGCTTTTCATCTTAACCATCCCTGGGTGCCCCTCATGCAGCATCCCCAATACCCTTTCTTGCAATGTTTCTGGGATTACCACTCTGTCTCCCCAAAGTATACAGCCCTTCTCGGTAAAGAGTTCAGTTTGTCTGTTTCGGAAGGGTCTGAATAGTTCGTCCCTGTCCCCTTCCGGCCATCTTTTTCCAACCCAGCTTAGGACTCACGCCAGCCGCTTGTCTTTATTTGTTTCTCTGGCAATGTCTGGCGCGGTCACTAGTGGGTTGGGTATTGTCTCTATTTGAAATACCTCCGTCGTGGGTGCCGGGTCGTCTTCTAGGTCGGGCAAGGGTGAGCGGCTCAGGGCGTCTGCGTGGGTGATGTCCTTCCCGGGTCAGTGAATCAGCTGGTAGTTGTATGCTGACAGGAACTCAGACCACCTTGTCATTCTTAGTGATAGAATGTTCGGTGTGGACTTATTTCCTGCCAGGATCCCTAGCAGCGGCTTGTGGTCCGTGATGATTGTGAAAGTCCTACCGTAAAGGTATTCATGGAATTTCTTGACGCCGGCGACGACTGCTAGGGCCTCTTTGTCGAGCTGGCTGTAGTTCCGCTCCGGTTTTGAAAGTGTCCTTGATGAGAAGGCGATGGGTGCTTCCCTCCCGTCTGGTAGCTGGTGGCTGAGGATGGCACCGATCCCAAAAGGCGATGCGTCGCACGTCACCGTCAATGGCAGGGTCTCGCTGTACTGGATTAGTACCGCGTCAGATGTTAGCAGTTTCGACTTCCGGTTTTGCGCGGCTTCGGTAGCAGCAGGAATTCGTGCCTCTGTGATCTCTGCCGCGTTCGCTACCAAGGTGCCCCCGATCTAAATAGGTCTGGGGGCTATGGCTGCCTTGTAGAGGCAGCCGAAGAGAGAAGGGATCCGGACAGAGGTTTGGGGTAACGCAGACCCCCTTTCCAGCCAGAATAACCCCTTTTTCCTGAGGTGGTGGAGCGGCGGTCAGTAATGGCCGCCTCAAAGAAGCCAGCAGCCGGGTAAGATTTGTGCTGGAGGAAGAGGGAAGAGCTGTGGAAGTTGCTTCTGACTGGGATAAAGTTAAGAGAGAGAGTTCCTGTAACCTCGAAGGCTGCTAAGGATACTTTGTTTCTAGAAAGAGATACAAGCGGCGAACATTTCAAAAGAGTAAGTTTTTTTTTCTTGCCTTTCACTCTCCTCCCTAACGTGACAGCAGTGGAACCATAAGAGAAATCCAGGAATCTGTTCTGGAGGTAAATGAATATTGAAGGAGCAAGGATTTCTGAATATTCAAAGGGAGAAAAAAAAAGAATTTATTTATTTTTGGCTGTGAGTGGGAAGGGAGAGGAAAAAAAAAATTGGAGCAACCTGAAAATAAGGAGAAGACTGCCTAAAACTTTAAAGAGTTAATTTTAAAGAGCTATTAAACAGCAATAAGACTTCCTAAAGATATATTTTAAAGAGAACTTTGTGATCAAACTTTATCCCAAAAAGAGAAAGTGGAAAAAGAGAAAGTATTAAAAAGAATCAGCTGATTGGACTGTTTGATGACTTTGGATTTTATGAGAATTATCTCAGACTAAAAGCACTTGGGTGGTTGTTTTGAAAAAAAAAATTCTCTGTACAATGGCATCAGTTGTGGATGAACTAGAACTTATACATCAAAAATATGAAAGAGAAAAGCAAGAAGGGAAAGATGTCTTTGGCACTCTTTTTCAGTTTATAGAAATGGCGGTCTGTGCTTATGTAAAATCGTATGAGCAGGATAAAGAAGAAGCCATTTTTGAAGAACATGTGACTTTGGTTGGGGAAGAAAAGAAGGAGGAGAAAAAGAAGAAGACTTTAAGACCTGGGAAAACAATCCAAAAAGAGAAGAATAAGGTGAAAAGAGGATATCGTGTTAGGAAACAACAGAAAGAGGGAAAACAGGATAAAAGGGAGGTGGAGAGACAAGGGAGTAAAGAGAATAAGGAGAAGAAGAAGCAAGGGAGAAAGGAAGGGATGAGAAGCTCTAATGGTGGGGAGCAAAATGCAAAAAACAAAAGTTTTTTAGAGATAATGGATAGATTTTATTGGAAAAGGGATTCTAGAAAGGTACATAAGATTGCATTTTTATATTTGTATTTAGAAATAATTATAGAAGATTGGAAATAATATGTAATTTAAAATGTGATAAATATTTAGTATAATTTAGTGAAATTTTTGTTAAGAGAGGGGAGTACTTTAATGAAATAATGATTTAAGATTGGTGATGTGGGGGGGGGGGATAATTTTGGAAAGTATAAGAAGTGTTCCCATAATGGTATGATAATTAATTGAAATGTGTAAAATGTCTAAAGATATAAATGATTGTTAACACCAATGATTAGGCTATGTTATAATAGTGAAACTATTCGTGAAATGAGAGGTTTGAAGAAGGAGAGGGGAACATGTAATGTAATAATGATTTATAATATGTGATGTGGGGGATGGAATTAATATGGCAAATAGGTGCTCCCATAGAAATATGTGACCTAATTGATAAGAAATGTGCTAGATGTTTAAGATATAAATAAATATTAATATTAATGAATAGATTTGTATTGGTTTTGATGATATTGTATAATGTCAGAATGTACCAGACAGAATCCCAACGTAAGTTATGTATTTTAAATCAAGTATTATAAATATAGGGGAAAGAGACATAGGCGTCATACTCCAATCAGTGTACAGGAGAAGGTTTTTCTTTTTTCTTTTCTTTTAAGAAGAAAGATAAACGGATAGTTGGAAATAGAACAGACAAAGAATAAATATTATGATTTGAATTGAGAGGAGATAAATAAAATAAAATTGAGAAAATTTAAAAGAAAGGAGAAGCTATATAGAAAAATGAAAATGTAATAAGATATGGAATGGTATGTAAAATGAATATGAATTTGAATGTGTGTCTGTACCAAGAGTTTTGACCCGGGATTAAGCAACTTTCAGAAAAGAGATTTTTTATGTTTTTATGTCTTGAATTTTTGTATGTTTTGTATGTCTTTAAAAATTAATAAAAATTTGTTCAAAAAAAAAAAAAAAAGATGTTAGCAGTTTCTTTGTGTTGTTGAAAGCGCTCTCCTCTCGTGCTCCCCAGGTCCAGGTGGCCGTTTTATCTAACAGCCTATGCAACGGTTCCGCCGCGGTCGCCTTTTGAGGTAGGAAGACATTGTAAAAGTTTAACAGTCCCAAGAAAGCCTGCAGTTCCGTTTTGTTTTTGGGTCGTGGCGCTTCCCTTATGGCTCTCAGTTTCTTCTCCGTGGGGTGGATCCCTTGTTTGTCTAGGAGGTACCCTAGGAATTCGACCCTCTCAGCCCTTAGCTGGCACTTCCCTTTCTTGACTTTGAGCCCCGAGTCTCTGAATTTCTTCAGTACTTCCCTCAGCCGGGCTTCTAGTTGCCTTTCGTTTCTCGCGGCCACTAAGACGTCGTCAAAATAGGGCACCACCCCCTCTATGCCCTGGAGGAGTCTTTCCATGAGGCTTTGGAAGACCCCGGGTGCCACGCTGACTCCAAACTGGAGCCGGTTGCAACGGAAAGCCCCCCGGTGTGTTACGATGGTTTGGGCTTCGGCGGTTGCGGCGTCGACCGGCAGTTGCTGGTAGGCTTGTGCCAGGTCGAGTTTGGCAAAGATTTGGCCTCCCCTCAGTGAGTGCAGAAGGTGCTGCACTACTGGGACGGGGTATGCGCTTTGCTGGAGCGCGTGGTTTAGGGTGGCCTTATAGTCCCCACAAATTCTCACGGACCCATCTGGCTTGATGGGGGTGACTATGGGGGTCTCCCACCTGGCGTGATCAATTGGCTCCAGTACCCCTTGCGTGATGAGCTTATCTAGCTGCTCATCGATCTTGGGCTTGAGTGCAAATGGCACCCGTCTGGGTTTAAGGCGGATTGGTGCGATGCCCGGGTCTATGTTAAATGAAATAGGGGACCCCTGGTACTTGCCTAGGCTGTCGTCGAAAACTTCCCGGAAGTCCTCCACGAGCGCCGCTTCCCAGTCCGACTCTGTGGTGCGATGGATTCCGGTTACTTCAATGCCTAGGGGTGCGAACCACTGTAATCCCAACAGGCTCGGCTGATCCCGGTCGACGATGGTCAGGGGTAGCACTTCGGTGTGGTTCTTGAAGGTGACTTTAAAATGGCCTCTGCCAACTACAGGGATGCGGTTTCCCTGGTAGTCTTTTAGGGTTAGTGTTTGGTCTTCCAATTCTTTGCGGCGGATGGAGGGAACCAGGCGCTTGATGGTGTGCCATGAGACCATGGAGAGGGAGGACCCGGAGTCCACCTCCATGTCGCATGGCTGGTCTTCTATCCCCACCATTACGTATACCTTTCTGGCGTCTCTTGTGGAGGAATGGCCGACGATGACGGTCTGGTGTGTTTCCTCCCTTTGCCTTGCCTCGTTGAGCCACCTGTTCCGACCCTCTTGGCTCCAGCGGCTCTCCGTCTGGCAGTCTCGGTATCTGGTGGGGGTGTTCTCTTGCCTGCGAGGGCTGCCATCTCGCCGCCGCGGGCTGTAGTGTCTTTTGTTTCTGCACACCTTGGCGATGTGCCCCCGTTTCTTGCACTGCCGGCAAACGGCATCGAGGAACCGGCAGTCCGAACGGGGGTGATCGCCTAAGCAGCCGGCGCACTGGAACCTTGACTTACGACCTTGGGGTTCCCGTCGCCCCCGTGCTGCTTGCAAATGGTGGATTTCCTCCTCCTCGTCCTCAGTTCCTGAGAAGGAGTCAATATCGCTGTGGTGTGTGGTTGCGTCCCAGTGGTCGATCTCGGGTCGCTTCTCGGGGTTCGGTGTCGTCTCACCGGTCGCTGCTCGTGGCGTGATGCTCGATTGCCGCATCCGAGCCGCCGATTTCTTGGCCGCTTCAGCCGCGGATACCTCGGTGAGCGCATCGGCGAGGAGATGTCGCCCTTTGCCATGATGCGGCTCTGTAGAATGGGGTCTTGGAGTCCCAGGACGACGCGGTCTCGCAGGGCCTCGTCCAGGTCGGCGAACTCGCACAGGCCACCCAAATCTCGTAGTGCCGCTATGAAGTCACCAAGCCCCTCGCCCTTGCGCTGGTCCTGCCTGTAGAACTCATGCCGCCGGATAAGGATGGGCACGACGGGGGCGTAGTGGCTTCGCAGCAGGGGCTCGAGTTCACCCCACTCCATGGTCTTGACGTCCTCCGGCTTGGCCAAGGCTTTGGCCATCTTAAACACTGCCGGCCCGCAGTGTGCGAGGAATACGGCCCGCTTCTTGTGACCGTTGGCATCTTTAAGGTTGCTACACTCGAGGAACATTTGGAACCTATCGGTATAGGATTCCCAGTCCTCGGTAGCAGGATTGAAGGGTGCGGGTGGCGAGTTGATGCCGGCCATTCTGCTTGTTGCTGTATGCCGCCTCGCCACGTGCTGGGTGGTCTCTTTGTCTCACGATCCCACCCTCGTCACCAGTGTTAGATCTGAGGTGGATCGGTTCGAAGGAGACACGAGACCATTCTAGTGAGTTCAGCTCTTTATTTAGAAAAGGAATAGTCTGAAGAATACAAGCCGCGGCAGCCCTTCATATAGGGCTGGCTCGCGGCTCGGCGGCCAATGGCAGCGCTTTGAATCTCCTGCGATCGGCACGGCCAATCGCAGTAGATTCTTAGCGCTCCAATCACGGCCGGGGTTTCGACCAACCAGGTCGCTGTCCATCTGGACCAATCAGTTGCGAGGGTTTGGAGTATGCTAATACAGCACACTAATAACAAAGGACAGGGCTATTGGGAGCTTCTTACCAGAGCAGCTGCATCCTTTCCTGGCCTTGGATAATTGCTCTCTATCTTGTTTCTTGTTGGTAGCTTCTCTAAAATCTGCCATAAGGTTGATGAACTTCACTGAGTCTATGGGACATATTTCTTTCCACATTTAAGCTGTTCTAATATATTTCACGTCAGTTACTATTACTGTAATAACCACATTATAAAAGTTTAAAAATTTAATGATGTGGAAAGAGAACTTCATGAGGACAGTGGTGACACCCAAGCAGGAAAAGCCCAAAGGGAACATCAGGCCAGCCATAAAACAAACTTGCATAGGAAAAGAGATTTAATAAAAGGTATTGAAAGAAGCCCCCTAGACAAAAGCCAAGTAATTAAGAAAGCTAGGGAAACAAGAAAAAGAAATCCCTTACAAACAACAGGTCATGCCAAATCAGCAAAACAAATAGACAAAAGACACGAAATAAATGCCATAGCAGACAAGAGATTGCCATAAAACAAATATAAGAAAACATTAGGAAACTGATAATCCAATCAAACTACCCTGCAAAGTTTGCCTTCTGCACCCCACGGAGTTTACCCTCTGGCGGAAATGAAGACAACCCCTGACAGGATTTCAAACATTAAGAAATACAAACACAAGCACTCACACACAAAAGGAGAAAAAGTATAAAAATCAGGGGTTTATTATACAAAGAGAGCTAGCCCCAGGAATGCAGACTTCTTGCTATCTCTCGCCTTCCTGAAAAATAAAAAGAACCAGCTTCCAAGCAGTTGTCTGAATCCTTGCACTGGAGTTCTCCCAGCAGGAAAACCGAACCCTCAGAAGAAAGGCATTTTCCAGCCTTTCAACAATGAAAAACAAGCTTTTATTAAAATATTTCTATATGATTCCAAACACATTCCATCATACAATAAGCTAAGTGATTTGTTTGGTTTTTATGTCAAGGCAATCCCCCTATAATGGTCTATAAACTGAAGTTTGTTTAATATGGTGTGAATCCAACTATTTGTGGTCTATTAATAAACCATGCTTAAACCATGGTCTAGCACAATGTGGCTATCTACTAAGGAAGGAAATCTGAAAGTGCTGATTGATTGACTTGTCTTTTTATGTAAATATTTCTAAGATGATAAAAGCAAAACCTAAGAACAAAAACAAGGGAATTAAACAACAAAAAATAGCAACAACATTAAAGCATGGAACATACAATAATAGTTGGAAGTGATCTTGGAGGTCTTCTAATCCAACTCACTGTTCAAGCAGGAGAAACCAGTACCATTTCAGACAAATGGTTGTCCAGTTTCTTTCGGAAAGCCTCCAGTGATGGAGCACCCACAACTTCTGAAGGCAAGCTGTCCCACTGGTTGATTGTTCTCGCTGTCAGAAAGTTTCTCCTTAGTTCTAGGTTACTTCTCTCTTTGGTTTGTTTTCATCCATTGTTTCTTGTGTAATCTTTTGGTGCTTTGGAAAAAAATTAACCCCTTCATCTTTGTGGGAGTCCCTTAGATATTGGAACATTGCTATCATGTCACCCCTAGTTTTTCTTTTCCTTAGACTACTAGACATACCAATTCCTGTAACAGTTCTTCATATGTTTTTAGCCTTCAGTCCCCTGATTGTTCTTGTTCTTCTCTGCACTTCTTTCCAGAGTCTCAACGTCTTTTTTATATTATGGTGACTAGAACTGGATGCAGTGTGGTCTTACTAAGGCTTTGTAAAGAGGAACTAGAACTTCATGTGATCTTGATTCTATCCCTTTATTTAATGCAGCCTAACTATTACCATAAACACATTAAAAAGCACGAGAGAAGACTGTGTAGTGTTTTCATTTTCCAGTTTCATCCCAATTTGTAAGTTGAGGACTGCATGTATTGAGAACTCATCAGAGCCTAGGGTTTGGGCCCCATAGAATAATCTCAGTAACTATATCTGATGTGTCCTCAGGAGGAGAAAACCAGTCATATAGTGCCTGCCTCCTGGTGACTCATAAATCGGAGAACACTTCATGGAATATGCACTGTGTAAAAAAGAAACATGCCTCTCCTCTTTGGAGGTAAGGTCTAAGAGCTTGATGGATGGTGGACTATATATGGCATTCTTAGGAAACACAAATCTTTTTAATACAGAGACCTCAATCTTTGAAGGTGAACAGAAAGTGAAAGAAAATAAGAGAGAGACTAGAAAGTCTTTGAAACTGCAAAAGCAAACACAAATCATTGTACCATGCCTGCTGTGTTGTAAATGTTGACATACTGTATCCCTGTGAACATAACTGAATATTTTTCTCTTCCTCCCCCACCCCTGACATTTTTGGGGTTAGTGGGTACATTTGAAATTTATTTTATTTTTTATTTTATTTATTGAATTTATATGCTGCCCATCTCACTGTCAAGGGACCCTTGTTGAGAAAATGTCTTAAATGTTGGACACATCGTCCCCTTTCATCAGATTGTTTCTTTCATGGCTCAGAATTATTTTCAGTGGTGCTGGAAAATCCTGCTTCTTTTGATAAATATAGATACTGTACATAGATAATGTAAATTGTTGCCTGTTGTTTGTTGTTGTTGCTGTCTATTTTTCCTGCTTTTTATCCTGGTTTTGCCAGTTAACTCTGTTTGACATTTGCTGGGTGTTTCATAAATGATGATCAGGCTAGATATTTTGCTAGCCAAACTGAGCGGCTTCTGTGCTTGCTCTGATCTGGATAGAGAGAATGACTGAGAATGTGCAGGATACGAAGTAAACTGGAAATTCCCCTCAGTAATTTCCAGCAATAAGCATAAGCACCAATGACTGGTCACAAACTAGTGAAAGTACTTCCTGCTACCCATTCTTCCTCCCGAAGGTGTTCTTTACTTTACTAGCTCAATCTATTTTTATTTTCCAAAGAAAGCCCGAGCTTTAGTCACCTGCAAGATTTATCTTCTGTTTCTGGGAACCGGGTTGCATGTAGTATCTACTGGCCTGTGTGGAAATAAAGATGTGGTTGAGGCTGATGCTCTTCTTTGCTATGAGGTTCCTGTTTGTTTGTTTGTTTGTTTATTTACAATTTTCAAATATGAAATGAAAACTGCCATTTTGAGCTTGAAACAAAACATTTCACCCAAATATTTATTTATTTATTTATTTATTTGATTTGCCAATTGTTTACAAGATAATAAGTATAAATGTATACATAGTTGTGAATACATGAAATGGGTACATATAAGAAAAATAAAAGAATAAGAGAAACAATAGGACAGGGACGGTAGGCACGTTGGTGCGCTTATGCACGCCCCTACAGGCCTCTTAGGAAAGGGGTGAGGTCAATAGTAGACAGTCTAAGGTTAAAGTTTTTGGGGTTTGGGAAGAAACTACAGAGTCGGGTAGAGTATTCCAGACATTGACCACTCTATTGCTGAAGTCGTATTTCCTGCAATCAAGTTTGGTGCGGTTTACTTTGAGTTTGTATCTATTGTGTGCTCTTGTGTTGTTATGGTTGAAGCTGAAGTATTCATTGACAGGTAGGACATTGCAATGTATGATTTTATATACCATGCTTAAGTCAGACCGAAGACGGCGTAATTCAAGGTTTTCTAGTTCTAGAATTTCAAGTCTGGTGGCATAAGGTATTCTACAACGAGTAGAGGAGTGGAGAACTCTTCTTGTGAAATATTTCTGGACTTTCTCAATTGTGCTAATATCAGATACGTGAGTGTGGGTTCCAGACTGATGAACTGTATTCGAGTATTGGTCTAGCAAATGTTTTGTATGCTCTGGTTAGTAGTGTGATATTACCAGAGAAAAAGCTACGTAGGATTAGGTTAACAACTCTTAATGCCTTTTTGGCTATGTAGTTGCAGTGGGCTCTAGCACTTAGATCATTAGAGGTGAGTATTCCAAGGTCCTTTACAGAGCTTGGGTCATCAACAAGATCTTGACTATTCAGCTTGTATTTTATTTTCTGATTTTTTTGCCAATATGTAAGACAGAGCATTTATTTGTTGAGATTTGAAGTTGCCATTTGTTTGACCACTCTGATACATAGTCAAGATCTTTTTGTAGGGTAGCAGTATTGTCTGTGGTATTGAACAGCTTTACATCATCAGCGAAGAGAACGCAATTGCTCTTAATATGATCACAGAGGTCGTTTATGTAGAGTATGAAGAGAGTTGGTCCTAGAACACTGCCTTGGGGAACACCACTATTGACAGGTACTGGATTTGATAGTACGCTCCCGATTTTGACCATTTGTTGTCTGTTTGACAGGAATGCTTCTATCCAGTTATTCAGTTGTCCAGAGATACCATAGGATTTTATTTTTAGGAGTAGTTTGTCGTGTACCACTGAATCAAAGGCTTTACAGAAGTCTATGTAGATTGCGTCTATTGCTTTGCCCTGGTCGAGTTGTGTCGTCCATATGTTTTTGCAGTGTAAGAGTTGCAGATTACAGGATAGTTTTTCTGAAACCAAATTGTTTATTGGAGAGTAGGTTATTTGTCTCTAAGTGAAGGATGATGGATTGGTTAATAATTGATTCCATGACTTTACAGGTGACGCAGCATAAGGAGATTGGCCTGTAATTTTCAACTAGGCTTGGGTCTCCTTTTTGAAGATGGGGATGACTGTGGCTTGTGACCATAGGTTAGGCAAGGAGCTGGTCCTGAAAGATTTTTCAAAAATTATGCTTAGAGGTTTGGCTATGGCAGTGGATAGCTTTCTTAAGAAGTAGGCACATATTCCATCCGGTCCAATAGATAGAGATGGTTTTAGGTTGCGTAGTGCTTTTTCAACATTGTCTTCTGTGAAATTGATATGTATTAGATCATTGTTGTTATCTGTGGTACGGCTAGGAAATACTGGGCATGATCCATTGCTGTTTACAAATACTGAGCCGAAGAATGTGTTAAAGATGTTGGCTTTAATGGTGTCGTCGTTGCAGTCTTTACCATCAGGTCCTATCAAGGAGGGATGGACCTTGAGTCTTTTAGTTTGTTGTTTACAAAATTGTAAAAAGCACGGGTGGAATTGGTGCTTAGAAGGTTTTCCTCTTGTTTAATGTGATAATTGGTGCATTCGGTCTTTATCTCATCAAAATATCTCATCAAAAAAGTCTGAGGTATATATTGACAGAACAAACTCAAAAGCAATTCTGTAAATCCAAAATATTTTGACCATAGAAAACAATAGAAACACACACACACACACACAAAGAGAGAGGCAGGCAGACAGACAGAGAAACCATTAGTGTTATGCTGCCCAAAACCATGGCATTACTACTAATAACTAATTACTACTATGCTGCCACATTCTAGACCACATGTAGGCTTTCAAAGATACACCTATATACAGCACAAGACAATATGGTAGTCTATTCAGGAGGTGGTTAGGGCATGAATAATAATCTGGAGAGTCTTCCAAATCAGGAACAGGCACAACAAGCACATTAGATGGGTCTGTGTGAAGAGACTCTTGGCAACAACTGTTATCTCCTCCTCAAGCAGGAGTTTGAATCCAAAGCTACTTCCAGATTGCCCATTCACCTCAAAGGATAATGCTGCCTTATCCAAGACTATAGAGATGGAAGTTTCCCAGGATCAATTCTTCACAGCCTCTCTAGACATTGGGACAGAAGATTGACAGCAAGTCAAGGATGGTCCAGAATCAAAACACACAATTGAATAGTATACTGATGATACCAAACCCCAAATCAATGCATAAACTCAAGCACTGGTTTCATTTAGCTGTTGAACAAGAGGGGGAAAGAATCAAAGCCCCTACATCATGCCACAGAGATTACATCTGGGTTTGAACATTTTCCCAACATTGGCACCAATTGAAATAGGCCACAGAAGGAGAAGGACAACCCGTTAAAATGGTATCCTCCACTCTTAGTCCCTACAGCTGGTCCAAAAGGATATTGTGATTGATGGCATCAAAAGCCATTATGAAATGAAGGAGCATAAGGATAGATGTAACATCCCATATCAGCTCTGCCAAAGGCCATCACAAGTGTAAACACATTCATCTTAGTACCATTAACTTTTATAAAAGTTGCCAGACCCGGGCTACAAAAATCTGGACACTCGCTAGAGGGCAGAAAAAAATATTAAATATATCAGACAATGTTAATCCTTTGCTGCATCTAGAGATCATTCAGGTTTTACTTTTCTAGATCTGGTAATTTTACAATTCAATAATGGTGTCTTCTTAATGTATTGTAAACTGTTGGTAGATCGGCAGTCACTTCATTTCCTACATTCATTGATGCCCAGAAAACTAAACAGTATTGACCGATCTAGGTCGATCAGGTTGATAATGAGATTTTGGCAAAGTTCCTGGAACCTCACCCTTTCATTCAAGTAGTACATTGTTTGGTTATGTATTACATGAATCTGTAATAAATCTGTAAGGTGGTTTACAGCAAGAAAAAGCAAATTTGGTTGTTCAAAACTGATCACATTTAATTATCAGGATAATCTCTATTACGGTAGTAGCATAGATCAAAAGTAACTCAAGGATTCTATCCTTGTGTGTCAGCACAATTCCCTTCATGTATCAAAAGGAGAATTACTCCCTACCACCTGAGGTGCCAGGTGGTCCCCGAAAGTTGCCAGCCATTTCACATTTTAAGTGGGTCAAAAGAACAGTTTGGAAACTTGAGGATTAATTATAGTGAGTTTAACTAGATTTAGTTTTGTCCTGGCTTCACTACTTTTGTCCTAGCCTCACCTACTTTTCAAAAAGTAGAAAGGACTTGACACACCCGCTCTGCCAGAAAAAGTTGTGCAAACCTGCCCTAGACTGAAGAGGACTCTGACTTGATTGGCTATGATGGAATTTTGTTTGTTAACTTCCAAGGAGAAGTAAAATACCGCGATACACAATGTGCATACAAGTTATTTAAATTGATTTATTTTTCAGGTATGACTCTGAACGCGAAGTGCACCTGCACGCGCGGTTTTGTTGAAAGGCACCAGTTGATATTCCAGATATTCCTTGGAATTAAATACAACAAATATTAGCACGCTGGCTTGGTTTGACCCCATGCCATAAACCAGCGTTTGGGGGCGGGGGGTGAGGGGTATGAATCAGCTTTCCGGCAAGAGTTTCGCTTGGACCTCCTGCCTCGAGGTCAACCCAACCCCGTCTGGAGAGTTTACGGGAGAGGGAAGTGCAGCTCGGGTCTTTGGAAGCGCCGCCAGGGGTCCGCGGGAGATTCACCAAGGGGCGGAATAAGCCAGCGCTGAGGCGAGAGAGAGAGAGAGAGAGACTCAGAGGTCGCTCCGAGCGCGGACGGCGGCTGCGTTACAGGCCAAGTTCCAGCACCTTTCGGGGCGGCGCGTTTCGTTTTCGTTTTCCTGAAGGACAGCGAGCACCGCCTGGGCTGAAGGGGAATTGGATAGGATTCTGCGCGCATCCAGACGATCCTGGCCCCGCGGTTTCCCCACTCCCCTCGCCTCCCCTTGTAATGCAGGTAAGGGCTTGGGGGAGAGCAGCAGGTGCTCTGTCTGACCCCCCCTCCCCGATCTTCCCTTGTTCTCTGTGCCCTCCCCCAGCGCCCTAGATTCCCGTAGGCTCCGCGCCTTCTGTCACGTCCTCTCGCCCAATGCCCATCCGTGCCAAGGTCTGACCCGGGCGGCTTCCCTGGTCCCCACATCTCTCTCTCCTTCATACGGGCTGGAAAAACGGGGTGGATACATTGAGGCGTTTGGAGGGCAGCGTCCCGCCACGCTTCAGAAAGCGTTGGGGTTCTGTGGACTAGGTTGTATCCACGGAAAGCATTTCTCTGGTGGTTCAAAAGAAAAACGTTTCAAAATGGACAAAGTTCGGAATTCCCCAGGCTTTTCACAAGAAAAGGGAGACGTTAAGCAACTAGCTGTTTTCTTTGAGAAACAGCGTTTGGTTGGGCAAAATTAATCCGGGTGTGAGTTAATGAAGCTGTTTCAAATGGGAAAATAGTGGATCACATATTTTAAGGCTAGATTCATGCAAGCAAAACCTAAACACTTAAAAAACAAAAACAAATCTGGGCTGTATCCTTTCCTCTATCTTAAACTCTGGGGTAGAAAGTGGAAAGGAGCAATTTTAAGTGTACATTTTCAACCAGCCTTCCTCAACCTGGGGTCTTGGGTTGTGCTGCAGTGATTCCCATTCAGCATTGCTTCAGGGCATGTTTATTTATTCATTGATTCAACCAATCAATCAATTTCTATAGCTGCCCATCTCAAATAAGTCTTCAAGGCTTTTCGAAAGGGCCAGGGTCATCCTCGGCTCTGAAAGAAGAATGTTCCAGAGGGCAGGAGCTTTGATAGAAGGCAAGACTCTTAGTCCCTGGAAGCCAGCATTCCTTAATGAATGGGACTCATAGCATGCCACTGTTGGGAATTATGGGTACTGTACTTTAGCACAAAGGATGGTGCCTAATTGGGACGATTTACTTTAGATAAGGGCGACCTTATTTTCTCCCTGTATTCCCTTTCTGTCCCAATTAGCCCTCTGCTTTAGACCAGTGTTTTTCAGATTTGGCAACTTTAAGATGTGTGGACTTCCAACTCCTAGAATTCCCCAGCCAGCAAGTTGAGTTGAACCTCTGCACATCTTAAAGTTAACATGTCTGAAAAATGCTGGTCTAGAAGACCATGTAGGTTATGCATTCCTGTATATGAGAAGCTGTGGAAGCCTTATCTTTTGTAAGTCAAGGCATTCCTCCACAATCAGAGAAGGAGAACAACTGAACACCATCTGTGGGAACACTTCTTTAAACCAGGCATTATTGTTGTGTACACCGACATGGTATGCTACTCTTTCTTTGAAAAAAAAAAGATATTTGAAAATCATTTACTTATTGACATGCTAGTTGCATGGATTAATATGCTGCTTGGCAGGATGGAGCAATTTACACTCAAATTAAAAGTGGGTACATGTATAAATATAGATATATAAAATATCAAACCAGTAAAAATGACACCCCGTATGTTATACCATTATGAATAAATACAGTACTAAAAATAGATTTTTAAACAAGCTACCAGAATAAAACTGAAATGAAAGTGTGTGGGCATCTTTCACTTTCATTTTCTTTATTGCCTGGTATTTAAGAATGAATCTGAAACTTTTTAAAAGTCAATCTGCATAAGACATGCATGCAATGGTAAAAGAATTGCAGTTGCAAAATCAACAATGGTTCTTGTGATACAATTAAGAATAAACATAATTTGTTTATTATGAATTATGTTCATGAATTAGAATTTACTTCATCAAATATTTGGTGAACTCTACTCTTAGGTGCAATACCTAAACTTAGGTATTTATTGATTTATTGAGTTTTAAAATCTACAGCTGCTTTTTTTCAAGATTTCAGGAGTGTCTGTAGAGTGTGGCCAAATAAATTAAGATGGCGGTTTTAATGATGAAATGTGAAAAACATAAAAATCAGTGGCGCTTCCATCTCACCATCATAGCCATCTTGCCTTTTCTCCCTATGCCTCTGCTAGGTACTGTAGATGTGTGTTTGTGTTTGTTTAACTTCCCAGACTCAACAATCCTGGGATTTAGCAGTGATCACTCTTGCAAACACTAATCAACTCCAGTTTAGGTTACCTGAGTGCTCACTTCATATGCTTAATCTTAGCTCCTAATTTCTACTTTTGTGACCAACTTGCTTTCCCTTTGTAGGGGATGCAAAAGAGGGAAAGGAACTTTTTACACACACAAACACACACACACAAAGGGAGAGGGAGAGAGAGAGAGAGAGATCTCAATTTACAGTTATATTTAATATATATCATGGGCTTAGTTTAAGAAGATATACATAAACATGTTAATGGGATGTAGATGGTTTCAAACCAAGCTTTTTATAGTGTCTTATCTCTTTCTCAATCTTCTGCAGCTGGTTTCTATACTTTTTCTTCTGGTCTTCCTTCTGTCTGAGGGGGGAGAGAAAAATGACTGCTTTCTGGACTTCTTGGATGCAAAACGTATTTGCCAATCTGCTCTGTTCTTCCAAAACTATACAATATTTTTCCACCAGCCAGTTCACACATCTCTCTCTCTCTCTCTCCCTCCCTCCCTCTCTCTTTCTCTTGTCTTGCTTGCCATTGTAATCACCCCAATTTCACCAGCCTACAGTTTTCAAAAATTATTCTAGGAATGCCCAATAACTTTTTCTTAATTACTTAATGCTTTCCCCCTTTTATATGTCTACAGCTTTTATCTCATCCTTTCTCTGTGTATTTGATTCATTTTATTTGCATGGCGATTCTGGGGTATAGTTTAGTTTTGGAGACAATTGTTGATCCAAGTTTTCCCACAAAGAGTAAGGACAATTTTTGACC
This sequence comes from Notechis scutatus, assembly GCF_049901735.1. Classification (NCBI taxonomy): domain Eukaryota; kingdom Metazoa; phylum Chordata; class Lepidosauria; order Squamata; family Elapidae; genus Notechis; species Notechis scutatus. The sequence continues at coordinate 52,031,716 of NC_142011.1, read as the reverse complement.
TGGGTTTCTCTCCAGCCTATCCAGCAGACTTTCTGCTGAAGCATATTGGTTCTAGTTACATTACGAACATTTTCCTTCATTGATTCTTACTTATCCAGCTTTTAGGCAGTGCAGAATAACAAAAGAGGCATTGGGGAAATACAGCTGATTTCCTGTAGGGAAACTATATGGCTTCAGTGTCTTTCTCCTCCCTTAAGGTTGAAGTGGCAGATGGCTCTTTGACTCCTGTGGCCACATCAGCTTTGTCATTACCATTGCACCCTACTTCGAAGGCATCAGTAAAGTCGCTCTATGATGGACAAATCTGCACATTGCCAGGCCGACTCAGTGAGTAGAAGAGGTATTATTTAAGGCAGCTTTTCAAAGATGGTTCCTTAAAGCCTTGGATATATGCTCTACAGGCTTCTCCAAGCAGTGCCACCAAGTTGTAATTTTAATATGACACTAAACAGAGGATTGCATATATATCTTCTTATTATCTGTATTAAATGAGTTTATTTTTACTTTGATTACATTTAAATTAAATCTAATTTAAATTTTAGCTTGGTTTTTCTACTTTTTGGAGTGCAGTTCCACTACTGTATACCGTTTGTGGTTAAGCAGTCTTGGCTTAGAAAGTGTTACCTGCCCCTAATGTAAGGACAACACTATACAAACTAGTTGTGTTTGGACTACAATTCCAGTATTCCCCAGCTATAGTTTTGAGTTGGAGTCTATCAGACCAGGCAAAAAATTGCCTGCAGTTGGTGGGATTCTAGGCTGATACATCTTGAAGACATCTAGTTCGGGAAACAAGGAGTAGATGATCAGTCAGTTGGACCTGGTGTAAAGTTGCTTCCTATCACAAAGAATATTCTTTTTTTTGTAAAAAAAATCCCCTTTTGAAAATTTATTGACTTATCTTTAAAACTTATGGAGAGTGATATTAGTTGGAGCAAACGAATTCTAATAATAATTTGCTGAGATGTCCTTTACTTGCTTTTTGAGACATTTTATGCTTCTTCCAAAAGGGCAAAAAAAATGACTGGGTAGGTATGTTAATTTACATGTAACCTGGTTTGATTTCAGGAATCCAACCCTTTCTATGGAGCAAAGATGATGTGATTCACTGGCTAAGATGGGCTGAAAAAGAATATTCACTCCGGAAATCTGATGATAGTAACTTTGAAATGAATGGAAAAGCCCTTTGTATTCTCACCAAGGAAGATTTCAAATTTCGGTCTCCTAATTCAGGTTAGAAGTGTTGCCCTCCTTGGTCAAGGCTTTGTGTGTTTGCACTCTTATCTTGGAATTATCCCATGTAGCAAGTATAAATGAGGAATAACTCAAGACTGTGAGATGCATGACATCTCTAATCTCCTTTGAAATAGATTTGCCTTCCAAATTGTGTTTTATTGACAAGAACTTATTGGTTGAACCAAAGCCCATGGGTCAAGCAGCTTTACAATGTGATAGATGTCTGATGGAAAGAACCAGGTTACCTTTGTGGCTTTTTGATCATGTTTATATTAATACATTTTTTTCAAAGTGTGCTTTCTTGGGGCAGGAGGTAAATTAATTTGTGCTAAATGTGCTGAATGCATTGCAAGTTTTAACGGAAAATTTCAGATTCCCACAAACGTGTGCAACAAAACTATTTTTCTGGTTTGCAAATGTTAGAAATTGCTCAAGCCGAAATAGTTGAAATAGTCCTTTTGAAATAAACAGCAAATGGAGGGGGGTAGAGGTACTCAAAAATTGCATCATTTTTGTCACCAGTTGGTATTGAAAGAAATGGAGTGGGATTGGTATTTATGTTTCTTTTCTCACAGGAGATGTCTTATATGAATTACTCCAATACATAAAGACCCAAAGAAGAGCCCTTGTGTGTAGCCCTCTCTTTAACATTTCCTTTTGGGATACAGACCATAACCTGACCCAGAGCACTGCAGAAGGTGAGTGCTGTGGAACAGTGGTTATATGCATCATGCAAGTTAATCTTTGGCTCACATTTTGGGCCAATATCTATACAGGAGGATACACAAGCAAAATCCATACTGATCCTCCAGATGGTTTCATATACAATCTTCAGCATCTCATTTCCTAAATTAGGAATTAACTTCTTCCTGAGATCTTGCAGAGTTAATGTTCATCAGCTTATTGGTTACCATACTGACAGAACAGGTTCAACTGATTGTGTGCCATCAAGTCTGTGAAAACCCTTAGTGACCACATAGATTGTCTCCAGGATGTTATATCCTCAAACTGACCCTTCCCCAAACTGGCCCTTAGTGTCCCCATCACTGCTGAAATTGTGTCAATCCAACTTGCTTCTGGTCATCTCTTCATTTATTGTGTCTATCTTTTCCAACATTAGAAATTTCACAAGGGAACTGGTACTTTGCACAATGTATTCAAAATAGTAGTTGTGCCTCAGGTGGGAACTCTGAATTGATGCATTCATCGAGTATTCTTTATTTAAGGCATTATCAGGAGTCATCTCCAACATCACTAGAGTCAACTATAGTTCTGTAGGCAAAGCATTCCTTCACATAACTTTCTACTTTAAAGATATGACTCAAAATATATAAAAAAAGAACAGTTGGGGAGCTAAGATGAAAGTAAACTAAATGATCTTTATAGCGAAACCACAGGAAGTGGCTCCTGCTCTATGTCTTTTCCATTGATACATCAGTTAGGATGGCATTAGCTTAAGCAAACCAGTATTCTGACTCAGTCAGTTGAATGTACTTGTCTCTCTGCTGCCTATAGTAAAGTTTAGGTAAATAATGAATTTGTATGGATCACTATCATAAACATTTACAAAATATTCAAGAATTGGTCTAGGCACGGATAGCCTGGGACAAATCTGGTTAAGAGTTTTCTTCATATAAAAGAAATATGTGACCAAACAGACTTCAAAGTTGACTATGTTCATAGCGAAACAACCACAGCTAATGCATCTAATTGCAGTACCTTCTGTTACATCAATTTCCAGTTGATTAGGTGTAGATCTACCTTTCCCAAGCTGGTATTTTTCAGATTGCTACACTATACTTAGTGAGCTCCAGATCGAAGAGGGCTGGCTTAGGAAATGGTCAAAATCTCTGTTTTGAATCTGATCTCTTCTCACAGGTACCAAGTGCAATTTAGAAGATTTCCCAGCTAAGGTCCCTGTGTTGCCTTCAGAATATCCAACGATCTTCACTAGTCATGAAGGTTACTCGAACTCATCTCAGTCTTTCACCAAGACACTGTCTACTCCTGGGATGACACCTCTTGCTTATAGCAACCCAGAGATCAGCCATGGTGGAAACATTTGCTCTTTTCCTGTAAAATCTGCTGCTCCTGTCAGGGGGAAAATATCAGGTAAGGGTAAGGTTACCAAGATCTGTTTTTCTTTGGCTATGTGGTTGACAGGAATGCTTACCTGTTCTTGTATGTCAAGAGTATTTGCTCCACTCCCACCACTGGTTAATAACACAGATTTGGAAGCATGGGAATCCAACTTTATTCACTACTCAGCTGTGGTCACTTGCAAATGCATCCTACAGCTGTCTTTAACAGTGATGCAGTGTAGCAGGAACTAATCCATGTTATTCTGTCTTGAACAACATTTCTCTCAATGTAACTAATTCTCAGACTGTAGGTTACTTTTGGATTACATCTACCGGCTCCTCTCTGATAGCCAGTATGAATCAGTTATCAAGTGGGAAGACAAAGAAACCAAGATCTTTCGGGTTGTAAATCCCCGTGGCCTTGCTGGACTCTGGGGTAATCACAAGGTACTAAATAAGGTGATCCTTCTAAACTCCTTAAGTAGAGATAAACTTCCGTTCAGATGGGCTGATTAGGGCTAGCACTCTCAGCCTACCTGGAGGGCACCAATTTGTACATCTCCCATAGTCCCCCTATGTTCTTTGGAGATAATTTAACAAAGTTATATTCCCAGTGTGGGAATTATATTCCCAAGGTGTGCCTCTTCATTTGCAAAGATTTAGCATTATTGCTAAAAGTAGAGCTGGGAATATCCTGATCCTGGTCTCATAATGAACTATGACCAGTTGGAATATTCCAACAGGAGTCAGTCTAGCCGTTTCCAGCCTGGCTCTCATAACATTAAAGTATAATCTCCATCATCTAGAGCATCAGACATTGTGCTTCTAGGACTTTTACAAGGACAGATTAAAGGAGGGTACACAAGATGATTTGATACAGTCTGGGACAAAGGGAGTACTTGCATGTATTTATTATACAGTAGTATGTCTGCCTTGACTTTCCTGTAAGAATTCAAGGTAGCATGCACTGGCATTCCTCCTTTAATTGTCAGATTTGGCATAATAAGTTGGGCTGAAATATTACGACTGGCCAGAGTCAACTAGAGATTGAATGAGGACTTAAATATGGGTTTCCTAGGTCTTAAGTTTGCTGTCTTATCATTGCACCAGAGTGCTTCCCATTTACCTTCTTTTAATTCTAAATTAATTCACAAAGCTGGTATTTTAACTGTATGTAAAACAAGGTATTTATTAACATAATTCCCATCCTATCTCCAGTGAAAGAGGTTATTGCATGCAGGTTTCTTGACAACTCTTTTCTAATTCAAATTAGTGATTAGGCAAGAGAAAGCAAATTGAAGTTATAATCACAATTTTTAAACAATTTTCAGAACCGAAGGAATATGACATATGAGAAGATGTCAAGAGCGTTGAGGCATTATTATAAACTCAACCTCATCAAAAAGGAAGCTGGGCAGAAATTATTATTCAGGTGAGATGAAGATCCATCCCTCTCCCTGCTCCTTTCTCCTCTCACAGCCCTTGTTCAGTAGGTGCTCTCTGCAACTTTACTTCGGAGGAACAGAATAAAAATTCTTCTCTCAAATGGTTTGTTCATCAAATGGCTGAGATGTGTGAAAGGCCAAGTTTCCTGTTTGACCCCATTGATACCAGAAATGAGATGATACAAATCTTTTATTATGTAGATTAAGCTTATGAAACTTATTCAGAATTGAAAACAGTGGCAAAAGAATAAAAAGAAAAAAAAAAACCTTCTCTGGGTTGAGGTGTTTTCTTTCCTGATAAGAAGCCAATCTGAAGAGATACCTCTCCTCTGGGAATGTAAAGCAAACGCATAAAGAAAAAAAAAAGGAATTTTCCCCATGTTATTTCTAAAGCTGTTCTGATGGAAAGAACCTTCCTGCCTCTGCTTGGTTGCTCAGAGTTCACGTTTTTTTCAGACCTTGCTGATTTTTGCCCAAGGGGTTGAGTCAGAGGATTAACAAGATCTGTTATCTTGATAGGAAAAGTGTGATATGTTTTTATGTTGATATTTTTCCTGGTTGCCATGAGCCACCTAGGAATACCAGGTGAGATGGGTGGCTGTATAAATTTCATAATTAAATAATCTCGATTGACAGGTTTAAGTGCAATAACTTTTATTATTTTGGGGGGATTTTTTTTCCTCCTTCATTTCAACTTTATCCTTTGAATCTTGGAAATTCTGGACCGTAATCCCTTGTCAACAAAATGAATTACAATTGCATTTTAATACTTGACTAATGTGTTTTGAAATTCTATGCAAATAGGATTAGAAACACATTTTTCATTTTAAAGCATCTTTTCATATAACAAAGCAGGGATATTAGCATATCCATTGTAACACTTTTTGACTTCCTGCATTAACATAAATATTTTAATAGATACAGATCAATAGCTTTTCATTCCTGGATTATGTGTTTTTGTGTGTATCCGTGTGTATTACTGAAAGGAGTCGGGAGGGACAGAAAGAGTATTGGATCATCAGGGGAAAAAAAGTTGATTTTTCTTTTAATGCTTAATTCCAGATTCCTAAAAGTTCCTGGAGAAATAAAACAGTACACAACCAGTAAATTGGAGTAGCTGAACAATGAAGAGCAGAAAGGAGAGGACTCAAAAAATTTACCAGAAATTTCATTGTAGACATTTGCCAATTTTGCCATGCCATAGTGGCATCAAGAGCTTGTGTGGGAAAATATTTGCTGTCTATATGAAGACAGAAAACAAAACAAGGCCTTGGGGAATTGTGCATCCTGCAAATTAAATGCAAAGAACTAATCCATTGGATTTCTGCTGTCAAACGTAATAGAAGCATTTGTGTAAAACAAAAGTTTTAAACTGAATCTGCAAATCAGTTCTAGTTCCTTTGTCAGTCATGCTGCTGTAGAATTTCTTAGCATTCTCAAAGATACTCTCCTACCCATGTAAAAATATCTCGTGGGAAATTAAGAAGTTTTTTCATTTGGAAAAAAACAACAACAGAAAGCCCCATATATTTGCAGTGATCATTGTGTTACAGACCTTGGAAATCTTGTAGTTCAACTCCCTGCTCAAGCAAGAGACATAGCATTCTGGACACATGGCCGTCTAATCTCTTCTTAAAAACCTCCACTCACGGAGCACCCACCCATTCCAGTGATTAATTGTTCTAACTGACAGGGAAATTCTCCTTAATGCTAGGTTGGATTTTTCTTTGTTAAGCTTTTATCCATTACTTCTTGCCTTGCCCTTAGGTGCTTTGAAAAATAAGTTGACCCCCCTCTTCTCTGTGACAGCTCAAATATTGGAAGACCGCTATCAGGCCACCCCTAGTTTTACACTTCATTAGACAAGATATTCCAAATTCTCGCAATCATTCATTGTATGCTTTAACCTTCAGTCCCCTAATAATCTTTGTTGCTCTTTGTTGTACTTTTTCTAGAGTTTAACATCTTTTTTTGTACAGTGGCTATAAAAACTAGAGGCAATATTCCATGTATGGTCCTACAGTATAAAGTGGCACTAACATCTCATGTAATTTTGGTACTATCCCTCTGTTGATGCAACCTAGGACCGCATTGGCTTTATTGGCAACTGTAGCACACTCCTGGCTCATAGTGGCTGATTCCTAGATCCCTCTCACTTGGAGCACAACAGGAGAGAGGATACTACAGAGTACAAGATCTCTTACTCTGTAGTGGACTTCCTCAGAAGAAAAGGCTGGGAGTGGTATGGGAGCACATTGTGATCTTCATTGCCAGCTTCCCCCTGAGTTTGCATGTGAGAAGCTGGTAAGAAACGCTGCATATACTGCCAAGTTTTAATTGTGAGCTGGGCACCTCAATGCCCAGAATGCCATCCTTATGACAGTGGGGATGTTGCCACAGTTGAAACTTTGTGGACCAGTTTTAAGGCCTCATTCGTTGTCATAATTTTGAACTGTTGCTGAATTAGTGGTGACTACTTGTATTGTGAATGAAGCCACTGTGTGTGCTTCAACAATTAGACTGGGCTGAAATCTCTCTGATAAAGGGCATGACAAGTGAAAGTGAAGACTTTCTGATTATGCACCAAAAGCATGAATGAATGAAGCCACTGTGTGTGCTTCAACAATTATTAAAATAAACCATGGCTTATGTGAATCCAGTATTTTCTTGGCAATATCTAATCTCTATCAAAGTCAGCTATTGGATTACTTTGACTTCCACTCTGCTTACTTTAAAAAAATTTTTTTTTCTTAGAATTAAAACAACCTGAAATTTACAAACCTAAGTGTTAATTGCTTCCTGTTAAGTTTTGCTTTGATTCTTCCAGCAACCATTTCCTGATTGCTAGCATTTCATTGCTGTTAATATCCTTGCTAGTAAAGGGAAGGAAAGCCTGCAACAAAAAAACTTGATTTGTAAAGGAGTAAACTTGATTTTGGAAAGTGTTAGGGTCTCCTCTTTTCCCAGGCAGTTCACTCAAAGAAGGTAAATGAATTAATCATCTATAACAAATTATCATTTGGTGCTGCTTGCACAGGTAAAACTTTGCCCAGTTCTTACAGATAATGTAAGCTGTTTTATAATCTCACCAAATTGCTAAGTACTTTTATACATCAAAATCAAATAATTATATTTAATAAATGGTCTTTATCTTGTACTATGAAGTTTCTATTTTGTTTTATAAACGGAATCTGCGGTAAAATATTATTATATGCTATACTGCTGGGTTGTTGTTGCTGTCACTAGATCTTCGTTTTCTTCATTCCTTGACAATTTCCCAGCCTGTCTTGCAATCCCTCACTCCTTTTCCCACCCAACAGCAGCCATTTATCTGCCTGCTGGGAAGGGGGAAGGGAAGAAGGAACTCCTATGCGTCCTTCCTGGCCCATGCCACCTCCCCACGACCTGTGCCCCTCTCCACTTGCCTTCCCTAACCCATGCAGCACCCAGTACACACCTCACACATCTTCCATGACTCTTGTGGCTCATTTTGGGTACCCCACTGTGTGCCTTCTCAATTCGCACTGTCCCCCAAATGTCATCCCTTGCTCTGCAACGTTTTTTGCATACCCCTGCACACCTTCTCCAACCTGCCTCCCCTCAAGCACCTTCCGTGACCCATGCAGCACCTCTTGGGCACCTCCATGACCCTTTCTGATCCATGCTACCCCCGTGTGCTTTCCCTCACTCCATAGCACCCCAGGCACCCAATCCCAACTCATCCCGACCCCTCTGATGACTCTTGGGCACCCATGTGCATTTCACGCTGTGCCGTCCTCATGCAGTCTGATTGCAAAGCACCTCTTGCTCACTCCCAAGCATGCTTCTCAACCACTTCCCCCACAAGCCATCCCCAACAGATACAGTACCCCCCCACACACAGACCTTCATGCCCCCATCTTGACCTATTTCTCCATGTAGCCAACATGATCCACAGAGCACCTTTCACGTGCCCCCTAGCAATAGCACTTAGACTTATATACCATTTCACAGTGCTTTTACAACCCAGTCAGCATATTGCCCCCAACAATCTGGGCCCTCTAACACCTTTCACGATCTATGCTATTCACCTCTCTGCTCTTCCCAAATTGCATGCCATCTCTGGCAAACTTCCTTCACATCCTTCCCAACCCATGCAGTAATACCTCTTGCATACTCCCACATTTCTAAATACATCCCTCACTTCCTCCATCAGGCTTAGAATGGGCTGAAATCTGATAATCAGCATGATATGGTTAAATAATAAATAGCAAGTGAAAGTGAAGGCATTCTGATTATGCACAAAAGCATGAAAAAATAAAATTATCCTGCAATTTATGGTCTCAAAGCACAGATGTTGGATGTTGGCATGAACTGCCAGTTGAATCTTATCACAGTATTGATAAAAAGAACATTGTTTTCCATTATATTTGAACTGATGTCACTAGCATTAATTTTATTTACAGTGGTTCAGAGGTTTATCTTCTGCTGATTCATAATTTTAGTAAAAGTTGAGGAGCCATATTTTTTAAATGGCATACTTCAGAAAAAAATGCTACACTTGAGTGGCATTACCAGCATCTGGGGAGACAAGGGGACAAATGTATATCATGAGATCGGCCTGCACATTATGCAATTTATGTATAAGTGTTGGACTTCATGATATAAGTACATATGCACCATTTTCATCATAACGTGCATCATCATCATCATCATCATTAGCCATGGTGGTATAATTAGAATGCTGTACTGCAGGCTACTTCTGCTGACTGTCAGCTGCACAGCAGTTTGATCCTGACTGTTGCAAGGTTAAGTCAGCCTTCCATCCTTCCAAGGTCGGTAAAATGAGAACCCAGATTGTTGGGGGCAATATGCTGACAATGTAAACCGCTTAGAGTTCTAAAGCACTGTGAAAGCAGTATTTTTGTCTAACTGCTATTGCTATTGTGACATTGCTATGACTTGTTAGAGATTCTGAGTGCCAAGCTGAACCACGAACAAACCCTTCACTTCAAAACCAATCCTTTTAAAATTCTGAAATCCAATTAACATTCTCCTTTTAAAAGAATGCAGTATTAAAAAGCATTATCTTGATTTTTGAGATACATTAGACCAGATTGCAAAAGTTTATAAAATCCTTATACCCTCATAATTAAAGCATTTTTTTAAACTGTTAGAGATGCAAATGAAGATAAGTTCCATTATAATGGGTTGCTGAAACTAACAGATGAACTTCAGTATTGACAATTCACCCAAAATAAAGTATTTTGATATACTTGTGATTTAAAAAGAGAAGTCATTATTTGCTCAGAGTAGAAATTACAGATCAACAAAAATGGCAGATGCCCAGACAACCTGGCCAATTTGTTACTTAATATCTACTTAATTATGTAATAACTATGGCATGTAATACATTACAGCATAAAATGTGCCAATTTGCCATTTTTCTATGTAAAAAGGTTCGATAAACAAATAAACACTCTGATGTTGTCATCTTGATTGTAACTGTGATTAAGATTAGGAAATGTCCAAAGAATAATGGTTCCAGATTAATTTATGCAAATTTCCATGAATTCAATTCAAAATGGGGGAAAATTGTAAACTATCTTTTAAGCCAAAGCAAATTATAGTTTAAATTTCAGTATAGAAAGTTTATGGAACAAAGGATTGAATCACTAGAGTTCTAGTAAATGCAAGATAGTTCTTTAATCAGGTAATAAGAAAGTAACTCCTGGACACATCAATTTGCATCAAACTTAATGTAACTATGCAGTGAAAATGCATAATTTGTTTAACTTGTTGTTAAGATGTTTCTACAATTTCAAACTTTCAAAGGATACTTCTAGCTGTTCAGAACTGCTGAGTATCCCTGTAATTCCAGATAAAGTGTGACTGCAATGAAAGTAATCAACAACATATTTTATAAACATTTTATTGGTTTAATAGTGTACACAGTACTTACAGTTGTATCTATTAAAGACAAAATACACTTCAAAATGCAGAATAAAAAATTATAAACTTTTGAACTATATACAAACTTTGCGTTACAATTTCACAAATATCAATGCCCCAGCTCCATTCACAACCAAAAAGAAAAGAAAAATAAAAGAAGTTTTTTTACATGCAAAATTTTGGAAAAAGCATCACTTGGGGGTTACCTATTCCCTCCCTAACTATCAAGCCACTTTATATAGGCTCAACATTCCAGTGCTTTCTAATTCAAAAGAATTCACACATTCCTTAAACCATATTACATCTTTATCCTTAAATCTACTTCCAATTAAGCATTTCACGGCCTCTCTTTTCACTTCTAATTAAAAATTTGCATTTGGTATTATTTCTACTTTTAATTTTTGCTTAAGAACAAAACATTTTGCATCATCTTATAGTTTGAGATTCCCAAGATTAAAAAATAGTTTGAAATAAATTTGTCTTACGCATGAAATCTAAGCCATTGGAATAATAGATTCTATCAGGTAATTACACCATTACAGAAAAAAACTAACTATAGAAATGTTCTAAAGACTAAAAATTAAATAGGTTTCTGTTTCATCTACATACAGGTATCACAAAGACCAATTTTATTTCTATTTTTAATAAATGTAAAGGTTGCAATGGCTAGATAGTTTTAAGTTGCAAATGTATTGTTATATTTTAAATATACATAAGAATTAGGAGAACCTTGATCCTCTTAATACCCCAATATGCAATATTAAAATGACAGCTGAAAAGAGGAATTTATGGGAAGAAAAATCCCTAATCCAAACAATACAGTATCTTCCCCTCACTCAGCATTATTTCAAAATGCATCAGTGCTTTTAATATTTACAGCAATCTCCCAAACCTGATGTTCTATAGATATTTTGGGATCAATCCCAAGAATTCCAGAAAGCATATGCTTTGGGAATTGCCAATGGGAATTGTAGGAGCGATGGAAGATACAAGATGTAGGAAGGCCAATATACAGCAATAGTAGAAAAGAAAATCCATTCCCCACCCACAAAGCATTCATTGTTCCTTCACAAATACCATCACTTAAATACCAATCAGATATTTGTTATTTAAAACAGTGAAGAGAAATGCTACATGCTGAAGCAGTCAGCTGAAAAACAAGGCGATAATCAAATACCCAGTATACTGAAAATAAAAAGGAAAAATCAGAAAGACTGAAGGAAGCACATTTATAAATACACAAGATATAACACAGACTTAAACAGGACTTTACAGATACCAAATGAAACAAACCCCTTTGTTGCCAAGAGCTTAAGTTAGAGCACTGAACTGCATGTGACCAGCAAGTGTTTAAAATTCGGTCCGCATCCAACTTCAAGTTGAAATTTGTTAAAACTAATTCTAAAGGTTTACCAACCTGTTAAATATCAGTTGTTTGATTTTTTTTCATAACAATAATTTGCATTTACACACTCTCTCTTCATCCCTTTTGAACTCGCTTCTGTTTCAAGTAAAAAAGGAATTTTGTGAAGGCAGATTTCTCCAAGCTACAACAAAATTTAAGTGAGGACCAATGTCTACTTTTTCCAGGAAGGAACCACTTCTTCCAAAATCACAAGACCCCTTTTAAAAATGTATTGGTCAATTCTGTATGCAGCACGTGTGTCAAACTCTCTGCTGTTTTTCATAACAGACCAACTTCAGTATTCCTCCATTCTCAGATTTGCTGAGCAACTGAAGGGCTGAACAGAAGCCTATGAACATACAAAAGCAGACCTCTTGGTATTTACCAGAAAAAGTAATGTAAGATATACAAATGAAACAAAGCGGTATGTGCCATTATGAATCTCAGATCTGATGTCAAAATCTGAATGATCAAGTAAGATTGCAAAAAACAATCATGGTTTTGCAGTTTTGTATAAGAATAAAACATAAAACTGTTACAGACAGGACCAAGGGAAAGAAAAAGCTATTCACAAGAAGAAATAATAAATTTTGAATTGTTAGATTTACAAAGTGCATTATATGTAAAATTTGAAAGCGCGTTTATATTTTCATATCCAAAGCAGTCTGAACTTCGACTGGATATACAGAGTTCTGATTTTGTTACATGTATGATACGGTCCTTACATACTGTCTGATGTTCACAGTTCAGTACCGCATCTTATCCTTTGATCACAGAAAATCAATGGGTCCAGGCAAAGGAAACATTTACAACCTGCATGACCAGTTTCTAGGGGAGCAAGTTAATTAACCTTAACTGTCAAAAGCACTTTAACTGTCACACTTTAACTGTCAAAACTTTACTAGCCATAAAATCAGATACCCCCTCCCCCAATGGCCATTCCCTGAGATGAGATTAATTTTGTCCCATATAGATATATAATGGACAGTATTTCAAGGACAACTTTTGGCATCTTATCAAGATTTTATGAGAAATTATGCTTCAACAATATAAAGTTATGCTGCTAGAAAGTAATAACAATCCTAATAAAAAGCAGTGTCTGAGAGAGACCAAAAAAAATCACACTGAGAAAACAAAACATATCAGCTCTGGCTGTTTCAAACATTAGTATTTCTCTGTGGTTCAATCCCCATAATTTCCAAACGGTATAGCTGTCCTATAATAAGTCAGTTATTGCTATCAAGCTGGGCCATTGTCCTGCCAAGAATATTAAAGGCCTCTTGAGCCAGACTTTCAATTCCTGGTCTGAGAAGGGTGAATGGACATCCATTAGTACCTCAGTTGATTGAATCCACTGCATATAAAAGCTAAAACAAATGACTCACTGCAAGTGTATGATTTGTTCTGATAAAGAACAAGGTTGTAGCAAATTTTCCCATTCAGAAGTTGATTTGATAGAAAGGAGAGGGAACAATTGCAGAGACACGAGATGTTTGTCCAGATGTTTTGTTATTTAGTTGGTTGTTAGGATACTCTAATCATCTGTGTCATAGCTTCTTCGTTTGCCTGGCCAGAATCCTGTATATATATATATAAAAAGGTTTTGTAACACCTATTATCTACTTCATAGTATCTAAACACAAACACATGTTATTTAAAGCAAGACATTATGTTGCTATAGTACAAATCAGGAATGACAGAAACTTGCTTCAAGGAGACTATCTGGAGAAGGATTTATTATACAGTTTCTACTTGGGATGTGGTACTCATACCAATACAGCTAGATCTTAGCTTACTATATAGGTAATACTATATATTTCAACATCTAGCAAGGTAGGATACAGTATTGTATGTTTAAGGGATGGCCAATTGGCAGAATATAGGCAGCATTTGTCTCCAACTCCCCAGGATAGATTCTGCTCCCCTTAAGATTTTTTTCCCTTAAGGTACTGTGATGTTTATATAAACAATATTATATACAGAGGTGACATCATGCTGCAATACATTTGTTTACCCAGCTGCAATGTCTGCAGCCTTGTCAATTAAGTATTGTAGAAGGGCAGGCTTGTACTTTACATTCTTGCACACAAGGCAGCATCCTTCAGTGGACAATTCTAATTTGCTTCTGGATTATGAAATATGGAAAAGGCAACATCAGTGTTTGCAGAAAACTTGCAAAGAAGCTACGGTATCACACTGAAGAATGGCTTATTATGAGGGTACATGTTTAAACTAAGGATCTTATTTCTCAAAAAAGAAGGTATTACTTGTTATTCTGAAAATATAATGAAAACAGCTTTTCAAGCAAAATAGGAAATGCAATATTTAATTTGCTTGAGTATGAAATCCAAAGTAACTAAAGCTCAATCTTCTGTACCTACAATCTCTCAGAGTATGAACAGAAATATCATAATTTTTCTAGATCATAAGATATAGTTTGAACAGTTATTTCAGAGAGTGATTGCTGATATCTTCTGACACTTCTAAGTCTGCTTAACACAATTAAACCCAATGAGCAGGGGGCAAAATGTCCTATGGATGGAACAGTCACTTCCACATTTGCCACTCTTGAAGTTGAAGGTTAAGGAGAGGGGAGGAATTGAAGGCCCTGAAAAGATCAATGGGAAAACAGGCTGGCATGTAAGCCATACAAAGGAGAAAGAAAGACGGGGGTGAGATGCACTGCCCAACTCACCTTATTAAGATCTCTCTAGATTTGTTATGGGATTTCCAAGACTGTAAACTACCAAAATAGATTCAGCCAAACTCCTGAACCATAAAGTATTGGCTTCAGATGCAGGGAAAAAAACCTATTTGTTTAGGCCTGTCCTTATGTTTTAAGACCATCCAACCTCTCAAAGTTCAGAAACAAATAGTATTTATGATTCCTACTGCAAATTTTGAACTATGTAAATAAAAATAACAAATAAGCAGAATTACACCATGAATAACAGAATTGTTAAGCTGTTCTATAAAGCAAAGCAAAGCAGATCATCCCCACAAATAATGTTCGTCAGTTGCTAAAAAAATACCAGAGGTACTGTTTTTGAAACTGCCTATACTATAATGTACTAACAATATAAACTTTTATTTTTATTTAACAATTTAAACATATATAAGAAAATTAAAGTGTCCCTCCCACACAACTCACCTGGAGACAACTGTTTTCTGAGATGTATTACTTAAGTGTTCCATAGTTTTTTAATAACTGAACTAGATGAAAATGTCAAAGTGAACTAATTCTGCATGCTTTATAAAATGAGAAAAAAGTAACAAGAATTCAGAATTTATTTCTGGTTAATGCTAAAGTTGTAACTTGGAAGCACCTACCCATGAAGATCAACTTAACTAAGTAAATAAATTTCATTTACCTGCATATGGGGACTATCTTTTTCTTTTGGAGAAAAGAAGCGTCCCCCTTCTCCTCGTTTTCTTGCCATAGCATGCCGATGTCGGGATTCATGAAGATATTTCTGTATATACAATTACAAAATTGTGGAGATGAAAGCACATCTTATGTAATGCTAGAACACACATCCATCCATTTTCATTAAGACAAGAACAGGAACAGAAAAGGCTGAAATAATGCTAAGGCTAAAAAGGAAGGGGAAAATCCTCAGTATCATCTCGAGACTTATGTAGGCTGCCTGTATAAGTAGATACACACAGATCCAGGACCTGGATTCTAGCTGGAGTAACTGCTAAATATTACTTAAACTAAGAATAAGACAGTATTTGGAGTGACATACAAGTTAACCTGGAGTGCATAAAAGTGAAAAAATAAATGTGGGCATGTCTGTAGAGCTTTTCTTCCCTTCTTTCAGTATTTGACTATTAAGGCATTTTATCTAATTCTAATCCCTGGGCATCCCTTGGAGCCGCCCCCGGGGGGGGGGGGGGGGGGGGGGGGGGGGGGCGCAGGGGGGGGCCCCCTTTTTGACTAAAAGGCCGGGCCTCACCGGAGCGATTTTTATAAAGAAGAGAACTGCTCAAAGATCTGAGAAAAAGAATGAATGATGATCTTTGGTAAGTTATTTGTTTGGCTAGAAAGATTAGAGGAGAAATAAAAGAAGAATGGAAGGAATACAAAATAAATGGAAACTGTTACACGACTAATAATTTTGAGCTTTATCCTTTTAATGTTCAGAATCCATCTCTCTTTACTCATGGAGTCACTTTGTATTATGTAACTATCCTTTGTATGATAACCAACCCTCCATATTAGCTCATATAATTAAAGGTGCAAAGACTGCTTCTTTATCCAGGATAACTGATTCATTTCTACATCTTGCTCATTTATTGAACTGTCAAGTCTGTATTTCTTAAGAGATAATCAAAATTTGTACCACTGTCCTAAACAAGGCATTAGTATTAAATGTGTTGAACTCCTGATGAAAGTACATTGTATTCCACATGTACAATCACATGCATCCTCTCATCCTTTTGTGATCGGCTAACAACTTTTTCTGTAATTTTCATTTAAAATGTATTTTAACTTATTAAAGTGTATGCAATTTCTACGACAAAAAAAACATAGGCAATCTACATCTAGTGACTTGTCAAGAAAGACTTTGAAAAACAATAATATATTTCTATTCATTAAACAAAAAGGCAACAGTTTATACTGTAAATATCCTTTTGAGTCCAACATGGTATAATGAACATGTTTCATTATAATGACTGGGAAAAGATTTTTACAGATGGATGTTACTGAGCAATTGTAATGATATATAGCTATTCTGCGTCTCATGAATTGTAATAGCAACTGATAATCTCACCCTCCTCTCTTTAGGTATTTTTCCTTCTGCTTCTAACTTGGCTCTTGCTTGCCTTCTCTTCAAAATCCGGTGATACTGTTTTGCATTTACATACAGAGGTTCCTCCTCCAACATTTCAGCCCCAGGCAAAGGTATCCTTTGGATAGCTGGCACTGATCCAGCACCTGGCACCATCTACATCAAAACAGGGAAATGCACTGATTAAACTCTTTCTCACCAGGAGGCATAGAAAGACAAAGTAGGAGTGGGAAATGAACACAACCAATTCCTAGAATTCAACCACTTCCTGAAAAAAATATTCTCAAAATTCTGCAGCAAATCTCATAGAAATTAACATAAAAAGTCTGTAGTTTGAATATTTCTATTACATCAACTATATTCCAAATATGCAAAATCAAAGCAAGTTTCTTTAAAAATAAAAAAGTGAATGGATATCAAGTTAAAAAGGAATGATCTAATTCCGTGATGGTGAACCTATGCCATACGTGCCAGAAGTGGCATGCAGAGTCATCTCTCCGGATATGCCAGCTATCGCCCACTGCTCTTCCGGGTTCTGGTCTTCGCGTGTGCGGGAGTACCAGAAAGCGGAAGATCAGCTCCCAGACACACATGAGCATGCCGGCCAGTTGGTCTTCACATGCACATGCGTGTTAGAAACCAGAGGACCAAGTGGCCAGCATGCGTGCGTGAGCCAGGAAGCTGAACTTCCTGTTTTAGGCACGCCCACGTGGCGCGCCAGGAAGCTGCTCGTCCTGTGGCTCATTAATGTTTCTGAGAAGGGGCTTTGCAATTATTCAAAAGTACTCATTCACATATATCACACATATGTGAATGAGTACTTTCCCATTATTGAGGTGGAAGGAAATTTCATTATTTGGTATACTCATGGTGTCAGGAACAGTTTGGCTAACTGGTGGGCCATAATTTGGTAATTTTGGGTGCCAAAATGGACCTAAAATTGAGTTTGGCATATCCATTGATGGATTTAGCCACAAATACATGCCATGCTACTTTTCTAAAGTACAACATTTCTCATATATGCTGACATATAAGTTCATCCACTGATAAGCCAAGCTTCAAATTTCTAACTAAATTACAATGAAAAATGTAGATTGGCGTTATCTGTGGATTGCACATTTTTAATGATATTTTGGTTAAAAATTTGAAGTCCAGCTTATCAGTGGATGAGCTAATATGGTACTTTCCTGTCCAATGATGGTACTATACATTTTGGTTGTTTGTCCTGCTGGCAAAGTTCAGGAAAATTAGTGATTGTAAGTAACTTTGCTGGGACAAAAGCCATTAGAAAAAAATAGGCAATGTTCTTGGAGGGTTCAAAGTTTACCCATTTGTGATATACAATAATATAGAACAATAGAAGGGAGGAGTATAGAATGCAATACACACCATGACCATTCCACCAGAGTTAACCACATTTCCAGCAACAGGCAGAGTCACTGTTACTGTCCCTTGTCCACTGCTAGTTGTATTGGTGTTGGCTCCAGTCTGAACAATCTGTGCTCCAGCCAAACTGGCTGCTGGGATGGTGATCATGCCTGTAACAGGGACTGTAACTTTAAACAGAACAGAACAGATAAAAAATAACGAACAAATTTGTCCCATTTTAAATGTTATTCCCTCATTATGAGTCGTGTTTATGGATGTTTTTTAAATATGATTTTTTTTACTGAGATCTAAAATGACTTATCCACATGGGAGTTAAGCATGTATTTCTAAACAAAGCTAAATCAATGTGAAATTCAAGATTTCTGCTAAGTACCTTATTATTAAGGCAATAAATGTTAAAATATAAGAGATAACTTACTTTTCACTTGTTGCTAATTAAACTGTATCATTCCCGCAAAGGTATAATATTAAGCTTTATATAGACTTAAATAAACTCATGGAGCAAACTGCTACAGATAGGAAGTGCTAAGGGGCTTTCCAGTTCTATGGGAATAAATTTCTGAATATTAGCTAATGGGAACAATAGCTTACGCATAAATTAGCAGAAAATTCACACTATATAATTATGACTGCATAGTATTTTAGATTAGGCTCTTTAGGGTGAAATGCAAATGCAGCATCTGTTGAAGTCTGTTAAACAGAAACATCTTTATCTTGCACAGATGCCACTGACAAATGCTACATTTCATTCCTGCATATTTTAAAGCCATTTTCCAGAGTTGCATCTGAAGAACAATTTCAACCCAAAAATCATAAAAGAAGTCTTGAGTTATAATTCAATGTAACAAAGCAGATATAGCGGACTTCTCATAGCTTATACAAGTGATGCAATTTGCAAAATATTACAGTGGAACATTTTGCACACCTCCTTTATCAGAAAAAATTGGCAGCTACTTTCCCACTTCATCAACTAGCTGTTAGTGAAAGGATCAAGGAATTCTATATTAAAATCAGAGCTAAAAAGGTGCTAAAGTAAATGTACCCACTTTTCCAGATTAACATCAAGACCCAAAGTAGCCAGTTACAACCAAGTCATCTAGGTTCATAGTTTATTAACCAAATTTATAGAAAGGGGGAGGGGTTAGGGTTACAGAAATCTTGGCAAATGGATACATTATTTTAGCACTGGAGAAAGTTCCTTCTCAGAAGTTAAAGTTGCTCTACTGCTTATCACTTTCTAGAAGCTATTAAAAAACTTTTCATGTGCATTACAAGATACTATTTATTCAACTGAGGCATAAAGGCTCCAGTTATATTTTAGGAATGTTAATAAACTGTTGTGGAGGTTTTAATTTAATTTTACTTGTTTTATTGCAGATGGCTCATTGTGTACATCTATTGTGTTGCCAGGAATCTCAATGAAACATGTTGATACATAGGATCACTCAGTAAAAATAAAATAAATCATGCCACATGACATTTGGAAATTATGGGAAAGATACATGCTAAGCAGCACCTCTTAATGGTCAATGAAGAGTCTTCAAAAGCTTCTGTATAACACCTTATAAAATATGGATGGATCTTGTATTTTACTTACTTGCTGCAAATGTATTTTAAAACATTTGATGCATTTTAAATATTTTACTTTAGGGATAAACTGCATATATAATAGTGCCCAATGTTCCTATTGTATATTTATCCTTGCTGAGTATAACTTAAGTCTCCAACCTCTATAACAAATATTTTTTAACAATATAGTAGGTACTCCTAAATTGTATTTTAAAAAATAGAAACAAAAACTACTTTTATCCCTATAGTCCATGAAAATGCATCTATAAATCACCCAGTATCACTTGGAAAGTGAGAAGAGTGGTGTTCAAATTTGATAAACAAAAATATTTTAATACGCATTATATGTTTAGAAAGTGAAATGTAATTTCCAAGTTGCATATACATGGATTCCTTGAACCTTGTGTTCTTGCTGGAATTCTAGAATATCAGTTGACATTTCAAACAAGAAATGTACTTTTCAAGATACCAACAGTTTCATGCCTGAAATCCAAGCACTGTCACTACAGCAAATAGTGACATCGCTATTAGTAATAGCCATGTCAGTCCATCACTCTAGAACCGTGATGGCGAACCTATGCCACGCATGCTGGAAGTGACACGCAGAGCCATCTCTCTGGGCATGCCAGCCGTTGCCCATTGTTCTGCCGGGTTCCGGCACGCACATGTGTGCTGGTCAGTTAGTCTTTGGGTGCACGGGAGTGCCGGAAACCAGAAGAGTATCTCCCGGTGTGCGCATGCACCGGCCACCTCATCTACCGGTTTTTAATGCGCATGCAAAGACCAGATGGCCAGCGCACGCATGCACGTTACAAACCAGCCAGCCAGCTGGTCTTTGCATGCCTGTTAGAAGCCAGAAGACCAGATGGCCAGCGCACACTCTTCTGGTTTCTGGCACACATTTTGGCACTCTATGCCTTTTCAGTGTGCGCACGCTCTCATTTCAGCACTCAGTGCCGAAAAGGTTAACCACCACTGGTCTAGAAAGTTCATAGCTGCTGATACTATAATACTAATATCCTACAATTCTGACAAAGTGGGATTAAAAATAATCACATGCCTGCATACCTACGTTAGATTGGCAGGCTTCTGGGAATACATACTTCTAAGAAAGTATGTCTGGTAAAACATGGAAGTGAAGGGAAGAGAACAGTATAGCTCTGAGCTGATCAGGAAATAATATGTAAATCGGACGTCAGTATGAAAACACTGGTGCTCTGGAGACGGAGGCACTCTCTAATACTCTAGCAGGAGACTGGAAAACTACCAGAAGAGCAGACACAGCTCTTATTAAAGGGCACACTGTAAAGAGGCCGATAGGTTTATATGGAACTGATTAGCTACCCACTCATGTTCCAGAAATTTTAAAAAATGAACCTAATTCTGAAACAGTTAATATTTCTTAGAAAACGGTTGTAGCACATAGAATTTCTACCTTGTTGAAGAATTGTTCCATCAGCATTAACTGGTTGATAGACAATTGTCTGACCTTCTGCTGTCTGTGCTACTTGTTGTCCTTGGACTGCAATCTGTGGCTGGGTCTGCAGAAGCAAGCATCAGACAAAATTAAAACAGTGAGTAATATAAAACTATTATACCTTGGAATTTCCCATGGTTTCACATAAAACACTATGCCAAAAATCATTTTTTCTGCATGTTCCATTGATCTTCCTCCCTTTAGTTGAACCCCTCTCCAACTTCTCCCCCCTTTTAATATGCTACCTGTGTTTGTCCAGCTGTTACTGCTGTCTGTGGCTGCTGGATGATGATTTGTTGTGTCTGGCCCTGCTGGCCCTGAACTTGTACCGCTTGTCCACCTTGAATTTGAATCTGACTAGGCTGGACCAACTGAATCTGTGGACATATAAAATAGAGTAAGATGCTGTTAATTACTATTCCTAATCATGGCTTTTAATTGTTTATTCTGATATGATTTGTTAACAAAACAAACGTTAGGGGGAAATTACTCATATTAAATAACAAAAGCAAGGATAAAACAATGCTGAAGGGTGAGTTTGCTGCACCACTATACATATTTTCTACAACAAGAATATTAAAAAATAAGGATAGGGAAAAAAAATCCTTTGCAACTCCTAGGAAACATTCTTCACAATTCGAAAGAATATGATCTTAAGCAAGAAGTGTTTAAACATATACTGTGTTTCTCATAAAATAAGGCCGGGTCTTACATTTTTTTGAGCCCCGAAAAAACGGCTAGGCCGTCTTTTCGGGGGTGACTTAATTCCCCCCCTTGCATCCTTGTCTAGAGCGTCCCACAGGCAGCCTCACCACCAGCCGCTCCTAACGGGTGATCATGGCAGAGCGCGGAGAGCTCCCTACTCCCGCCAAATACCTTTGCTGCAGACCTGAGACCTTCGGCGCCTGCCACTGTTGCTTTCCCTTCTGCCCATGCCGCCACCGCGTTTGGAGCTGCCGCTTCCGTGTTTGGAGACCACGTTTGGAGCTGCCGCTTCCGCGTTTGGAGCTGCCGCTGCGTTTGGAGCGCTGCCGCCGTTTGGAGCAGCGGCGGTGCTCCAAACATGGAAGCAGCAGCTCCAAATGCAGCGGTGCTCCAAACGCAGCGGCAGCTCCAAACAGCGGCGGCGCTCCAAACATGGAAGCGGCAGCTCTAAATGCAGTGGCGGTGCTTCAAACGCAGTAGCAGCTCCAAATGTGGAAGCGGTAGCTCCAAACGGCGGCGGTGCTCCAAATGTAGAATTGGCAGCTCCAAACGTGGCGGCGGTATGGGCAGAAGGGAAATCAACAGCGGCAAGCACTGAAGGTCTTGGGTCTGCAGCAAACATGCTTGGCAGGAGTAGGGAGCTCTCCGTGCTCCACCATGATCGCCCATTAGGAGCAGCTGCTGGCAAGGCATGGCTACCCACGAGTCGCTCCTAACGGCAAGTCCCCCTGCCCTTCCCCCCATTTGCATATTTTAAAATAGGCCTAAATTTGGGGGGAGGGGCTTAATTTCATTTTATGCCTAGAAAACATGCTGGGTCTTCCTATTGGGGGAGGCCGTATTGTTGGAGAAACACAGTAGTATTTGTTCTTCTTCGTCAAGTAGAGGCGTATTCTTGCACAATGTTCAATATGATCCCAATTAATAACATTACACTGATTTCCCACTAATGAGTATTACATAATGAGGTTGGAATTTCATTATTCTCAAGCAGTGCATTATATTTATTTTTTATAAGCCTTTTCCTTCAAAGAGGAAGACTAAGCAACTAACACAAGTGATACAACCAAGTATTCCAACAACATCTGGATAATAACAAATCCTCCATCAGTACCAATTATTTTGGGAAGCACCAATTGGATTAAGTTGAGAGGCCCTATAGGTAGTCCTTTACTTACAACCGTAACGGAGCCTGGAATGTCCATCATAAGTCATTACAGTCATAAGTTGAAGCACCAACATGGCCAACCAAATTTTATGACCTTTTTTTGGTGGCCATTAAGCAAATATGGCAGTTGTAAGCATGACCGAGGAACACTGCAACTGGCTTTAAAAGTGTGGTGGGTTCCCAAGGGACTGAAATGCAATCATGAGTATGCTGTCATCAGAATTCTGGAACTGGGTCATCGGGACTTTTGAGGGGATTGTCAAAACTTTGAAGGATAGATAAAAAACCTGGTTGTTAAACAAGGCCTACTTACATTACAATAAAAATGGTAAATATATCAGCAAAAAGAACATAGAGAAGTTCCTGTGCATTCAGACATAATGCATCATTAAATTCCAGTTGATGGGGGCAAGCAAGAAGTCATGGTTACTTCAGTTTGAGCTTCCTTGTATTTTCCTAGGCGGAGGAATAATTGTTGGTATTTTCCTAGACAGAGCTGGTTTATCTACAAATGTATGGATTCATTTAAACCCATTCAAATTGATTAATTCTTTTGGGAAAATCGAGTTGACTGAAAACCGATTTAATAGAATCACTGCATTGCTTAACACTAATTTGTACATCATTTGGGCATGCTGACCTGCTGAAGTCCTTGTGATCCTGAAACCGGAACTTGCATAATAGTTTGACCCTGGCTTCCAGGTACAGCCTGTACCATAATTGGTTGACCAGTTGATGTGATTAGCTGGCCTCCACTCACTTGTACCATCAGTGGCTGACCCTGGACCTAAAGAATGGGAAATGAAAAGAACCACAATGAAACACAAGCTCAGATAAGCAATTAGCTTCAGGCACCAAAATTTTTCTATGTAGAAGTTCTGCAGAAAATCTTAATAATATAGCATCACAAACAATATCTGCCTATTCCAGGTCCCTGAAAAGGCCTGGATAGGTGAATAAAAATGTCAAATCAAGTCTAAATATCTGATGACTGTGTGACCAAACATAATAATATAAAAATATGAAGGAATAATAGGAAATACAAATATATAAAATATGAAGGAATGACATTATTAAGATATGAAAGTACAAAATGTAAAATATGACTGGAATTAAAGATAAAAAATTTGCACAGATTTGAGCAATTTGAAGAATTTGAGGCAAGGAAACTTGAAAAATAAGAAAATCAAAGCAAATCTGTTTGTAAAACACAATCAGGAGAACTGCAGAGGCTACAGAGCAACTGAAACAAAGAATTGTGCCACTAGAGACGATCAAGCAACATGCCAATGGAATAATTCAGTTCTAACATAATTTGCAGTTTAGAGCAAATCAGCATTAATTCTATGAAACTCTTGAAAGGACTGACCACAAATAATGAAAAACCTGAAAAAGCAAACCTAATATTTGGGACAGGTTGGTGGGACAACAATAGGAGTCACAATAGGAATGAATGTACATGGGTCAAGCAAGTTGAGCTCCATGGATTCTGACTAAAATCATTGACAATTTAGTAAAGCAGGGTTTTGGAAGCATCAGAAAATGAAAAATGGCTAACAACTGGAAGGCCATTTCTAATTGAGAAGGAGAAAGAGGAGGAAAAGGGAAATCACCCTGAAATTTGCAGGATGCAGACCCATAACCTGTTTCCCAACAACATATAGTTAGCTAATCCTGAACATATAACAATTTTGATCATTTGAAGTTACAATGGCACTGAAAAAAAAGTGACTTATGATCATCGCAGTGCAGGGTCATGTGATAGCCATTTGTGACCTACCCAGCAGGTTTGCGATAAGCAAAGTCAATGGAGGAAGTCAGATTTAATAACACTGTGATTCAGTTAACAACTGCAATAATTCACTTAACCAAGGCTAAAAGCGTCACAAATTTGAGCACAACTCACTTCACAACTGTTTTGAGTGCACATGATGCAAACAGACAAGCAGCCACATCTTTTTCTAAGACTGAATCCAAAGAACTGTGTCAGAATATTCATGAACTGGCAGAGACATAGTAACAAGGTCAGCCAATGAGAGCTGAATTAGAAACTGAAATTGAAGGAGCCTGGGTGTGGCCCTGCAGTTCTGTTTGCTGTGCTGAGAACTGAAACTAATCTGCTCTGAGCTCTGAAGCTGCTGCTTGTGTTTTGCCTGTTGAAACTGTTGAGGAAACCCAAATAACTGTTAGGTGACTTATATTCCTTACAGAAACGTTGGAAGAATCTACTATTTGTATTGTACAATTACTCATATATTATTATGTATATAAAGAGGTTAATGAATCCTGCTGAATCAGTCATCTGTGTGTGCTTTCTGGATTTGATTTCTGCAATAACTCTAACAAATGCATACTATATCATCTCCTATTAATAGGAGGCACCAAGAAGTAGCAGTATCTTTCGAAGATAGGCTCCTAAATTTAATGAAACTCATTAAACTTATGATTGTTTTTCACACTTACAACCATACTAGCATCCCCATGGTCATGTGTTCAAAATTTGGATGCTTGGCAACTGGCATGTATTTATGACAGTTGCAGTGTCCCAGGGTCCCATGATCATCTTTTAAGACCTTCTGACAAGCAAAGCCAATGGGGAAGCCAGATTCAGTTAACAACCATATTTAACAACTGAGGCAGGAAAGGTTGTAAAATCAGGTAAAACTCACTTAACATCTGTCTTGCTTAACAAAAGAAAATTTGGGCTCAATTGTGGTCATTAGTCAAGGTCTACCAATATGTACACTTGTAACTAACTCAGACATATTTGGGACCTAGAATGGAAGTCCAAGAACAATGTAAATTATGAATGTCTTCTGAAGGCTTTCTATGCGACTTAGGCCAAGCTAAATAAAAACTCTTTCAAAACACTGGATTTTAATTTTCATAACGAAATTATGGATTTGAAATTGAACACATATGAATAATTCTAGGCTGGACAAGGCCAACAAAACAAGAAAAAGAAGAACTAAAAAGGAATATAGTGTAAAATTCAGAATAGGTCAATACAATGCAAATAAACTTTATCAACTTTATTTTATTATTTCTTAGATATAATAAAATACTGAATATTTTGAAAAGTGTCATAAAACAAAACAAAAAAATTCAAAGCAAGAAAAAATACCTTTAATGACATCAAAAGATGGATGTTAATGTGCTTTGTAACACTAATCCTTAAAAGGGCAGAGGAAACGGAAAGTAATAGTAGTCTTGTCTTATTTAACAAATGATAATAGTCTTCACATGACATTTACCATTTCACAAGAACACAAATTGGGATTTGAAATCTTTCTTGTCCAGTATTTTAATATTTATTTTAATATTTTAAGATAACATATATTATTGATTTTTGTCCTAAACGTAATCCATTAACTAAATGTCAATTTTTTTTTTTTGCAAATCTCACTGGTAAAAGGGAAAACAACTCCTCAAATATATAATTTTATTTTTTATTAAAAAGACTTTTGAAGAGTGACAAGCCCCCAGTCCCGTCCCGCTCACATATCCCTATTTTTTAAATCTGTAGTAATAGAAGTTTCAAATAAGTCAGTTTGCAGCATGCATTTTTAACTGGATAATCCATTTCAACATTTTTGTTAATTTGACTATTATCTGCTAACAGTTAGAAGGAGCATACATATACATATAGTTCATACATTGAAATATAACTCTTTTGATTCACAGCCAGCATGAGAATTGGTTGAGAAGCTTATTCCATTCCATTTGGGGACACGATATAATAAAACTGCCACTATTTTTTTGTTTCCATTTCAAGCCCCAGTGCAAACACAGCATTGAACATGCAGTGATAATGTGTTTCATGCAGTGCTCACACAAAAACAACAGATAGATCACCACTACCTGGAGGGTCTGAACTTGCTGGCCTGAGGCAGATGCCACCTGAGCCTCAGTCTGCAACTGGACAGCAGTCACACCGCCCTGCTGCTAGGAACAGGAATAGGAAGAGCTTGAAACTTGGCAGGAGGAAATGCTCAAGACAAGATTAAAAAAAATAAACTGCCAGAAAAGACAACAGGCCCTACAAGGTGGAATGAGCGAGTCCATTTCTAATGTAGTAGCCTACCCATGTTTAATCTGCATATATTATTCTCGGGTCAAAAAGATAATATATACACACCCTTTCGCAGTGCAAAGTTTGGAAGTTCTAAATAAGGACAGAAAAGAAATAGATGAATTACTTGTGGCTTCTGAAGGGAAGAAATCTAAACACACTGATATTGTATTGTGCCTAAATCAGTGTATGCCTTGCACTGTGATCTCTCTCAGAAAAAAAGCACTGAAATGTAAGAAATTTAAGAAACAGACAAGATAATAAAAAAACCCAGTATAAGCATAACCTAATTTACATTAAACCAAGAGATATCTAACTTTATACGTAGTACTGTAGTTAAGTATTATGCAGACATTATTCACAAACAAAACATTACATTAGTGTTAGAGCTGGCCAAGGAATAGACATACCATTTAGTTTTCATAATTATGCTTTAACGTATAGAGATTAAATGTGCCTTTGTAGGGCTATGCAAACCATATGGAAGTACAATTCATTTTGGCAGAAATTCTGGCAGAAGTACCCTGTGTGCACATATACAGGCAAAAACATTGGGGAGGGGGCATGATTGCTTTTACACTCAAAGAAGTGATGCTTCTTTTGAGCAAAAAGAGTAACACAATATTTTGCACAGTTCTAACAGTGAGTATGGAAGTAACTATTCTTCTGGGCACTTAAAACTGTTAAGAACCAACATACTGAAATCTGAATTACAAATAACTATCATACCTGTTGCTGTATTTGTCCAGCCTGCACAACTATCTGCTCTGTTGAGCTACTGCTGTTTGTGGTGTACTGCTCCATAGTTTTCTGTATCAATTCTTTATCCAATCTTCAATCAGAAACCTAAAAGAAAACATAGAACATTCTTGTCAGTATTGAGTGCAAATTATCTGGGAACCCTAAAATAATGAAGAGGGCTGAACTGCAACATAGTAAAATGGTGGAAATTGAGAAACAAATTATTTCCAGGTAAAGCAGAATTTCAAAAGCGAACATCACTAGTGGCATTAGGGCAGATGACTGGGTTAAAGTTCTGGGTCTCTAGAAGTTATGAAAAGGATTCTCTTCTCCCACTTACCAAACAATTTTTTTACTATAGATATTATTGCATTTATTACTCAATTTATACCTTGCTTATCATCTTGGAAATTCAAGAATGCACAGGGTTTTTACTCATTTTACCCCCATCAACAATAGGCAATGTAATAGGCACTGTTCAGTGGGAAATTTGGTTTACATCCTCTTGGTTAAATTCTGTCAACAACAAACACCTAGTAATTCAACTTCCTACACATCAGTTCTAAGTATATCGGCTAAGTATATGGTGGCTATAAATTAGATTATTATCTGCAGGTAATTAGGTTTGGAGAAGAGTGAAATAGTGGAAGTACCTCCAACAGATCCAAGCATGATGTAGTTTGAAGGAGTAGGACTACAATGCTTCAGGCAAACAACATTCAAATATTCAGATCTTCTGATTAATATTGCAGGACACTGCCAGTGCTAATTTAGTCAAACTGAAATTGTTTTTCATTAAATGTATTTGTACAAGACACTATATTTCAGCAAATCCTACTGATAAGCTGAAAACAGAATGGGTCTGACTTCCTTCTAAATTCAGTTGTGAGGCCAAGGAAGAGACAAGCAGGCTATAGATTGTGAGATTTTGTATTAATGAGTGGAACAATTTGCTTCCAGAAGTTGGGGGTGCTCCAACACTGGAGGTTTTAAAGAAAAGATTGGACAGCCATTTGTCTGAAATAGTATAGGGTTTCTGCTTGACCAGGGGGTTGGACTAGAAGACATCCAAGGTCCTTTCCAACTGTTATTCTATTACTAGTAAATTCTACTCTGTTTTCAGCAGAAAAATGATGCACATTTGTCAAATTGCAGATAGCCAATGGAAAACTATTGTACTTTAGCCTTACATTTGAAATATCACCTTCCTTTCTCTATTTTAACTACATGTTAAGCTTACTCGCATATAAAGTTATTTTGATTAGCTTTTTTTAAAAAAAGCCAACAATACAAATTCTAGACTGAGCCACAAAGCATGATCTCTGTAAGCTTTTATGTTCAGTGGTATAATAAACAAATACAGAACATAATGAAAGCACAAAACCAAAACAAATCTATCATTCCCTAACATTGAATTTAAGAAGTCCTATATAGTAATCCTCTTTGTCATAAGGAATTATGTTGAAAGCCACTAAATTATTTTGTACAGGAAATACATAAAAGGATTTCACACACACACAAAAAATAGAATAAGTTGCCATAAGGTTATTCTAACATGACAGGAGAAAACATGCCTTTACTCCACCGTTTATTGAAAGGCTCTTCTTTCGGGTTACCGGTCAGCCTATCCAATATACATTTGTAGTAGTTATGTGAGCAGTTTACAACTGGCATAAGCAGCAGTGGCTTTCATCCGAGGCAGATTATTTTAGCAGAACTGTAACACGATATGCAAGGAAAGCCCCTTTGTTTTTTGTCATGGGAAAAAACAGCTATGAAGGGGCCTTCTCGGCTACAATACAGTGTATCGATCTCGATCGAAGGCGAAATTTTAGAGGCAAAAATTTGGCAGAGCGGCTGACGGAGAAGCGCAGCGCTCTGAGCCCCGCGGTGTTCGGTTACAGTCCGTGCCCTGAAAGGCGTGCGAGCGAAACTGACCTCCAGGGCCAGAGGCCGCCAAACACAGGATGGCGAGCCCCTTACACAGGCCCCTGGAAGCCGCCCCGTGATGCCACCAGAGGAAACCCCCCACGGGCTTTCTCTCGTTCCCTTCCTCCAGCCTAGGCCACACAAAGTC
The DNA here is from genome assembly GCF_049901735.1 of Notechis scutatus. Lineage (NCBI taxonomy): Eukaryota > Metazoa > Chordata > Lepidosauria > Squamata > Elapidae > Notechis > Notechis scutatus. Next base: position 52,001,624 of record NC_142011.1, on the reverse strand, counting down.
ATCTCCGAAGGTCCTCCGGCGGTCCCGCGGGGACCGGGCCGAGCAAGACGGGACTAGCTAACCCTACCCGGCCCAAACAGTGATATCCCCGTTCCCACGTCAGCCACCCATCCCACTTCGATTCAGGTTCCGGGCGCCAACGGGCCACAGCCACTCGCTGCCCCAGCGCTCGCCCAGCCCTAGCCCGCACGCGGCCTTCTGACTGGCCACTCGGCCCCGCCAATCCCGGCTCTTGGGCCGGCGCTCGGGGGCTCCATATTGGCTGCTCGAACTCACCGTGCCTTGCTCCCCCGGTTCGGGTCCCGCTCTGATTGGCTCCGCCACCGGTCCCCGAAACCCAATCAGCGCCTCCACTCAGCCGCCGCGCAAAATGGCGGCCAACCCCCGAAGCCCAACAAAGAGAAGGCGAGGGTGCCCTCGCGCAGGCGTACTAGAAAAGTTCCTCCCGCGGATGCTTGCGCTGGTTTAAAACTGCACGCATGCGTTGGCTTCTTTCGAACTGACGGGTGCGTTTGGACCGTTTCTGTTCTCTTTCAACCCTTCCATTCCCGAGATGACTTTTCTACGCATGTGCGGACAATTTCCCCCCCTCCCAGTTTTTTTTTTTTAACGCACTTCACGGATCCCCCTTCTTTCTATAAACGCATGCTCTCGGCCGGTGCCATAGAGTCCTCTTCCTAGGGAGGCCCACGCGAAGGCTGACATTTTGTGTGTTTTGTTTAAGGGGCTCCCAAAGACGGTTACCATAACAGAACTTAGAACTTAGTGGGAGGCGAAACTGATTGCTGCTGTTGCATATGTAGGCTGGTGACTGGTTGTGGTTCTTTTTTTTCCCGCTTTCGCCATTGCTGGCTTAGAGAGTTCGTGGGCGGGGGCGGGCGTCGTGCCTTGGAGGCACCTCGAGGGACAGCCGCCTGCCCTTTGGTGCAGCTTCGCCGGTTGTGTTAAAAACAGTGCTGGTGTGGCCCTGCGTAGGCCTTTCACACGAGAGGGTGAAGGATGTGTTAAAAAGTCTCAGAATTATTATTTTTTGGGGACGGGGAGGGGAAGGTTATCGCTAGGTAACTGGTGCCCTAATTCGTATTTGATTGTGTGTATATATACATATATATATGTATGTATGTATATATGTATATATATGTATATGTATATATATATATAGTTATTTCCTTTTGTTTACTTTTCCTGCCATGAATATGAAAATTATTATTTTCTAGTCCTTGTAGCTGAAAAAAAACCCTGTGATCCACCCAGTTATGGCTAGTACCTGGATTTCTGGAAATGAAGAAAGGGTTTGTAGTGGAGTTTTTTAAAATTTATTGCAATTCAGTTTTGAATTATAAAGATAGTTTTATTTCTCAACAGAAATGAACTGATCTCTTTAAAAAAATCTGGCTACTTTTGTAAAACTTTGTTGGAATTAATTTTTCCATAGGTTTCACTTCATCTTAATACGCTAGCAATATAGTTCTGCCAAATAGGTTATAATACAATTCATTTTCAGTACTAGTTTTTATATTTTAGCCATTCTGCAATGTCTAAGTCAACGTTGTTGGTAGTTCTGCCTTTTTCTCACCCAGCCATGTCTTAAGACAGGCTAATTGCTCTGGTGTAAAAACATTGTAGTAAAAAACAAACAAACAAACTTGCAACTGAAGAAGTACCCAGATATAATGGCTGACTCTTTTTTTTCTCCTCCTTTAATGGATTCATAAGAAAATTTATCCCTTACCATTTGGCAATTTCCCAAAGCAGTATGTCTATGGAGATTCCAGTTGTCCAGGTCATAGTTGTCCCAAAGATGCTTTTTTTGCCTCTTGAAAAAAAAGTATCTTTGGGATGCCAAAGCAGTAGTTAGAAAGCTATAAAGTATAATATAAATCAGTAGCTTTTCCTGTTCTGTTTAAAAATTTCAAAGTTACTCTATACCAATGTTTATAAATAAGAAATAGTGTTGTTACAGTAAGAGTGTATTTGGAATTTCAAGAGTAATTTTGTGATTGATGCACTCACAGAATGGCTAATATACTAAATTTTCCTTTTAACAAAGTGGCTACAATCTAGTAGAAACTTTGTGGGGCCAAGAAGAATAGTTCCAAATAAATATGATGCTAAAAGAAAGGTGAGGCTTACAGCCTAATGGTGTCAGTGCATATATCTGGATGTATATTTGCTTCCATGCATATTGCATTGTTTTGCAGGAAATGAACCACAGGCATGTTGTGCAGAAGCCGTGTTTGCTATATTCTAAGTCATTAATCATGCTTGAAAATCACAGTGATATTAAATTCCAAATTATGTGAAATTTAATGATTGAACTTCACTAAAGTATGTTCTGTGAACATACATATATTATCATACATCATATAATATATAAAATATCTTTTATATGATACGTTATATAAATTAAATTAGAATATTAATTAAAATAGATCATCTAAGGACAAAAACTCTCCCAAATAATTCCTCCTTTGCAGATTGCAAAGAGGAAATAATTATACAAGGTGAAGTCAAGGTGAACCTCACTTGTGTTTTTACCTTCTGCAGTGTTATTGATTATATTATAAAACAAACCATAATATAAACTAACCCAATTTAAATTGTGTATATTTATCTGAAAGTAATTGGAACTTGCGTATAGTTCATTGGACCTGTTGAAATTTTGATGTGACTTTTTTTTAGTATAGATACAGAAAATGAAGCTCATTAAGATAGAAATTGTCCTAAAGTTCTGCAGTAAGAGACATGTACCTTTAGAAAGAATAGAAGAGTTTTCTGCCATCCTAATGTTTGCAGCATAAATGATTTGTTGATTGTTGGCATGGAATACTTAAATTGATTTTACATTACAGCATAAGAATTACCAGAATAGATTGCAGCATGAGTCTATATAAGAAGTTGGCCAATATTTCAAAATCTCTTTTTGTATAGCATGAAGCCTCAGATTTCAGTGGCATGAGATTAGATAATTACTCCCCTAAAGGTTTATAATTATGATTTTCCTGATATGTTTGCAGTGATGTATGTTTTCTTAATGGAAACACACCAGATTCTGCTATTTAGAAAAGTATAGTAAAAAATTCAGTGGCACTCTGTAAAGTACTGGTGGCGTAATTCTCCGTTTCATAAATTATCCAAGTGCCATTCACAGAGTGCACAAATACCCTAACTCAGCAACTGTAGAACTTTGTTTCTAAAATAACTATAGTTGCCGGTAGTCAGTGTAATGATTCCACTGAAGGCTTTAAGAAAATGATTGCTTAATTCAATGGAAGTTCCTTTTGAAGAGAATTATTATCATGATTCAAAACAAAAATTTAAAATTTCAGCTTTCCTGATATAAATTTAAAAATAAGAAAGGCCGTTGAAGAAATTAAAATAAAATAAATTAGTAATCCAAAACATATCTAGCTGTCTACAGATGAACAGCCAGGCAAGAAGCTGACATTAAAATAAAGCCAACTTAGTATCAATCTCCACAAAGAGGAGGATCCCGAATCTAGGTGTTAGACTTTGGAAGAGTTTCTCCTGTCTCTGCACGATATACAACTGTGAAAGGAGAGAAAGAGACTTTAATATTTATGTGGATATATACCAAGAGAAAAGATCCTTTGGATATTAGAGAAAACAACATTGAACTTATTGTAGGAAATCAAGAAAATGTCTGAGAAGGTGGCAGTGGCAAGCCAGTGTAGTACTGTTGCCCAGAAAACTAAATGAAATCAACAAGAGTTAAGCTCAATTTATGGATGCTGGCAGCATATGTTACTGAAGGCATAATACATATTTTTCTTGGAAATAAATTCTATTTCATTATTTTATTTTGTGCATATCTCAAAAGAAGCCCTATTTTATATAGTGAGAAATTTAGTAAATATTAAAATCTCTTGTGTATACCAGTCAGCAGCTTAAACTGTGATATTATCTTTATATATTGCCTTACATTTTCTCATTCTGGATTTTTATCTCATATATTGAGTCGTCTTTTTCATTTTTACCCAGATTAAATATGTGCAGGGAGATCTTTTTACTTGTCCAGAAACAGATTCCTTGGCTCACTGTATTAGTGAGGATTGTCACATGAGTGCTGGCATAGCTGCTATTTTTAAGAAGAAGTTTGGTGGTGTTCAGGAACTTTTGAATCAACGTAAGTAAAGGGCCAAGGTAGAACAGTTCATAGAACCACAGAATCTAGGTACTATACAGTAAAAGTGAGTGTTATGCAAATAGATTCTTTCAGATGACAGATACACTTTTTTATGTCCTGCTCAACTAATACCTTTATAATGTGCTCCGGATGGGGGGTTTTGAGTGGGGGAGTTTCTAGACTAGCTTTTGAGGGCATTTAGTGGTCAGGGACAATTTCCCCTTCTTATTTCATTGTTTCCATTAGAAACCATTTAAAACAAGTATAAACATAGTTAATAGTAACAAAAATAATAGTTATCAAATAATGTTCAGAAAATAATGCCTCAGAAGAGGTTTAACTTGCTGTAGCTGTACAACTCTTTCAAATGGAGCTACTAATTTTCATCATATTGTATGCCCCTGCCTTGTAAGACAAGCAGCCAGAAGTTCTTTACTTTTTGTTACTTTACTTTTTGTTTAAAAGTATCTAAACAAGGCCTGTGTTGTTGCTACAATAGATGAATAGAACCACTAGGTCAGGTGTGTCAAACTCAAGGCCCAAAGGCCAGATACAGCCTGTTGGGTGCTTAAATCTGGCCCATGGGGCCGCCCTGGAAACAGTGGACTGGCCACGGTGCTTCCGCCAGCAAAAACAGTGTGGGAGCCCCAACACAAGTGACGTTGAGCTGGCCAAAGTCCAGCCCCCCCCAGGTCAAACACAACCCTGATGCAGCCCTCAATGAAATCGTGTTTGACACCCCTGCACTAGGTGATTGAAGAGCTTACTTTGTATGTTAGCTCTTGGACTGTGGAAACTATTGATGGGGTAGGAATTTTATCAGTACATTATAGTTTTTAAATGTGCCCTATATGTAGACCATGGGTATCAAAATCGCTGCGTCACATGACATCACGTTTTTCCCTTTGCGGAGCTGGGGTGGGCGTGGCCTGCGTGTGAGGCACCCGACCCATGTTTGACACTCCTGATGTAGACTATTAATATACTTGTTACCAGTTTATTCAGTTGTACTACCTAGTATAATGTACAGTTGTAACTTGGAAATGTTAGAAATATGACAATGATCATATTACTTCACCATTTTAGAACAAATATAAACACGTATCGAATTTTTATCTACACTTGATTAAGTGTCGTTCAAAATTTTTACGTATGATCAATTTATATATTATTTAGTTTCTTTCAAAAAAATATATGAGAACGGGATGACCATGGTGCTTTCTTATATGTTTGTTATGATAGTTTTCAAAAATAATAAACATTTTCGGTGCTCTGAAGATTAGGAATTAACTGATTTTTCTAAAAAAAAATCTGACATAGACAAGAAGACTGGAGATGTGGCTATTCTGAAGAGAGAAACTAGATACATATATTACTTGGTATGTCATTGGGCACATTACTGGTATTTATTCTAGAGATAAATATATGATTTATGCATCAAGAATTATGATTGGCAAAAGTTAAACATCCTCTCCATTGACAAATATTGCTGAAATTTTTAATAGTTTTTCTGAAGGAATCACTATACAAATGCAATGTTTGCTGCATGAGAGATGAGCCGTGATGACTCAGTAGTTAGAAGGCAGCATTGCAGGCTAATTCTGCTGTTTGCCAGCAGTTCGATTCCCACCGGCTCAAGATTGACTCAGCCTTCCATCATTCTGAGATTGATAAAATGAAGACCCAGATTGTTGGGGGCAATATGCTGACTCTGTAAATTGCCTAGAGAGGGCTGTAAAGCACTATGAAGCAGTATATAAGTCTAACTGCTATTGCTGTTACTATGTAATAAGTTTTCAATTGACATCAGATAATCACGGCTTTCCTGTGATAAGTGGCATTGTTTCAATTGTAATCAAATTCAATGATTCATGAAGTTTTACTTCAGTGTTTGCAAATTAAACCAAATCATTTAGAAGTAACATTCTAAATCAGATTTCTTCTAAATAAATTGTGTTTATAATTTGAGTATATTCCGATCATGTCTATCTGAAAGCAAGTAGTGAATGGGTCTGAAGGATTTTAATTAAATTTTATTCATTTATCCTTATCCTCTAAATTATCATCCAAAAAGATTTTTTTAGAATTTATTCTATTTCTGCTTATTTTCACTAGACAGCACACATAACATCTAAGAATTCCTTTGACTGATGGAGTGAGGGTGCCATTTTATATTTATTAGTTGATTGGGTCATATTCTTTAAAACAATCTTGAGATGAAAAACTTGTTATATTGTTTATGGATGGAATTGTAATTTGAAACATGGTTGCATTATTTTAAGAAATGTCCCCAACTGGTATTTTTTTAAATTCTGTCAGGACATGGAATTCAGTGTCAGTATGATTTCTCTATTTTTTAAAATGACCTTGAGGATTTAACCACAAAATGTCAATATTTGTCAAGGATTCTTGACAAATTATTCCCATCCTAGGAATCAAATTTAAAGTATATGTAATTCACATTTTTATCATTTTAAATATCAGAGAATAAATATTTTCATAAGTCTGCACATGACAATTTATTTTTAACATATTTAAAGTTATAATGATGTAATTAGATAACTGATCTCCAGTATGCAGTCACGCACTGTTTCAGGATTAGAACCTAAGTCTCCAACTAAAAATAAATCATGCCTTTTTTGTTTTGTTTTCCAAGTTAATTACCGTTTTTCTTATTTTTTTTTTGAGCCCCGAAAAAATGGCTAGGCCGTCTTTTTGGGGGTGACTTAATTCCCCCCCCTTGCATCTTCGGGTGGGCGCCGACGGCTTGGATGTTGACCTCGGCGTTGGTGGGGCACTTCGTATCGGGGTCAACGCAGGCAGCACCATATCCGGGTGTGCCACAAAAGTACTTCCTAACGGCAAGCCCCCCCACCATTCCCCCCCATTTCGCATGTTTTAATATAGGCCTTAATTTGGGGGGAGGGGCTTAATTTCATTTCATGCCTATAAAACATGCTGGGACTTCCTATTGGGGGAGGCCGTATTGTTGGAGAAACAGGGTATGTAGGATAGTATATTCTTGTGATCTGTCGTTCATTGGCTTAAATAAAGGCTTCCAACTTTTCCCCTTAATATTAATCACTACATTAGGGATCCCCAAACCATGATCCATGGACTGGCACCAGGCCACAGCATGCCAGAAACAGGCTGCACAAACAAGTAAAGCCCCATCTGCCAGATGCAGGAAGCATGTGAAAGCATGCCCCTTCCGGTCCATGGAAAAAAACGTCTCTCTATAGAAACTTGGGGCCAATGCACTACATCATCAATGAAAATTTTTGAGGATTAGTACATGAGTCTTTCCCAATGCAGTCTACAAATCCCATTATAGTAATTAATTTCATAAACTTTAATTTTAAAGATTTAAAATCTAATACATTACAATAGTATATTAACTGCAATCCTTTGTATATCTATGCAGAAGCAAAGTGCATTGGATTTGTTCCTGGGTTAAGGCTGCAATTTGGAACATATTTATCAAGGATTTCCCACTGAATTGACTGAGATTTCTAAGTAGACATATAACATGCAAAATAAAAGGAATCAAATCTAAAATGTGTCTAATCTACATTTTACCATTTTTTTAGATCTCAAAAAACAAATATTTTCATAAACCTACATATGACAACTTAGGAAAGAGTTTAGAAGCTATGAAAATCCATTGTCTGAAAAATGCAGTAACTCACATTTCTATGCCAAAGTAAGCTCATTTTTATATTATAAAGTTACTATACTATATTTACACATTGACAAAATAGTTTTTCATTAATTGAAAATCTTTTACTTTTTTATTTATATTTTGTCTATGTAAAGGCTCCACAATAAGTCCAAAAAAATTCTGGAAGAGCTGCTGACTTTAGATTAAGCACATTCAGAATATATTTTTGTATATTTAAAGCAAAAGACCTGTTTTCATTGAATTTGAAGGTGTTATTAAATGGAAAATAACACTTTTTAAGTTGTGATACATGGTTGTATAACTGAGAAAACGTACAGTGTTTGAGAGCATCACACTTCTTTAGCTTGAAAAATGTGACCGAAAATGAGCTGCTTGTTAAATGGTCATAATTATGGATGAGTTTAGATTTTAGTTTAGTGATATACCTAATAAGCTAGTGAATGAAATTTAGTTCCTTAGAATGTTACATCCACACTTATATTTTTGTGAGATATAAGATTTTTTTCCACATGTGGGCAAATAATAATGGGGATGTTTCTTTAGGATAAATCAATAAGTATGACTATTGAGATATTTGGCATGCGATTAGTATTGTATCATATTTACACCTAATATGTTGGTTTGAACTAATCCTTGTTTTGGCACTGCTTATATGTTTCCTATAAATCATGGTGAAATAAATGTTTCGAAGAAAATACCCAAAAGAGACACCTTGTATGCTGTGTATTTCAGGATTGGTTGTGGACTTGACCGTCTGGACTGGAAGAAAGTTTCAACAATGCTGGAAGAAGTATTTGAAGATACTAATATTCATATTACAGTTTATACTCTTTAATTCCTAGTAGAATTGTCTGTTCTGTTTGTTGTTATATCCTTGTATCAGTATCTTACCTGGCATATGCTGATAGTGTTATCTTAATTCCAGTGTTCACAATTCTTTAAGTCCTCTTCTGCTCTACTCAAATTTAAAAAAAAAGTCAAAATGTACATTCTAGTGTTCAGATACTTTGTGTATCTATCTCCTATTTAGCAATTGGAAGATGTTATTTTAAGAAAAACACTCAACAAAACTGATTTTTTTAAATCTAGATTGGCAATCGTGGAAAAGATTGGAATAGGATGGAAAATTATGTTTAAATGTTTACCAAAAATAAGATGTTCACGTATATAAATAAAAGACCTTTTCCAAATATGAGTGTTATGTATTTATGTTTTTGAAATACTGCAGTATATCAGTTGTACATGAAACATTATTCGTGTCCACCCAGGTCCATTGTTGAAATGTATGGAGGTGCTATGTAAACATTCCACGAACAAGTTTGTACACCTCATAGAATGCCGGATCAGATTTGCTTAGGTTGTGTCTTTAACAGAGTACATATTGCTAAAATAGTAAATGAGTGATAGATAAATTAATGTAGTGTGAATATGAAGGCAATTTTTGACTATCTCCAGGCCAAATTTATAATAAAAATGGATAATGGAATAAAAATCCTATTTTAAATCTCTGTGAAAGTGGCCTTTTCAAATTAGAAGTGTAATTGGGGACAACTTACTGAAAACTGGGTGTGTTTAGTGACATTGTATTCTTGTCATTTGTTTAATTTTAAAAATAATAAAATAAAAATGCTTTAAATAAATTTTGTAAGCAGCTGAGCCAGTATTTATTGGGAAATTATTTCTCATTGATTAACAGAGACCAAACTGTTTTATAATGTATATGCTAATTAGTTCACAAGTGCAAAAGTACTTCTAACTCCCTCAACCAATGCTTTGTGAATGGTCATTGTCAAAATAATTAGTAATCTCTCCGTATTACATTTCCCTTTGATTTCTGCTATTCACTGCATATTAATTTAAAAAATGTTAATGTTAAAAATGTTAATGTTTTAATGTTAAATTTATTTTTTGAAGTTTCTTTGGATGGGACTTTTCTAAACTTGTGATAGAACTTTGCTTTGATTCTGTTCTTTGTCATTTGTAATGTTTTCAATTCTATGTGAATAACAGCACTGCAGGTTTATGTATTTAAAAAAAAACAGATCTCTACATATATTTTTAGTCTATCAGCATAGCAGTGTGTCAGCTGGAGACTTCTGGTGTTTCCTATTTCAAAGCAGCTCTGGAAAACTGAGTTGAGAGTCCCAAATGTTAAGAGTATACCATGCTTGTTGCTCCATGGGTTGGCACATTTTTTTCCTGGAGAGACAGAAAAAAGAGGCACAAAGTGGTTTTGTCAGCAAATGGTGTTTTATTTCTTGCAAAATAGGAGAACTAATACAAATGTTCCTTATTTTGGCAAGAGTATGGTTTCTTCATTTTTTTTAAATTCATAAAATCCATTTGGCACCCTTTATGTAATCAGAGACACTTTCATAATAATGTCTTCAAACCTAGGTTGATAATTATATAGAGATTGAGATTTTTGAGATTGAGATTTTTGCCAGGTAGGATATGAAATAGACAGCAAATAAGTTTCCTAAACAAACAAATTTAATGTTATACTTTTAAGATTCCAGGTTAATTTTATTGCAATTTATGTGTTTGTTTTAGTGGATTAAAACAACTCTAAAATATGATTTATGTTCTTTTTTATACTCTGATTCAAATTGATGTGATTTGCAGCACGGAATTTGTACTGCAGAAAATGCAGCACTACTGGAAAAATGCATCACTATAATAGATTGTTATATTCCTGTTTAAACAGCATAGCAGATGGATTAGGGAGAGGGATGTGGTTTAGTTTTAGAACATTCCTTTGCATTTAGAAATACTGTTTTAATTCCAGTGAAGTATCTCTCTGAAACCTTAGCAGCTGCCACTGTTGAATTAGATCAGTGTTTTTCAAAATTGGCAGATTTACAATGGGTGGAGTTCTAGGAGTTGAAGCCCACACCTTAAGGGTGCCAAGTTTGAAAAATACTGAATTACAATAGATACATCATATGTTTCGCTTCTTGTAAGACTGATTCCTATATTCATTTGCTATTTCCACCAATCGGTTTTTCTAACTGACCTAATGTAGATACATGGAATCACTGCCATATGGAAGTGGTGAGTGAAGAAAAAATGGATTCCATGGGATTCAGACTCTGGAAGCACTATGGAAAAACAAGCTGATCTGTGAGTCCAGGTTGGAGCAGAAACAATCTTGTAAAGAGGCAATAAAAAGATGGGGTTTTCTTTTTAAAAAGGGGCAATTCTATATTTTGCATGTCTTTCACCAGAGAAAGAAGATCACCTCTTTTCCATGGTTGACTGAAAACCAGGAAAGAAAGACTGCAGCCATGTAGACATCTGTGTTAAAGATTAGAGAATTATAATACATAGCTAGAGATTAGTGAAACATGCAGATTAGAATTCTAATCTAGAGGCCAATTTGAGCTATGGAATTTTTCTATTTTTGTGCATAATCCACTCTGAGGGAATACTGTTGTAGCTGAAAGCAACTTTGGAAATCACTGTCAATTTCTTTTTTACTTTTGTGCTTTTTCAACCTCTAGTGTTCTATGTCTGCATATAAAAGACTTGAATTCTTGATACTTATTCTGGGATCAGCCTTTAGTTAAATGTTTCTCCTCGATCAACCTATTGCCAGGACATTCATTTCCTCTTGCTGTCTCCTGGATAAATCTAAGGGGTTCTGCAATGTGCTAGCGGTTGATAAAATAGGATTCAGTATGCCTCTGCAATGAAATGCAGAGATGTGTGCTCTAATCTGCCCAAAGCTGCCTCGTTAAAAACCAAAATAAAGTTTGCTTCTTATGATCTTGACAGCTTGAAGACTTGTGGACTTCAACTCCCAGAATTTCTCCTCCAGTCATACTAGCTCAGGAATTCTGGGAGTTGAAGTTCACAAGTCAAACTTGCAAAGTTCTGAAGACCCTTGCTTATGATGGCCTGAAAAAGTACCCTAAACAGGGAGATTTCAAAATTGCGCTTAACACTAACCTCAGTGCAAAAGTTCAGCAAGCTTTTCATCATAAAATTGGAAGTTCTCTTGAATGTCTTCCCAGGGTGTAAATGCCTTTGCTGCTTCTTCCTCCTGCTCTACAAAGTTTTGCCAGACATACTCAAAATCTTGAGGTTTCATGATCCTCAATTTACAACCAGCTGTTTTCATTTTCTTCAAGGCGGTTTGCATGTCAGGTTCCTCCCACATGAACAGACGACCTATTGCCATGGAGAGATGTAGGTTCTTATTCTTCTGAAGTGCTTTAGTTATCCGATCAGCACAGCCTATACAGGGGCTACAACTGGAGTACCAGGTGACATTGTAGCACAGGCCAGACTCGCACTTGGGCAAGATAGTATTGAAGAAGGCATCTTCTGCATGGGCTGCTGCATGTTCATCTTCCAAGTAGCCCCGTAACATTTTGGGCTCCTTGCCCTGAATCTCTATGATATAGCATAGGAAAGTCTTGTTTCTTCCTGAACTGTATTCGACGTTCTTGAACTGGAAATTGAAAAAGCAGGCTGGAAGCCGTTCCCTGGAGAGAGGAGTGAAAGTATCAATGTGGAAACAGAGTTTATAATGTAACCCCCTGTACGGTTTCTATTTTGTTAAGATAATTTTATAACAACACTTGCTCCCCAAAGTATACAAGTGGGAAGCAACTTGACACTATTTCCCACTTAGAGTTTATATAGAAGCAACCTCACCAGTTAGTACTGTGGAGTTTGCTTTGAATTAGAAAAAATAAAAAGAGATGATTCACACAATATTACAACTATCAGCAGCTTTTTTTGTTGTTGTTTTTAGAGCTATTTCCCCCCCAATGTAATGCTGTCTTAATGTATTGGGCAATATTTCTTAACTGGATAAAAATTATAGAATTTCAATTTAGTACTTTATTGGGATTTAAACTGGAAAGTTGTGCAAAGGGTAGATTGTGTGCTATGTACTGTTTTTGTAATCTATTGGAGATATAGCCAATTAAAAGCATAATTTATATATTTTATAATGGTGCTGCAGTCTACTAGAGAAGTATATAATTATTCTACATTTTCGTTATCTAAAGCCAGTAGCCAGCAAGCACTTTACTGACATTTTCATTTCTTTTCTACCAGTTTTCCCCTCAGAATGGATTTTTTAAACTCATACACATTACCCAATCAATATTACTTAATATAAAAATAAAATCAATAAAGCATAAATAGTTCTTATTTTACTGAAAATGGATGATATAATTATCAAGTCTTTTAATGTAAACCTTTAAAGACATTTAGCACTCTTTTCTTTAATTGCAATATAATTTAAATGACTTTTATACCAGAAGCCTTATGGAAAATAAATGTAAATCATCTAATGTCTCCATTATTTTTTAAAGATTCCCAAATGCATGTTCAGTGAGATGTGAACATGTGAGAATACTACAGAATATTTTCAATGGCAAATTTGTAGGAAAGGAAAAAAATCTTAATTTTCCTGTCCCAGTGACCCCAGTGACAATGTTAACAATAGCCTAGATGTTGCAGTGTAAGATGATGGTGTAGAAACAGTATGATTGTACCCCCAAAACATTTACAATTTTCTGCAGGTCTGTGGTAATGGCAATGGATATAAGATATTTTTTTGGCTTTTTCATTGCAGAGAATCCCCTTCCCTTCTACTCCAGTCTAGTCCAATTAAGAGATTAAGAAGGAAAGGAAAGCAATCTTCATAACACATGTATTCATAGACTTTGGATGCATGCATGTCTATAATGACCATTGCCAGGAAATTCAGATGTCAGCACCTCTTCAATTATCTTGATTTCTTAGGCAGTTGATCTATACTGCTGTGAAGTATGAGATAAACAGATTTTGAATTAACCTTTCTGTATAATACTGATGTACAATTTATATATGCTGTTGGAAAATTTAAATTAGAAAATTTTAAGCTCTTTGTTTTGAAAAATTGTTCATGTCTGTTATTATTTTCCCTCTGGGTTCCAACTAGCAAACTTTTATACTACACATTTTTGACAGAATGCTCACTATTATTAAATACTGAAGTAGTTTTCTCATTATTTTTATTGACCCTAGGAATTTACAGGTAGCCCTCAAGTTCATTTAGTGACCATTCAAGTTACAACAGCACCAAAAAATGACTTAAGTTATGACCCTTTTTCACACTTATGACCATTGCAGTGTCCAGGGATCATGCGATCACCTTTTGCGACTTTCTGACAAGCGAAGTCAATGGGGAAGCCAGATACCCTTAACAACTGTGTTACCAAATTAACAACTACGGTGATTCACTTAACAACTGTGGCAAGAAAAGTCATAAAATGGAGGAAAATTCACTTAACAAATGTCTTAGCAACATTTGCAAACACAATTGGGCTCAATTGTGGTTGTAAGTAGAAGACTACCTGTATTATATATCCATATGTTATTAGACAAATGTTTTCAATCATTTCAATATGATTATATGAAGGGTGCATCCTGAAAATAATTGAATCTTCCACCCCATAAAACTGTTTTTCTTTTAAAGAAAGGATATATTTTATTTTGGCTAAATACAATTTAAATAAAATAAATGACCAGGTTACTCTATTATTGACAAACAAAACAGAAAATCTTGTGATATCTTTAAGATTAAAAAAATGATTATCTCACAAGATTTTCTGAACCACAGTACAATGTAGTTTCATTTCCACATTGATATAAAATATAGAAGCCCAAAAAGTGATGGTGGCTGTGCACAAGAGATTTATTAGGTGTCACATTTCTTGTACTAATGAATAGATTGGTCTTTATTTAATCTGTATTAAAGAATTTTGAACCTCTTATTTCTAGATTAGTTCTTTTATGAAAAGTTATATTTTAATATTCTTCCACCTGAGGAGAGCCATCTATCTATCCTGAGATCAGTGATAGGATGCTATTCCTGCTAAGTTGCTTATGTCTTAAAACTGGTTATAAAGGAAAATGGAGCAAGGAATAATCTTAATTCTAAAAACTGATCTGGCCTTAGGACACACAGTTTCAGAGATACATCAGTTTGGGGCAGAGTTAAAAGAAACTTTGGCAAGAAAGCAAATTTATAATCTAGTGATTGTAGCTGAAATGTTTTAACTGCCAGGGATAATTAGGCAGCACTTGTTATTAAGGTTTTTAATTCCTCATTAGCTAAATGTCTTTTTTCATCAGGCTAATATGTAAATAATTGAATCTATAACTTAATTTTGTGGCCACGGGGGTGATGTAAATCTTAGAATAATATTGTTTTATGAATAAAACATTTAAATTAAACCTGATGAAGAAAACTGGCATACTTATTGAGGATGTAAAGAAATTTAACAATATTAAAAAAGCAGGCTACCAATGTTACTTTTATTTTAAATAATATTCAATCTATTAAATAAAGTAATTTGACACAGACTCCTTAACCGAAAATTTTAGGTCTGGGATAAAATTCCAATCTAATCCCTGATGCAATGACGACATGAGGCTGACAGTGAGAAAGACCTCATCATCTGTATGACCTTTAGCTTCTTGGAGATAACATGTAATATAACTATCATCAATAAATTAAACATTATGCTTTCCTAGTTCCCCAGGGTACATAATTTCTAATTTGCTGTTCTAGCAATCGAAACAGAACTAAAGACTAAAAACAGAATTAAAGACTCTGCCTTCAATGAACCTATTTAATTTGGAGCTTGTCACTCTCTCTCAGTCCAACTCACCTCATAGGCTGGTTGTTGTGAGAAAATAGGAGATGGAAGGAGTAAATAAATAAATGATCCTGCATAACTGCTAAATTTAAGTCACGTCTGCTTTCAGTTGAAGGGCACGTGGACTTGAATGACATAATGGGCAGTCACACACCAAATAGATTTATGGAAGTCAAACCAGATATTAAATATGATTTATTCCACTCACGGGCAAGCTTAAAATTACATATTTAAGTAATGTTATATATTTTAATAAATATTAATGAGCAGGGGTGGGATTCTACCAGTTCGCACCTATTTGCTAGAACCGGTTGTTAACATTCTAAGCAGTTCAGAGAACCAGTTGTTAGAAGAAATTACTGGCCTAATCCTGTAAGGAAGGCAGGAAGGAAACATTCTGGTGTTGCTTACAGAAACTGCCTCTCCGTTAACCCTTATTACATTCTTGGCAGGACTAGACTTCCTGTCTCTGGAACGTCTGGAATTTTTTCCCTCTGCTTTGCTGGTACTTTGCTTGTGTGGAGTAACCATTCAAAGTTACAGTGGCACTGAAAAAAGTGACTTATGACCATTTTTCACACTTATGACTGTTGTAGCATCCCCACAGTCATGAGAGGCCAGGCGAGGAGATGCGTGCCTCGATGTGAGTGATGTTGAGTTGGCCACACACCCAGCCAATAACATGACCACCAAGCCATGTTCACCCAGCCACATGACCACCAAGCCATGCCTACCACTTAAGCCACGCCCACAGAACCGGTTGTTAAAAAATTTGAATCCCACCCCTGTTAATGAGTATCCTCCAGTCACACATTTGATAATTTTTGTTATGATTAAAATTACAGTTTAACAACTTTTGACAATCTCTGAGTGCCATTGCCTATTGGCATGTCGGGGGGGGGAACACACATGGTCTTGATCTTTCATTCAGTACTACTTTCCTTTGCATTAGAAACTATTACTTTAGGCAGGAGTTCCTGTAGGACAGAATACTTACAAAGACTTAGAAGAGGGAACTGTGAGGCCTGTGTACCTGTCCTAGCCTTGTTGATCCTATATGCTGCTAAAACACCATTACCTCAAAAATGGGCAAGGTTCTCTGAAAGGAATGGAGAAATTCCATTGCGTGCTTTGGTTCAGCTACCGGAATATCTTGGGGCAGCTTTGATTTAACTGACCAGAAGCAATGCCCAAAGGCATTTTTGAACCATGAACTGGAATTATTTTATAAGGACTGTAGTGCAGGGGTGTCCAACCTTGGCAACTTTGAGCCTTGTGAACTTCAACCATGGCTGGCTGAAGAATTCCAAGGGATGAAATCCATAAGTCTTAAAGTTGTCAAGGTTGGACACCTCTGCTTAAGTTTATAATCTTACTAGGGAGTTCAGTGGGATTTATTGCTTAAAGGATGGAACATTTGCTTACATTCTTACTGTAGTTTCAAATAATACAATACTCTCTGCACCAACTTACAAATTGGCCCAAATTGCTTTGTTGCTATTTTTGCCATTAGACAAATGACTAAAATTTATTTAGCCATTGCTCCACCCTGGCATGGCTTAATAGGCTAGGCTAGAAAAATGAATGCCTATCGTAAGAACTGAACTTTAAAGAGCTTTCATCTAGAATTTGTCTATAGCAAAGTATAGTGTCAGGGTTTCACTGCAAGCTTCACTTATTAACACTTACTTTTCATAGGTCACGTGTGTTTCTAAAAAAAAACCAAATGCCATAGACAGACAATGATTCCAGCTGACAATGACTTATCTAGATCTTTCACTGACACTTATAGCAATTGTTTTTTTTTTTTAAATGTACAAAATAAAAACTGAACTGCCACAGCTGAGGTTCTAGCATGCCATTTAGGAGATTGTAGGATTTGAAATCCAACAAATATGAGTGGTGCTTAGCTGATGAAAGGTGTGATAAACCAGTTAGTTGATTTTTGATTAAATGTGTGCTATAAAGTCAGATTTGAGTCTTAGCAACTACACAGACTAGTTTCTCCAGGAAATATAATTACAATAGTTAGTTGTAAAAAGCACCAAGATAATGCTACACACTTGATTCTGAAATCATATCAATAATATTTAATTCAATTATAATTTAAATTCAATTATATTTAATAACTTATACTAAACCTTACAAATGCTTAACAATTTTTTTTCTTTGATTCCCCTCCTCTATAAATGATTGCAGAAAAGAATTCCTGATACAGAATGATCACTCAGGCTAGGTTTGTTTTTCTCTTATCTCAATCCTTTCAGAGTTATCCAATGAACTTACCACTCACTGCTGCAATTAGGCCTTTCTGTTTGTCTGATTTTATGTACCTCCAAATAAACTAGCAGTTCTTATTTTGCCAGGGAATGAATTTAGCCTTAAGTTTCTCCAGTTCTATCCTTTCCTTTTCCCTATCAGTGCTTTTTAACAGTTGGTTTTTTTTATATGCATGCTTTTAAGCAATCTTATGGGCTTTGCAAAGCAAAACTGTATTGCTAAGTCATAGATAAAATTTCTTTTTTTCATTTGCAAGGGGAGAATAATCATTTTAGTGTCACACATGATCATGCTAAAATAAGTGGCTTTGCTCCTGATATACCGTATTTCAGCTCAGCCTGGCTGGATATAATTTAAGTCGCTCCCCATTTTATTGCAGGATTGAGATTCAATCTGCTTTCATTATTAACAGCAAAATCCTCACATGTGAGACTGGCATTTCTTTTTAAAGAAACCTGTGCAAACATGTTAGCTTATGCAGATTCCTAAGCAAGGAGTCGCTCCTATCAACTTGGCAATGAAATCGGGCTCTTACCCTGTGACAATTTCAAAGGGTGGCAATTCCTCCAGTTCCTTCGGCTTTTCTGCCTCCGCAGATTCCTCTGCATTTTCAGCCTTTTCACCATTCTGGGCTACTGGAGGTTGTTCCTGCTTCTCAGCCATCCTGTTGTACTGTAGTGGGTGCCCAAAGACCACAGCAGCGGCCAAGAACTGGGCACAGGCTTCAGAAGCAGAAATGGAGCAGGGAGGGAGGCAGAGAGCTGGAGATGGCAGTTCTCAGGAGCTATATATGGAATGGGTGCAGTGGCAGAGATGGGAATAGGCTAGGATGACCCCTAGCACTCTCGGATATCATCTCCTTCACTTTTAACTCTGGCCTGAGACATTCTTTCGCTCCCCCTTTATTTTAAATATGAAGTGATGAGTGGAGCGTGGGTGGATTAGGTAATGGAGGGATGCAAAAGCAACCTATTTATCCATAGCCATGACAGAAATCTGACACGGTACAGAAGAGCTGGCCGCTCTCCTATGCTCTTGGACTTACTGAGATGCCTTCTTCCTACCCTTGAAGGGACCACCTTCCAGAGGTGCCAAAAAGAGGCAGGTAGCTTTGTTAAAAAGAATGCTCCTGATTTTATTAGGTGGAACTGAAATAAAATATCAGAAGGTTGGGTTGTTGTTGTTGTTTTGCTCAAAACCTGAATTTTGTTCCTGACATGAAAGTGAGAGCTTTAAAATGCCTTACTTCCTAGGCAGATGTATTGAAAAGCACAGACTGGAAGTATTTCAGGTGAAAGTATTGCACTATTATCTGAACCTAATTGATTTCAGTTTTCCTCACCTCCTTAGGCAGCTGACAGAAAACCTGTTGGACACAGTTTGACTTTCATTGAAGATTTAAGAATGCTATTATAAAAGCCTTCTAATGCTCAGCTGGCTTTTTCCTTTGTGACTTACAGTCAATCTGGCAGTGTGAATATTGTGCTCAGCTGGAATTCCAAGTTAAGGGACCAGCACCAACTGCTATTATCTTAAGGCAAGATATTAAAATAAGAATAAGAATGTGCAAATGAATGTGGAAATGTGAAAAATCTAACTAGATGAGGTATGAAATTGATTCTGCTTGAGATATGGGATGTGCCATGGACTTTGCAGCTGGCTTATAAGAAGTAAAGCCGGTTCCTTCTCTGAACTGCAGTTGGTGCTGGTGCAAGGAAATGGAAGTGCACTGATTTTTTTTATTAGAGCATTTAAGAAATATACTGCAATGAATATACATTATTCATATTCACTCAGCCATATTATTTTGCAAATAATTGTATTACTGAGACATGCAAGATAGAAGCTAAAGTATGGCAGATAATCTTGTACTTTGTACTCACTTTTACAACCTTTAAAAATGCATTATTATGATATCAACACTGCTTAGATGGTTGACATACTGTTATACATTGATACATCCCATGATTCTCAATTATTTCTGATAAATACCTATTCTATAGAAAGGCAATTTGAAAAAATAAGCACACAACAAAGCACTCAACAAGCATATTTGTAAAACGTATACACTTGCAAATATGTATTAGCCACATTGACAATTAGAATCTTTGTGTAACTTACAAATATAATATGTGACGTGAATTTAAAACTCGTGACATTTTTTTCCACTTCAGCTTATGAAAGATGAGGCACTTTTTTTTGGTGATTCTTTTACATTCTGCAGCTCTTTCAGAATTGAATATTTGAAAACAGTATCCAGAATGGTTGCAAATATACCACAAATGGCTATGTTAGAGAGAACGGGGAACAGTGAAATATCCTGTCTTGTAAAATTAAAAGTAGATTTTTAAAAACAAAAAAAATAATCCAATAAGCCTTTGTAAGCACATTTCAGCCTATCTAGCTCAAGTTTTTTTTTCTAAATGAAATGTTTTATTTTTTTTCTTCAGTTTTTCTGTTTAATTTTCTGTTTAATACTTACAAAATGACTGCCAATGTTCAAGCTTCAGAATTATTTAGCAGAATTTCCACTGTACCAGCACTGATTAACAAGTAGTACCAGGACTTGATTGTTGGGATGTGTAGAACAGTCCTGGTGCATTTGGTAAATTGCATTGCTGGTGTGGGTTTTGTTATAAAAACTGGTAAGAACAAATGCTAGATATATACCAGTAGATAGCAACCATCTATATATATTGCAGCGTAACCCATTCAAGGTCCACATTGGACCATAACTCCCATAATTCTAAGCCAGGTAGCTGGGGATCACGATATTGGTTGTACCAAAAATCTAAAGGGCACTCTTTGATTTTATCTTATTAGGAAAAGTGTTTTTTGTTTATTTTTTAAAAACAATATGAAAAACTTTTGGCACAAAGTTTTTATTGTTTTTTCCCTTCAGTGTTAACTTATGTTTAAATTCCAGTATCCCAAAGCTATGACTGTCACATTTGACATTTTACAGAGGAATTATAGGGATGGGAATCCTGAGCTGCTGAGTGATACTCTTCCCCACCCCTTCTTGTGTCCTTCTGGCCTGCTTTATTTTTGGAAACTCTTGACTGCTGGATTAATCAGGGTCCCATCATTCTTACTGCTTTAACTTTCACTGGAGCCAGCCAAGCCTTGCAGATCAATGTTCAGCTTTAATCTTATCTCTGGAATGTAGATCTGGGCTAGAAGTTTTCTTTCCTCAGCTGCTGCTGAGCTCCTTTTAGGGCAGAACTCGGCATTTGTACAGACCGACCACCAAGGGCTCTGCCATAGAGCAGCCACAGATGTTACGTAGCGATGCTAAGCTTTGCAGATCAAATGGTATATTTCATTCTATACAAACACAAAGCTAAGCTTATTTGCAGACATAAAAGGGTGCACGTGCACGCATACCGCACCCTTCTACCCCTTCCCCCCCCACCCAATCTATTAGAAATAGAAAGAATTGCAAAACAAAATTAGGTGATTCATCTTATGCCTGGTATAAAAAAAAAGAGATTTTGCCCATTGTGTAAGAAAGTATGTTCTCTTCCCCCCAAACCAGAATGGGGAAAGTATAACAAGAAGCAGAATCCTGGATTTTCCTAGCCCAGTTATAATTAAGAAAGTCTCTTGATTGAAGATGTGGAAAACCGTAACATGTCATTGTTAGCCACAGTTTGATCCAATGTGAGGCAACTGTCTATGAAAACCTTAGGGTAGTGGTGGCTCACCTTTTTCGGCTCCCATGCTGAAAATTGTGCACACTCGCGTACACGCACTCACGTGCCAGCACCCAGAAGGCAATGCGTGCGGGGAGGCCCCCACGCCCCTGCGTATGCGTATGCATCTCTGTGCATGTGCATGCGACCCCCCTGTGTGTGTGCACCACGCATCTCTGTGCATGCGTGCATGATCCCCCTGCATGTGCTGCACATCTATGCGCATGCATCTCCCACGCACCCCGGCACATGTGTGCCAGATACCCAACAAGCAGGTCAGGCGCGTGGCATGCACACATGCACAGTAATGCTCTTCCAGGCAACCTCTTGCGTGCCGGCAGAAGTGGCTCTGCCATAGGTTTGCCATCACGGCCTTAGGGAAATTGATGTTCTCAGTATGGCTCTACAAGCCATTTGTTAAAATAGTGGTGATCCTTATGCAAAACTGTCTTCTATAAACTGGCATTCTCTAGATGTGACGGACTTCAATTCCCATAATCCCTTACAAATCATTGGCTATGCTCAATAGGGATTATGAGAGCTGAAGTCTAGATATCTAGAGCTAGAGGATATAGAAACAGCTGATAAAAGTTTTCCCCCCTAGGAAATACATATGAGACAATATACTTAGGTGTTCTATATTCTGAATATGCAGTAACATCCACATTGGATAACTTATCAGCTTTAATAATTAGGAAATTTAATTTATGTTAGGGCTGCTTTGATATATAAATAAATAGAGTTTAAAAAGAATGGTTGCAATAATTTTCTATAACATACCTTTAATGTCCCCATTTTTTAAAAAAATTCATCATTTTTATAAATTCAATTTGACATGAGTCATTTTTTCTATGACAGTTCAAATGTCACCCTGACACACATGTCTGATCCAGTTATGTCCAATATTATTCAGTACTTCTATATTGCCCTGCCAAAATTGTCCTGCAATCTGTCAAGTTTATTTAAAAAATGCAGGGATTCTTATTCTTTTTAATGTTCAAACATATTAAAACAGTAACAATCTTAATTTCTACTACCTATAAGGCTGGTCAATCACAATTTATGATCTAGTCCTAACTCCACCCAGTATGATTAAAGCTAGCTTTTATCTCATTGTCTTATAAATATTGTGCAGCAGTCAAAATTGCCTTGGCTCTATCCATTGACCGCTCTCCTTAAAATTATGTTTTTGTTTAGGATCTTTTGTCGATCAATTGTTTAAGGGATGCTTTGTTGGGTTGTGTGCCTATGTTAGCATTGCTAGATTTCCAGCAACCTACCTAGGTTATTTTCTAATTATAAAGAACTCTAAAGAGCAACAGCCTCACTGGTACAGGATCAGAAAATACTTAGCTGGCCAAAGGCAAAAGTGAAATAAGACACTGTATCATGCAGAGACGAGGTGTGCTCTTTAGAATAAAAGGGACAGCTGGTTATCAAAATAAAACGTATCCCTGGATATGTTGTATGGCAGTAATTCCAAAGCTTCACTGTCCCTTTCTGTGTAACTATTGCAAAACAATAAACAATGAAATAGTAAAGGGGGAGGGAACGTCCTTTGTTTTTCCAGCTTCATAGGCCATAGCATCTCTCTGCCCCACTCCTAATTCTTTGGAATTTTTCCAGGAGTGTCAGGGATAAATTGATAAGATTTCATAGCTGTCTCTACATTTGGTCCCTATTGTAGAACCATGCTCATCATGGAGTAGCAGCAACGTGGGGGGAAAAAAATCAAGGGGAGAGATGCTCATGTCATATGACAGCTTGCATTGTCTTTCTAGAATTAGTTGGATTTTTTCCCCATACTTATCAGCATCCTTAATAAGATTTTCAGAATGCAAGGACACCTGTAGGAGATGACAACATGAGTTAATTCAACATAGTCTATTGCAATAGATATGCTTGAATAATTTAATAGCTAGGTATATTTTATAAATGGGTGTAAACTTAGATAACCCATTTATTTTATGGAAATCAAAGAGTTCTGGGACATAAGTTTTGACTAGGCAATTCTGTGAGACATGAGAATGGGAAGTAGCAATTTACCATTCATCATACTTCCCATTCCTGCTTGTTTGAGATTTCCATAACTAAAGTTTCAGAAAGTAAATGCTATTGCATAGAACATGGGTGTCAAACTCGCTGCGTCATCTTGCCATCACGTGATGTTTCATCACTTGTTTTCCCATTCGTGGAGCTGGGGTGGGCGTGGCCTGCACATGATGCATCTGGCCCACGGGCCGCCAGTTTGACACCCCTGGCATAGAACAAAAAATTACAGATAAATATTACAAGCACATAAGTTTTTAAAAGTTGTTTAAAATATTTCATTTGTACCTCTGTACATGTAACGGTGTATTAAAAGTTTTCCATTCTGTAGACGAAGTAGGTATGAAATAGGCTGTGCTTCCAAGTATGCTTTTGTTCTGGTTATGCTCACTTTCTTCTAGTTCTATGCAAACTTTCTTTTCTTTCTATCTTGCCTACAAAAGATTTCAAATTTTATTCCTGGAATATATCCAAGCCATGTTGGGAAAAGTTCCTGCTTGAAATTCTAATGAGCAAGTGCCTCTCCGTTTAGACCAGTGTTTTTCAACCTTGGCCACTTTAGGATATATGGACTTCAACTCCTAGAATTCCCATAGAGTTGAAATTCACTCATTTTAAAATGGTCAAGGTTGAGAAACACTGCCCTGTGTGTTTGCAAAAGATACCAAAAATAATGTTTTGTCGTAAGGAATAATTGCGTTTTCTTCACGTCACTAGATGGTGCTATATGTTTTTAAACCATAGGCTCATAAAGCACTACAGATACAAAGATGGTGCACCGAAGGATTGTCATACAACCTATCTGCAACTCCTTAAAGCAGCCATTTCTTTTCCTAGGACAATGTGGTGGCCTCTATCTGCAGCTGCAGGCTATTATGGGAGAAGATATGCCTGGATTCAGGAAGACCAAACTGGTATTAGATGTACTTCCCACAACCTCCAAAGCAGATTTTTCCTTCTGATTCAAAGCCCTGCTAAATCGAAGTGCATATGTGTATATGTATATATGTGTACATGTATATATGTGTGTGTTTGTGTATGCATGTGTATGTATGTATGCATGTATATATACACATATACACATCACACACACACACACACACATGTATCCCATAGTTCTACACGCACACATGCACTGCAATCTAAAGACATCCACAATACTGAATAACAATCATAAAAACAGTATAAAAAGAGAAAATGAAGGTGGGAAGGATAAAATCAAGAGAACAACTATTTTTTAAAAAGCTTCCGAAATATCAACAAGGAATGGGCTAATTTGATCTCAACCAAGAGTTTCTTCCACAAAATCAGTACTGCCATGGGAAAACAGTTCCTGTTTGTTTTAGACTCCTGAAACGTTAAAAAATGTGAGATTAGTAAGGTTCTCTGAGCTAATTAACTGGCTGGTCCTGATTGGAATAGTTGGTCCTGCAGTTAGCCAGGTGCCAGCCATAAAAGGGCTTTACAAGTTAACATCAGCTCCTTAAATTGTACCCCGAAACCAATGTAATAAGGTTTGTTATATGCTCCCAATGACAGGTGCCAAAAAAACCCAAAACATGTTAATGCACAGTTTTAGTCAGCTGTCCCATGATCCATGCAATGGTGAAAAATAGCTGAGTTACAAAACAAAATAAAAAAAAAACTTCTGGCAAGGTAATGCCGCTATTAGAACAAGGCACAACCTTTAACTAGCTTTTGAGTTATTTAACTCTTTGTCAGGCTGGCACGAAATAGGAAGTAGGGGAGCAGAGCGTGGTATCAAAGCCCCACATTTGCAGTTTATAATGGAAATGCAGGAGCAACTGTATACGTGTAGGCTTATGCTGCAATCTTATGTTGCCTTGGAATAAAGCTCATGGAATTCAAAGGGATTATTTTAAATAAGCTTAAAGATTCCCTTGGATGCTGAAAAGATTTCAGGGTATATCAAGGGCTTCTGGAGCAAAGAAGGGATAATAAACCTTCTCTTACCTTTTCAAAATACAAAATCTACAGAATCTGACTCCAGCACTGAACTGAATGCCTTTGGTTTAAACAGCAGTATCTCTGTACTGGAAAATTTCTCTCTCTCCCCTCTCCCATTCCTCCCCTCACCTTGTACTAGCAAAAAGGCTATTTTACTGGAAATTACTCCTGATCCATTCCAAATATTTGAATCTCTATGCATTTTATGAGATGGAAACCCAGCTACAGCTTTGTGGTTTACATCACCACCCACTTAAAGTGCTTTGGGAAAATCATGGCTGTCAGAGCAACTGACTTGAAAACTCAGGGCCAAGTTATCTATCCTTCGTACGTGTCCCAATGTTTTCCCTTCTGAAATTGTCCCCCTTCTGCTTTGCCAAGATAATTGAGGTGAGAACATGTGGAAATCAGGGTGCTGGTATTTGGAAGAACAGACTTGCTTAGGATATTGTATCTGTGCTAAAACCTTTTCACTTTTGTGATAACCTTTCTGATAACTTGGGAGTGAGAGAGTAGAGTGGGGAATGTAGAACAGCTTGCCAGCTTTTCTTATGTGTGTCATCATTCCCATGATTGACAACAATTGCTAAATTACAGCCTAGGCACACAATAATCCAGCCCTAAGGTTTGGCCTCCTAGGGAGGGTGTGTCTCCTTTTCAGAGTTTTCTCCGCCCCCTTAAATACTAGATCATGTGCAGTGATTGCAATTAGATGTTTGTTTAGTTGAGCCCACTGAATCTGGCAATATTTTAAAGAAGGTGATCCTTTTCCTGGAATTTCAGACTTGTAAAAAATACTTTTAACCCTTAAGAGATACAGGCTGGATATTCGTGCATTGCATATCCCAAATTACCTTTCCTCTTTTGAGTCTCGATCAATGCATAATATCACAAGAAGTGTATACAGCAGTCTGGCACATGGATAAACCCACACACACCAGGTGAGGTGACAATATTAAAAAAAAAACCTTTCTAGTTCCCAATTCAGTGTATTTATTAATTAATCCAACAGAGAAGAATCTGAACTGATCAATTAAAACAACAGATATTTTATAAAAGGGAATTGATTAAATATATCATGGTTTTCAATCAGTATGAATCAATTTTGGATTACCTTTAGCCAGTGATATCCCAAGACTTCTGGCTTTTATACTTCTTGAAGACAAAGCACTGAAAGGATTTTTTAAAAAATACCTTCCAAGAAGAGAAAGCAAATATAACGCTTAATGTATTGGATTTTCTGATTTAGTGTCTTCCAGATGTTTTATACCATGGCCAAGCATAGTCACAGAACTTTCAGTCTGGAATGAGAATTTAGATATATTTTGATCTGGACATGTCTGAGCACAGAATAGTTCAACAAGTGATCGGTCATAACCTTTGCCCCAGTTCAATCTGCAGAAACCATCTTTATTACCAATGTAATTTAGTCCAAAGATTGTTTATTTATTTTATTTTTAGAGGATAGTTGTTCTTTAGTATGTCATCTTTGAGTTGAGCTCACCTCTTGATGAGTTAGTTTCCTTGGCATAATATAAATGAGGGCTGCTATAGCTTCTGGATTTTTTTTTTAAACTTCCAAGTCAAGCTTACAGCACTGGACTTCCCAGCTAGTCCTTCATCTAAGTACTAGCCAAGAAAGATCCTACTTAACTTTGCAGAACCAGCTAAATGATACTTTATGCGGGTAAACAACTTGAACATTTAGCTGGATAAATGAAGTCCAGTTATTTGCAGTTAGATGTTGAAAATGGATAAAGTATTTCAGTATTTATAGCTAATTATGTGATACATTTCCCCCCCAAGACATACACTGAATTTGGTTCAAGGTTTTGTGCAAAGGTAATATTCCAATCAAACCAAGAGGTCAAAAACACGTGCAGAAAACAATTCCCTGGTTCAGTTGGAAATTATACTTTTGTGTCAGACTCTGGCAAACATGTCTAGGTTTGAAGAAAAATGGGGTGTCTTTGAGAATTCTTCCAATGACACCCTGTGTGTACAGCAAATCTAATTGCTAGAGGAATAAAAAATGATATTTAAAATGAAGCAAGTGTGAGTTTTCCATACTAAGATTGTGAATAAATCAACTCTTCCCATTTACACTGCTGTTTACTGGGTCTTGGTAGAACAATGGCATTGGGCATTGTTGTCTAAGGAAAATAATGTTATCAGAGCCATCATTTCTTCCTGGCTATTCCCTTGGTTAAACTGAGTTATGAAACTTCTCAATGACTCCTCTGCTCTTTCCTGATACATTTAAACAACAACAAAAGTTAGATTTGTTTTTCCTCTGAAAAAGTTTCCACATTTCAGAGCAGACTGAAAGCCTAGCAGATGTCTAGCTAAAGATTTATAATCCAGGCATCAATATTAGCTATAAATTAAAAAAAAGATTCTTACTGGCTTCAGTTTATGAGCTCCAAATATAGGAGTTTGCTTAGTTTAGGAAAAATGGAACTCCTTGGCTGTACGGTGAAACACCTGCTCAGTTGCTGAAGCTATTCAAATCCTTCCACAGCAAATATGAAGAATTGTTGCAGAAAAGCAAGTCAGAACTTGGCGGCTAATATCCTCTTTAAGCCCAACTTCCAAAATAAGCTTTATTCCAGTTAAATGTAACTTAGAACAATGATGCTACAGTATGGCACTGCTGAAATTTTATCTATAGATATTTCAGAGAGAATACAAAACAGCAGAAGAAATTTAAGGATTTAGTGGCTTTCGTACCTTGCTGCTCATTTCTTCGTATTACTAGGATTTGCTTTATATCCCAAAGCTTATTACTCTTTGCCTTGAACAATCATCGAATGACTTAGTAACCATTCTAAACAACCCAAGGCACCTGCAATAAACAGTATCCATCATTCTGAGATTTATAGCAACTAACTCTATCTTCCAAATCCAAGATACAGATAACTGGAGTGGGTATCCTCATTAAGTGAAGGTATTAGTTTCACTGCAGAATCTACCTCTGGGGCAGTAAAACAATGGCAACTTCTCTCAGTCTGATCTTATATATGTTTTGTTAAACATGAGTCCTGCTGCATATTCTGTTTTAGAAAAATTGTCTTAGAATAAGCCCAGAAATGAACAGACCATTTCACCTCATGCTTGCTTACAGTATAGTCCAAGCAATGGCAATATTTATTGGATGAACATCATCTTTTCTTTAGTCTTTCACACCAGATTCCCAAGTAGAAATGTTGCATTGACAGAATCCATGAAGCAAGCTGGTCACCAACCATGGACTGCTAGCAAGATATACACATTTAAGTGAGCCTTCAAGCTTGCTTCCTTTTTCCTTGCAAAGGCAGAATAGAGTTATCCTTTTTATTTTTTCAAGCAGATTATTGAACTGAGGCAGATTTAACAGATAATCAGAGTTGGAAGGGACCTTATAGGTCATCTACTCCAACCCCCTGCCCAAGCGGGAAACCCTACACCATTTCTGACAAATGGCAGTCCAATCGCTTCTTGAAGATCTCAAGTGTTGGCGCTCCCACAACTTCTGAGGGCAAGCTGTTCCATTGGTTGATTGTTCTCACTGTCAGAAAGTTTCTCCTTATTTCCAGGTTAAACCTCTCCTTGTTCAGTTCCCATCCATTATAATACATTATAATACTCCATTATAAGGCATTATAATACTGTATGATGTTCCCAAATGGTTTACAGTTTGTGCTTTTTTTGGGGGGACAAATTTTATTAATTTTTAAAGACATACAAAGCATAAAACATAAGAACATAAAACCTTTTTTCTGAAAGTTATTTGTAAATTCTAAGCAAATAAAACATTTTATACGTCATTAACACATCTCCTTATAGACACATAAATATCCTTTCATATTCCTCATTATTTCTCCCTATACTTTCATTCAATTATATTTCTTTTCTATATTTATCTATTTTATATGTTTTTATTCACTATACTTCTTTTTCCTTTCTGGCTTACTTTATTCTCTTCTATTTTTTATTCTCCATTAGCTCAATCAAAGATAAACACACAGAAACACAAAACATAGAAACATAAAAAACCTCTTTTCTGAAAGTTGCTTAGTCCCGGGTTAAAACTCTTGGTACAGACACAAATTCAAATTCATATTCATTTTGTATATCATTCCATATCTTATTAGCATTTTCAATTTTCTATATAGCTTCTCCACTCTTTTAAATTTTCTTAATTTTATTTTATTTATCTCATCTCAATTCAAGTCATAATATTTATTATTCTTTGTCTGTTCTATTTCCAGCTATCCATTTATCTTTCTTCTTTAAAGAAAAACTTCTCCTGTACCCTAATTGGAGTATGATGCCTTTATCTCTTTCCTCTATATTTATAGTACATAATATAGAATACATAGCTTACATTGGGATTCTGTCTGGTACATTCTAAAATTATACAATATTATCAATACCAATACAAATCTATTCATTAATATTAACATTCATTTATATCTTATACACTTAGCACATTACTTTTCAATTAAATCACATATTTTTATGGGAGCACCTACTTTCCATAGTTATTCCCCCCCACATCACATATTATAAATCATTAATTCATTAAAATGTTCCCCCTTCTCCTACTTCAAATCTCTCATTTCACAAGGAATTTCACTAGGATAACATAGTCTAATCATTAATATTGACAATCATTTATATCTTAAGCATTTTACCCATTTCAATTAAATATCATACCTTTATGGGAACACTTATGCTTTCCAAAGTTATTTCCCCCCCCCACATCACATATCTTAAATCATTGTTTCATTAAAGTATTCCCCCTTTCTTAACAAAAATTTCACTAAATTATACTAAATATTTTATCACGTTTTAAATTGCATATTATTTCCAGTTTTCTAAAGTTATTTCTAAGTACAAATGTAAAAATACAATCTTATGTACCTTTCCAGAATCCTTTTTTCAATAAAGTTTACCCATTATCTCTAAAAGACTTTTGTTTCTTTGCATCTTGCTCCCCACCATTAAGGCTTCTCATCCCTTCCTTTCTCCCTTGCTTATTCTTCTCCTTGTCTTCTTTACCCCCTTGTCTCTCCTCCTCCCTTTTATTCTGCTTTCCTCCTTTCTGTTGTTTTCTAACATAATATCCCCTTTTCACCTCTTTCTTCTCCTTTTTGGCTGTTTTTCCAAATCTCAAAGTCTTCTTTCCTTTTTCTCTTTCTCCTTTCCTTCCCCAACCAAAGTCACTTGTTCATCAAAGATGGCTTCTTCTTTGTCCCAGTCATCCTGTTGCACGTTCAGTTTTACATAAGTACAAACCGCCATTTCTAAAAATTGAAAAAGAGGTGGACTTCCGGTTTGTCGGCTTCGCGAGCGGCAGGGATTTGCGGGCGCGATCCCTGCCGCGCTAGCCGTTTTGGGGCTCCGACCCAGCCGGGTGCGGAGCTAGGCTGCCCTGCAGGGGCAGCTGAAGGTAGGGGATCCGGAGAAGGGTTTGGGGGTGCTGCAGACCCTCCTGGCCGGCAGAACCCCTTTTCCCAGGACGGTGCAGCGGCGGTCCGTAATGGCCGCCACAAAGAAGCTGGCAGCCGGGTAAGAATGCGCAGGAGGAAGTGGAGAAAGTGATTGAGAGGAGAAAGTTTTTCTTGGCTCCTAGGACTCTAAGACATATTTAATAAAATTCCTGAAAAGTATGACTTTCTGAATAATACCTGCCAGAAGAGGAAAAAAGCGGCTGCTTGAAGGTGCTGAAAGGATAGCTTTCCCTCTTTTCCTACGGAATAAATAACTGGATATTAAGAAACCTATTTTTTTAGGTGGAAATTGGTTTTAAGCGATGAGTGGGAAGAGAGAGGATTAAAAAGAAAATATTTGTATGCTAAGATTTGTTGGAGCAGATGCCTTAAGGATTTGAAGACTAGAATATATTGTAACAAGACTTTAAACAGATTTGGACTTTCTTTCTCTTTGATTGATATCACCCCAGAAGGAGAAAGTGAGAACTCTGCCTTGGTTTGGACTGATTGATAACTTTGGGACTGTTTTATCTTTTTTATTTTCTTTTGAATATTCTGGTTGTTGTAAGAAGAAAGAAGGAGAAAAGAAAAGAAAAGATTTATAATGGCTCTTTCTGTTGAGGAACTAAGAAATGGTGTGGAAGAAGCTTTCCTTTTCTTAGAAATGGCGCTTACTAATTATCAACAAAAATTACAACAGATGAAGACAGCAGAGGAACAAGAAAGAAAGGAAGGAGCCATCTTTAATGAATCTCAGAATTTGATCCAGAAAAAAGGAAGAGAGAAAGAAAAGAAAAGAAGAGAAAAGAAGAAAACTAAAGGATTTAAGGACTTAAGATCTAAAAAACATTTAAGAAAGGGAAAAATAAAGTGCAAAACCAATATGATGATTGTAAACAAAGGGGAAAAGAAATACGACAGAGAAGGGAAGCCGGTAAGGCAGAGGCTAGAAGAAGGGGGTAGAAAGGTTTGTTGGGAAAAGAAAGAAAGGGAAAAGGTGGAGAAAAGCTACAACGTTTTGAAATTAAATGGAAAAAAGGAATTTTTAGGGATAATGGATAAAGTATAATTTTTTTTTTTTTTTAAAAAAAAGATTTTGCAAGGTACATAAGATGAGATGGTAGTATTGCAATGGTTTAAGAGTTGATAAGAGATTAAAATGTTAAAATGTTTAAAAATGATTGGTTTTAAAACTTAATAATAGGAGAGGTTTAGAATATTGTTTTAATTAAAGAGTTTAATAAAATTATGGTATTGATGTTATTATAAAATCTTTATTATAGTATTTCTTTTTAATATTTGGATTTATTCTCTAATTATGCACTTAATTGTGTTGGATGTATTAGTTAGATAGAATGTACCAAGCAAAATCTGATTGGGTATTAGATATTATTTTAAAGATTAATTTGATTAACTTAGGGGAGATAGAAAGGCATCATACTCTGTTTAATGATTTCAGGAGAAACTGATTTTCTTTTTTTTTCATAAGGGATGAGACAAAGGGATGATAAAAAATAGACAAAAGATACAAATATAATGATTTAAACTAAGATGATTAATTAAGGTAGAATTAAGAAGTGTGAAATATGTGGAGAAGTTAATATAGAAGGCATAGAATGGTAAATAAAATAAGTAATGATATGTAAGATGAGCATGAATATAATTGAAGTCCATGAAGAGAGAGACACCTGGGTCCAAGTTACTTTCCAAAAAGATATTTTTTTATGTTTTGTGTGTTGTGTGTATATGTCTTTTTGGGGGAGAATTGGTAAAAACTTGTAGAAATATAGAATGAGAATAATGGTAACTAAGTCAGAAAGAAACAGATGAAATAATAATAACGATATTGAATAAGAGTAAAGAGAAGTAAAGAGAAATTGAATAAGAGGTTTTGGTATATTATATGGAAATGGTTTAAAACAGAATCATAATTTATCTGACTTGTTAAATTTACAAGGGAAAAAAGTTTAAACATGTAATGAATAATGATAATTTGTGTGTTTTAAAAATTAATAAAACTTGTTTAAAAAAAAAAAAAAAAATTGAAAAAGAATGCCAAGAACATCCTTCCCTTCTTGCTTTTCTTTTTCATATTTTTGATATACAAGTTTCAATCCATCCACAAGTGCTGCCATTGTATAGAGAAAAAGTTTTTCCAAACAACCACCCAAGTGCTTTCAATCAAAGAGAATTCTCAGAGGTTTCAGAATCAGCAAACAATCCAAACAAGCTGTTTCCCTTAAATACTTTCTCCTTCTTCACTTTCTCTTTCCGGGGCTGAAGTTTAATCACAGAGTTCCATTTAAGATATATCTTTTAGAAGTCTTATTGATGTTTAATAATTCTTTAGAATTTTAGGCAATCTTCTCCTTATTTTCAAACTTGCTCCAATTTTTTTCCCCTCTCCCTTCCCACTCACAGCCAAAAAGATTTTTTTTTCTTTTAAATGTTCAGAAATCCTTATCTCTTCAGCATTCAATTACCTCCAATGTAGATTTTCGGATTTCTCTTATGATTCCATCCGCTGTCACTTTAGGAAGGAGAGTGAAAAGAAAAAAAAATACTTTCCCTTTTAGGATATTCGCCGCTTGTAACTCTCTCTGGAAACAATGTATCCTTAGCAATCTTCAAAATTCCAGGACACTCTCTCTTGCTTTGTCCCGGTCAAAAACAACTTTCAAAGCTCTTCCCACTTTCTCCTCCTGCACAATCTTGTCCGGCTGCAGGTTTCTTCGTGGCGGCCATTACTGACCGCCGCTCCTCCGCCTTGGGAAAAGGGGGTTTTGCCGGGTGGGGAGGGGGTCTGCGACACCCCCAAGCCCCTATCCGGATCCCCCCTGTCTTCAGCTGCCTCTACGGGACAGCTATATCCCCCAGATCCGAGCGGATCGGGGGAACCTTGGCAGGGAACGCGGCAGGGATCGCGCAGTATTGCGAATCCCTGCCGCTGCCGAAGCCTTGCAAACCGGAAGTCCTACAGTTTGTGCTTTTATAAAGAAACCTGCGCCCAGTTGACTGTTCCTGGTGTTTGTTGCTTGGAAAGCTGAATCTAGGAAGGTGACATTGGATTGGAAACATCAGCTAAGCTGGTCCCTGTAGTTATTAAGATCCTGCCCATTTGAAAAATAATTTAGAAAAAGTGCTCTAGACTTTTAGGGCCATCTGTTAGTTGACTTCTAGGATAACCTCTTGCTTATTTCTACTGACAGTGGCTCAGCAATGGCTAAGTAACCGTATATGGTTTGATTTTTTTTAAAAAAATGCTCTGCTTGTATTCCTATGTTTATAGCAGTATCAGCCCTGAATATGCATTTCAAATAGGCCTGTGCTGTAAACAAACTTAGCTGCATAAACATCTGAACAATTGGATTTGCATTTTAATTACTGATGTTCTTTCCTCATAGCCTTCATTAACTATATGCACTTGGGAACACCTCTTCACCAAAGTTAGCACAAGCTACTTGAATACACAATAACAACATTACAGATGTAGGTTAAATGCAAATAAAAGCTAGATATCCATTTCCATTAGGGATTTGCCAGCAATGTACAGAGCATTAAAACTTCTTCACTTTGTCTATTGATAGTTATTTCATTTTTTACGGCCTTAAAGCAGAGCTGATGTGTCCAGATGGAATTTAGCACTATTGCAATTGCAAAGAATTAGTGTGATGTTTTATGATGCTCAAACAGCACTGAATAAAATTATTTGGTGGAAGTCATTTGTTTTAAGGGGCAGATGTTCAACTCACGGGATTACCCAGAATTTTCTGGAAGTGCTATTAACTAACTGCTTTCAGCTGCCTCTTTAAATATAGTAAAACATATGAATTAAATCAAGAACTGGAATTGTGATACTATGTGCCTGTTGCAAAGAGAAGCTTCCAGCAAACATTTTCTTCAAAAATTTATTTACTTATTAGGGCTGTGTATGCTGCCTACATAACTCACAAATTCCACTGGCTGGCAGCAACAACAAAAGAAAATACAGACATCAACGCAAAGAAATAAAATGTCCAGGGTGAAAAATATAAATATAAAACTGAGCAATGAATTAGACACAGATGTCAACATCACATTAATCCCTCATGCTCTCCAGAAGAGCTCAGTTTTAGTTAACTACCATAAAGGGCTAATCTAGTTATGGAGGAGGTTATTCCAAATTACAGGAGGGTTATCAAAAAGCAGCTCCTTTCACTTCACAAAAATGGGGCACCACCAACAGTTTTTTGAAGAGGAACCTCAGAAGAATCGACTCTGCTTGGCAGAGTTCCTACATGTTGTAAAACAACCAGCCATAAATGGCTTTATGGCTAATAACCAGCGCTTTGGATTGTACAGGTAAACTACTAGCTGCCAATGCAGTGCTTACAATGCAGATATGCTTCCAGCAATAAATGTCCATCAAGAGAGCTGCTGCATTCGGAACAATTTGCACCTTCTGGATGATCTTCAAAGGCAGCCCCCGGAGAGAGCATCTAAACTTCAGGGATAAAAGGCAGCATGTGGATGGACGTATGGAGAGATGGAAGTGGAATGGTTTACAAGGACAGAAATGTATGGAGGCAATAGCGAATGGGATTGGTGCTGACTCAATTCAATTTGCTCTTTATTTCCTGCCTTTCTTTTGTTCATGATTTCTTACCCCTTTTCTGCATTTTGCATAATGTTGCTTTCCCTAAAGGGGCATAGATAAGGTGATGGAAATATATGTACATATATATATATATATACTAGTGGGGAGTCAACAGGATGTTTCCATGGTGCAGACAGAGGCATCCTTTGCTTTCCCAGCCACCATCTGACTGCTAGAAGGAAGATTTTTAAAAAGCCCAATTTCTCTTTGGCTTTTCTGCTAATGGATTCTACTAGAAAGTGGCTTCACCAATCAGCACTGCCACATTATCAGTATTTTCCTTGGAGTTTTGATAGTGATTTTTAAAAATATTTTATTTTGTGCAGTACCGCCAGCACTTTTAAGGTCCTAAATAGTTTGGAATGTGGCTTTTTATTTTTAATCTCCAGGTGTCTAATTGAGTTTGGAGCCACCAAGGGAATAACTGTATTGGCCTCCTGTTGTAGGGGATGCTCTACTGCAGTGTTTCTTCAGGTCAGCAACATTAAGCTGTGGGTTTCAACTCCCAGAATTCCACAGCCAGCATGGGGGATTCTTGGAGTTGAAGTCCACTCATCTTAACGTTGCTGAACTTGGGAAACCCTGCTCTAGACTTTCAACTTGGTGCCAAAAGCTAGAAGGGAGGCCCTACCATGAAGAGGCTGGTGCAGGTTAAAATATATAGGAAATAAAAGGAAATAATAAACATTTTGAATTAATCCTGACGGTCCAGAGCCCATATGGATGCTGGAGTGGAAGATTTGTTGCACTTGTGTCAGCTTAAGACGAAGAAAATGAAACAGATTGCAGACCATAAGACACAGGCCAGCTCCTTCTAGCCACCTCTTCCTGTATTTAATCTGAGTTTAAGAATTCCCCTAGTAAAAAAGTGATGCCACTAGAAGCTGTGCAGGATGGAGTCTGAGGGAACTTCCGGCTGTTGATTCTCTTCTCTATGGCCATTGTCCCGCTCATTTTGCTTTTTTAAAAAACAAACACCAGTTTGCATACAAAAGAAATAGATCTACAGACGCTATAGCCATCACTCTTCACACTGCTCTGACTCATCTAGAACAGCATGTTGGGGTGGGTGGGTAATGTGAGGATGCTTTCTGTAGATTTTAGTTCTTCATTTAACACAATTCTTCCACATAGACTAGTGCCTAAACTTCTGGACCTTGGACTTTCTTAGTCAATCTGCCTTTGGATTATGGATTTCCTGTCTGGCTGCTCGTAGTGGGTCAGTTTAGGTAATCATACCTCTTCAGCCCTTATTCTTAACACTGGTACACCACAGGGTTGTCTGTTGAGTCCCTTACTCTATTCTTTATGTGCATGACTGCATTCCCACTCACACTAGTAATACTATTACTAAATTTGCAGATGATACAACAGTGGTGGGACTCATCTCTGGGGGGGATGAGTCTGCCTACCGAGATGAGGTGGACCGGTTGCTTTCATGGTGGGAGACAATAACTTGGTCCTCAACACCAATAAGACCAAGGAGCTTATAGTGGACTATAGAAGGAACAGATCGGACATCTACCCCTTGCTTATCAATGGAGACCGAGTGGACCAATTAGCCACTTTTGCTCCACTGGGTGTTATCATAAAAGAGGACCTGACCTGGGGTGCTCACATTACAGCACTGTCAAAAGGGTCCAGAAGAGATTATACTGAGACTTCTCAGAAAACAACTGAATGAAAAACTGCTGACCTTCTACTGCTGCACCATAGAGTATCTTAACTTACTGCACCTGTGTATGGTTTGCCAATTGCACAGTGGCAGATAGGACAGCACTCCCGAGGGTTAACATCATTGCCCAGATCATCATTGGTTGCCCTCTACCCTCTTCAGAAGAGCTTTATAGCTCCTGTTGCCATAAGAAAGTTCAAAACATTCTCAAAGATCCCTCTCTTCCTAGAAACCCTTTTTTTGAACTATTACCACCTTGCAGACGGTAGAGGATAATAAAAACAAGGACAAATAGGCTGAAAAACAGCTTCTATCCCAGGGCAGTAACTATTGAATTCTACAGAGTAGTGCAATATTAATGCAATATCAGGGGGTTTCAATTCAATGTATAGAATGTGAAGGATGTGTGTTTGTACGTTAGTCATAATGTACACTGAAGATGGTATTTAATTTTGTTGTACGAGGTGCAGTGACAATAAAGTAAATTAAACTAGCTGACATCCATTTTCTTTCTCTCACCCAGGACAGATAACTACGTTGCTTATGAAGCAGAAAATCAGGAGCAAAGTTGGTTCTGGACTGAAATATCCCTACTCCAATGTTGGCTTCGTTGACAAGACCGTATGCGCAAGCTTTTCTTTTATCATCCCCTTGACAATGGGGAGAGCCAATGTTCACATTAGGAGGCTCAGCAGGGTGGACAGCTGCACTTTTTTATGAGGGCTGTCTGTCTTTCATTACAATTTAACCTTTCTCTGAACAAAGGGGGAAAGAACCTATGGCAGCCGGTGCAGCTGGAAGCATTCTTTCTAAGTCTTTATAGGCCACTGGCCAATCTGCCAACAGGCAGGGCATTAAGAATAGATGATGATCTCATAATTCAAGGACTAGATATAAACTAAGAGTGCTAGAAGAACTACATTGCTCCATTCATCCCAGAGGTTGGTAAATTGCAAGGTAGAACTGAAGGACTTCTTGCTAAAAGTTGTATGATGGAAACAATACTCAGTGAAGGGAACATTTTAGAGCACAGACACCCCTTTGGTAACAATACTCTTGTTCAGTATTGTATCAGCAGAAAGTGTATATATTGATTGTCCTCTTTCATTTAGTTATTGGAACTATTTTCACTCAGCTTTAGTGGTTTTCCCATATCAAGTCTATACATTCTTATGGGAGGCTTAAACTTGGGGGCAACTCTTTTGCCCCATTAGCAAGGGATTGCTGCCCTCTTTCCTTATAACTGGAATATCCAACAAGGTGCTTGGCAACAGACAGTCTCTGTCCCATCTGATTTACCCCAACCTATAATTTCAAAATGGAGGTCAATCAAACATCAGTTTCCAACTTCAGCTTTATTTTTTAAGAAACCTTTTAAAGAAGCCTCTGAATTCCACATGTCTAGAGGCATTTTATAATACAATAAATTCTGGAAGGGGTTAGGCAGTTAGGCTTAAAACAAGCACTTTGATACAGCTAATTTGCTCCACGTTTTGTTGAATTACAGTAAAATGCTTGTTTCAAGCCCATTAGAACTATGCACACTGCCTGCCATCTTTGAAGCACTGGCACAAATGCCCTTTTCCACCAGCATTAAGGTTTCAGTGTGGAGAAATGAGTTTTTGACTGAAGGAGCTTCTTCAAATAGGATTGCTGCAGTAATCAATCCTGAAGTGTCTCCTTGACGTGGAGCTGAGCAGTTTTCCATGGCCACAGCAGTTAGGCAGGAGGCAAAGCATTATAAGTATAAAATTGTCTGAAATAAACATTCTGTGGCCAGCCACTTCCAATTGTATGAGCTCTGAAGAAAACATGTTTTAAAATCTGTTTGTTTTCCAAATTATTTTAGAGATAACTTTTTGTTTTAAAAAAACATTCCCTTGGTCAATGTAGTATCTTCTGAAAATTTTAAATTTTGTTCCTAATTTGAAGTATTTTGAGGTTTTAAAAGAGTGTATAAAGTTTTCTTTCCTGCCTGAAAATAGGAGAGATATACTTTACATATTTGGAAAAAATATTTCCAAATGTTTAACATTGTGTAGAGCAGAAGCCCAAACCTCAGGGGCAACAAAATGAAGGCCTTCAGATCCAAAAGAGAGCTATCTGTAGTAAATAGCTGCAATGTCACTGAGACTGAGTGTGTCTATGCATATTCAGACTGCAAAATCCCCTAGAGTTCTTTGAACAGCTGCAGACACGTAGCTAAATAGCTTCCATAGGAATTACTATTATAAGCCAACAATCAAAACCAGTGACTTCTAAATTTTCAGATATTTATACTCTTCTTTTTGTTGTTTTATATGTTCAACTAGATTGCAAACCAAGATAATTAAATATTATAACAAATACATTGATAGTTTTTCAGCAACAGAGTTTGGCAATGGGTAGAGCTGTGGGAAGTCCAGTTTCCATTACTCCCAGTAAGTTTGGCAAATAGTGATGGAAACTGGAGTCCAAGCATTCATTTGGAGGGACAAATATTGTCTTCTTCATACTATGCAAAATTGGGTACAACGTAATTAGGTTTTGGGGGAATGAATCCCGTGCATAAAAGATTAATGATACAATAATATATATTGTATGTATGTATGTATGTATGTATGTATGTGTGTGTGTATGGTATTCAGCTTTGTTCGGGTATTTTCCCACGTCATTATAGTTGTGCTTTTAAAGTTGTAGCAACGTTTCGGCAGAATCTCATCTGCCATCATCAGGCTTCTGTATTGTGTTTGTCTGTGGCCGATATACATATACATATACATACATACATACATATATGCTTGAAACCAAGCTAATTTTTGTTGGCATGCAATGAATGCTCCCCATAAGATGATGACAATCTCCATTTTTTGAAAAGTGTACAATTGTGCATTCCTTCCTCATCAGACTGATAAATAAGCTTGTTGGAATTCATCAGGCCAATTAATCATCGGCAAGAGTTGACAGCAGAGGTGCTCAATTTGCCCCCCCACCTTTTCCCACTTTGGATAATGCTTCCACAGCCTTTCCAAAAGTCCCTGTGAATTGTAATTTTGAATGTGGAAACAAATAATACAAATATTTGCTATATTTAATTAGGTTTAATAACAACTATGCAAAACATTTTTGCTTTGATCCATCCTAAGCTTGTATGCATATGAAGCATCCCACCCTGAGACAGAGCCTTCAGCCAGCTGCTTTTGGTGATGCTGACAAAGAGATCTTTTTGTGAATGGGCTACAGTTTGTACTCAAAATCGAAACAATAAAGAAAACTGCTTAAGGGATTTTTGATTTTAAATTGAATGAAATTGAAATGAATTGAAATACAGCTTGGTGTCCTTGCCTTGCTTTTTGAAATATGGGTCACTGGCGTGCCATTTAAAGGCCAGGAATGGCCCTCAGCTCCAAAAGGGATGCATCCCCTCCTCGCT
This sequence comes from Notechis scutatus, assembly GCF_049901735.1. Taxonomy (NCBI): domain Eukaryota; kingdom Metazoa; phylum Chordata; class Lepidosauria; order Squamata; family Elapidae; genus Notechis; species Notechis scutatus. Next base: position 51,960,939 of record NC_142011.1, on the reverse strand, counting down.
GTATCAGATTGCAATATCTAAGTACTCCTTTCTATTTTCCATTTCAAACATTATGGCTATATAAGTTAACTGACTTTTTCCTTCATTAACTTCTGGTCATTCCCAATTCCTTTTAACTGTCTGAGCTCATCAGACTGCCAACATGGAAAATACAATCTTACACTTTAGAAACAGAAAAACCGGAAGAAAAAAAACATTGCACATTCAAGCTGCTACATCCAATCCTGGATATAGCATTATTAAGAACTTTTATGGCATACAGTCATAGGTACCTTTCAGAGCACCTACACTTTTCAATAATTTTCTTAAAACCAAGAGAATATTCAAATGTAATTTGGAACTCTGTGCTCAAAGAATAGAGAAGCATATGAATAAGCAAGTTTTATTTGAATGTGTGTGTATAATATATATTTTACAGACCCTGCTGTATAGCACTTATTTTCAACCAACAATGTGCTAGGCACTTCACAACTTGAGCACCTTTTTAAAAAAAAGCACATAAAAGATTCAACTTTCTGGTAAAAACCCAATACATTTCCCTCATGGGTATGGCATACAATGAAATACAATTATGGTATATGATAAGGCACATTTTCTGTATCTCCAGAAATAATAGCAGTCCCTTCCATTGAGGTTTACTTCCCTTTTTTTCTATGATGGAGGTAGAATGTTGGAACCCACCTGTGGTTCTTTTTTTCCTTAAGACATGATTGATTTGATTATCTTCTTTTCCAACAACAGAAATTTTTCTTCTCCTCGATATATGGAGGCCAGATGAAGCATACCTACCAGCTGCCATCCTGTATTTAACCGTATTTCCAAACCTCAACCCAATGCAAGTAGAAAGGATAGTTAAGATCTCAACAACATCCTTCAAAAACTGAATTTATTCCAAAGCCTGTCTTTCTGTAGTTGGGTTTGATTGTACCTATCTGCAGCTCTTCCAGAGATATTTTGTGAGTAAAAAGCTCTTGCTTTCTCTGGCAATTCAAATTTCTAAATAAAATAATGGGAAAAAGGCGATTCTTGCTGCTTAGCAGAAAGGCTAGTACCTATTAAACAGTTTCCCAGCCAGCATGGGAATATTGGGAGTTGAAGTCCACAAATTTTAAAACCTTAGCAAGTTGCAGGGGTGTCAAACTCGTGGCTCATGGGCTGGATGCATCACGTGCTGGCAATGTCCACCCCCATTTTAGCAAAGGGGGGGAAGGCATGATACGTAATGTGATGACAATGTGACACCACAAGTTTGACATCCCTGCACTATTGTGTTTTTTTAATTCCCTTCAGACTCCTGAGGAAAGTGGGAAATACTTTTATATTAAAGACAAAGCAAAGTCATTCGTTATTATATTCCCTTCAAGATTTAACTTAAAAAACAAAACAAAACTATAGCTAAAGGGGAAAAAAAAACCACAATGTACTTCTTCATTGACTGGACAGTTCTTATTTAGTAAACCATTGGTTTTAACTTTCATGAATGTAAATTCAAATATTATCAGGAATGTATATAATGCTTTAGTGAGGCACATGTTCCATGGTTTACATGGAGAATTTAAATCAAATGATGCTATCTTGTCCTCAAAAAACACTTAATGCCAAGTCCATATTTGCTTTTACTGAGGCTTAAATATGTCTTAAATCAACAGGATGACAAAGATCAGGCTCTGTGTTACATGTTTATATGTTAAAATGCTATACTCAGGTTCAGGGGTGGGTTTCTACTGGTTCTGTCCACCTCTGTAAAACTGGTAGCTCTGAAGAGCAGCAGACAAAGAACCGGTTCTATGTCTGCTGATGTTTTTGCCCACCTGTCCACCCAGGCTCTTACCTGACCGTTATTTCCTGATTTTTTTCAATTTCAGCTGCCGTGCGAGGCACAGCTGCAGTTAAAAAAGCAGGAAAAAAGGGCTTTTTAAAAGGCAAAGGCTGCTTCTCTGCACGCAGCATGCTGATGACGATGTACAGGCACGCGGGGCAGCGTGCAGGGAAGCACATCGTAAATCACCGAACCTCGTAAATGACCGAACTGGTAGTTAACCCTGTCGGATCCCACCCCTGCTCAGGTTACTCACATTTTAAACCCAAAATGAAAAATTTATTAACAGACATTGTTGTTCCCTTCCCCTGCCCCCCCCCCAAAAAAACAATACTGTAGTAACTAGCAAAATGACTTCATTTTTAATCTAGGCTGGGAGTCCTGTCACACCTTCACATCTTAATGGGAAAACTCAGTATGATTAGCAATGGCAGGCAATTGTCTCTTAAAGAGAACTTTCTACCACCTCCATGGTTTTTCCTAGTGGATCAGGCAGAGCGGGATGCGGTGTAAGTCAGCCCTTCAGTTCAGATTGGGTAACAGAGCCAACAAGCCTGGCTAGGACATCTTGTGTGCCTTACAACCTGCAGCAGGATTTTCAGCAGGGTCCTGAGACTCCATGACAGTTATACCTATAATGAGATGTTTAAAAGGCCACATGCTGTCTTTTCTTGGGGGACACCTGACAAAGCGATGTCCCAAGCATCCACAGCTAGTAAAGGCAGAAGAAAGCACCATGCTATACAATAAGAGGCAATTGGACTTCTTCTGGCATATTTACCCATGAGCACAGTAGAAATGAGACCCATATTTTATCCAACTTGCAGGGGAGGACTAAAGGTGGACACACAAACATTTTATGCAGCAAGGCAAATGGTGTTCTTTTAAGCATATCTGCAGCTAGGCATTTATTTTATGCAATTATTTGCCTGGAGTCAATTGAGTTCCTTACGTTTCTGGAAAATGTCCTTGGAAGTCATGCCCAACTTTGTTTTGTAAATCTCACTGGGTGTCCTCTTTTTGTTATTTATGCATTTGTGGGGTCACTTTCTCATTGATATAAAGCATTAGCCCAGAAAGTTTTGTCACCTGAGGCAGAAGAGCAAAATTTCCTGTTGCTTTTCTTGCTTGCAAAGTTAAGGATTATCATTCCAAAACTAGCCAAATTATTTTGACATCCAAGGCAAAATAAAAATAAAAAAAAATCCACAACTTCCAGTCTCCCCTGTTGTAAAAACAAAAAATCAGTTCCAGGGACTCTAGGAGGCACCTAAGGTAGCCTCAATCCTGCCTATAGATAAAGTTAGCCTAAAGCAAGAGAACTGTATGGGAACGATGATGGCCTTCACATAAACCTGTCAAAGACAGTAGAATAATGGCAGCAGAGAGAGGGGAAAACTTTGCTGCTTGGTGTAAATGAATCAACAGGAGGACCAGAATCCTAGATCTTGACAAACTCTAGAGCCAATAACAGAGGAAAAAGCATGGCCTGCTACAATGTCTGTAAGCATATATAAGGTGTTAAGGTTAACTGCACCTAGCTAAAAGATTCCCCTCTCCTGATTATGGTAGGGGCCTTGGTTTCCTTTGGATCCAAACCTGAGAGTTCTGAGGTAGATTCACCTACTAAGTGAAGAGGAACCCATTAGGCAAACTTGAGATAGGACCTCGGGAAGAAGTTACTGAGGCAAAATACCCAATTCATTTGCAGCACCGAGGAAGCAAAATTAACTGCAATAGATGCTTCAAGTATTTTGCAGATCCCCATGTTAATCCTAATATTAAAAAATATGATTTTTTTCCCCAATGCCCTTCCAAATTTCTGCTCTGGACTGCTACGTATTAATAGCTGCTTTAGTACTGGTTTTTGGATTACAGATAAAACTGCTCACTGCACTGGTGAAAAATGGAGTAATGACACAAACTGTATTCTGTTTGCTCTGGTTGTAATTATGACCATCGTACATCTCTTACAAGAAACGTCTGCCTGAACCCCTAACTATAAAGTCATCTTATCTTAAGTTACTTTAACTGTTCAAACATGAAGGTCTTTAGAAGGGGTTCTTTTAGAAAGGATTTCTGGAAATAAGATCCCTAAAGATTATGTTCCAGAATTGAAAGCATTGCCAACAAGCTCCAGCAAAAAAATAGGGGACATCCTTTGAAGTAAGCAGGTATAAGATAAACATGGCAGAGTGCCAGTGAGAAATTCATTGTTAGTATAGGAACTTATCAGGCTCATCATTATGAATCTATATATTGCAATCTGCACAAATTGCAATTCAAAAATAATAATATACAATGTATATATTAAGGAGATGTGCACACAAAAATGTCTATTATTAGAATAAGATATGAATACGGATTTTAAGGAAAGCTCAAGAAGAAAAGTGCATTAAAATGAGTATATTATTCTTCTGCCACAAGAGGTTCAAACATTGGCCAAATCCCCAAACACTGATTCATGTAAAAGGAAATAGATATATTTATCTATACTTTATCACAACAATTCTTTTAAGACTATGATCAGGTTCAGATTGATGCTATCTTTAAACTGAAAAATGCTAATGTTTTTCAATATTAAAAATAAATTGACATATGCATTCAGGAAATCTCTGGAGTATCTGTTTTAAAAAAAATCAGAAATATAAAAATATCCATACTATATTCAAATCATCTGCTTAAGAATTTTTGGTAACTGAATGGCAGAAAAAAACTACTCAAGTTTCATTACTGAATTATGGCTTTATAAAGTGTGCAAAGAGAACACAGTTGTATCCAAAATGTCAGTTTTTCCTGATGTAGTAGTAGTTTTATCTTAGACATCAAAATAAGACTTGGCATTAGGAAAAAACTATACAAAGTAAACATTTGGGAGAGTATTGGAAGAAAAATAACAAAATTAGTTTTGGATTTCTTTTAAAAAAAAATAATAACCTCAAGATTAAAAAATAATTATGTTGAACAGAAAATTTCAGCTTTGTACATTTGCCTGCTCCTTCTCCTCTGTGTTCCCATTGAGAAGTTTCATGAAACAGGCAAGGAAGAATTTAGCTAAGCATGATCCAAACAGTGTTAAGCACTTGTATATTCCACCAATTTCAGATGGAAGATTAAGTACATTCCACTGAAATCAATACAAGATTACAGCCTGATTATATGCATATTTACTCAGAAGTGAACCTAACTTCCTAGGAAAGGGCTTTAAAATTTGCTCAACTTGGCTGGATTTTGCCCATTTTTCATTAGGGAAAGCAGATTCCGATTCCCACAACCGCAGGAAATCACATTTTGTCCATCCTTTGGGTAAAAACAGATTTAACGATTGTCAAAAAATGGAACCTGAAGAAATGTTCTCCATTTCTTTGCTGCCCACTCCCAAACACATATTCACCTTTGAGGTGAACCACAATCATACCTAATCCAAAGGGAAATACAGCACCAACTTAGGACAGCAATTATCAAGTGCATGAAAAAGTGCCTATAAAAAATAATGCAGCTATCACATTATTCCCTTTCTCTGGAATATCTAGATATATATTCATATCTAGCATGTATAACCTTGCATGTGATTCACAGATAAATTCAGAGAGCTCTGCAATTAGTCAATTATTTCAGCCCTTGTCCAGCTCGTAGGAGCAAAACTGCTCAAAATTGGTCTGTACAGATCAAGGGACATTCCCCTTGTGGTTTTACTCTTTCTATGGTGATGAGGTTCAGCTGATTGAGAATTCAATTAGTCCTGAGAATGAACTCAAAGAGGTGGTGTTCTTCTTAAAAAGACCTTGCAGTGGGAAGTGCATCTATTTTTCTCATCTGCAATACCATGAGTACCTGCCTGGAGTTTCCCATGAAGATCTGCTGGTCAATGGCGGCTTGATGGAACAAATTCTGCCTCAGGGTTGGTGCCACTCTTCTTTTAACTAAAGTTTTTGCTTTGGAATCACCACGCAGAGGATTAATAAACGGATGTCCTGGTGGAACAGAAGCTGGTAACATGCATTCTTTCCCATTTTGTTGTTTCTTGGATCTTTCTTTTTTATGCAATAAACCAGCAGCATTTTCTTTTCCTGTCAGTCATTGAAGAAACGCCGTAGAACGAATTGGCCCAGCACAATCACGGCGGCTATCATCAACATGTATTTCCAATAAATATTGCTCAAGTCCAGTGCTGCCACCTAGAGACAGAACAGTACCATTATAGATCCAAATCTGTATTAGCCTTCTCCAAACCTGGTGTTACCCAGAAGTGTTGGTTTTAAACACCTAGCACTGTCATCAGCCAGCTCACTGGGAATGGAGGGAATTACAGTCGCCAAAAGAGAAAGCATTAAGTTGGGGAAAGGCGGCTTTAAGATCTTCTCTCAGCATATTCTTTCAAAAGAGTAATTCCGGAAAGGGTCACTAGTATCTGAAGAACTAAAATGCATACACTTGGGTTTTAGAAGGAAGACAACCCTCCCCTGTGCCTTTCTTCACAATTATTCATCAAGGTCCATGTATTATTTACCGTTTGCTTAGCTGCTTTGCATCATGGTTCAGAGGCAGAATGTATGCTTTAGAAACAGAAAATATTAGCCTCAGTATCCCCAGAGAGTTTTAGGAATGCCCTTCCTGGAAATCACTTGGAGCATTTATGAACTGAGTAGCATATAAATTACAGCAAAGTAATCAACCCATCTCCATCAAACAATGCAAAGCTAGAAAGGTCAATTATTTGACCTAGTTGAAAAGATAGCTTCATAGGTTCCAAAGGTCTCTGGTTCAAATTCCTGTCAAGAGCAGCTATGGATTTTCTTTGGCCTCTTCAGTTGAAGGAACCAAGTAGGATGTTAGGCTTCCATAGGGCCCCTAGAAGCACTAGGCTGAGCCCATCATAATAGATTCCAGTTGCCTAAATGGAGAAGTAGACTTTATACAAACTAGAGGCTTACTAGAGGCAACTGCAGAACAAATTGGACCTCTTAGGGTGGAAGTTTTTAATGATGTCTTATTGGCAGCCAGGATGTTGGACTCATGGAGGGGGGCATTGATTTCGCTGATCCCGAAGGAGGATTCGGATCCCCGATATATAAACAATTATAGGCCCATTTCACTTTTAAACACTGACTATAAAATATTCACTTCTATTATAGCAAGTAGACTAAAAAGAATGTTAAACGTGCATATAAATGAAGATCAAAATGGATTTCTCCCGACCAGACAAATTAGGAACAACTTAAGAATAGTACTAGATGTCTTAGAATTTTATGAAGCCCACCCCGAAAAACAAATTGCACTTATGTTTTTAGACGCAGAGAAGGCCTTCGACAATTTAAATTGGCAATTTTTAATCCAAAAAATTTATAATATGAATTTAGGCACCAAATTTGAAAACATTTTAACAACTATTTATGATACACAACAGGCTAATATTATAATAAACGGGGAATATACCCACCCAATAAAAATAGAAAAAGGAGTCAGACAGGGCTGCCCACTCTCACCCCTGCTCTTCATATTATCATTAGAAACATTATTAATGCGAATTAGACAGAACCCAGATATAAAAGGATTAAAGGTTAAGAAAGAAGAATATAAGTTGCAAGCGTTTGCGGACGATATGGTTTTTTTCATTGAGGAACCAATAGAAAGAGGACAAAAATTGATGAATGAATTAGAACAATTTGCAGCAGTAGCAGGCCTCGAAATTAATAGGAAGAAAACTAAATTAATGACTAAAAATTTAACAGAAAAACAGAAAATAGAATTAGAAGAAGTTATGGGAATACAAGTGATAAAGAAAGCTAAATACTTAGGAATATGGTTGACAGCACATTGTAAGACACTTAAGGAAAATAATTATGATAAATTGATGCAACAGGTAAAGAAGGATTTAGAAACATGGGGTAAGCTGCAACTTTCATTATTAGGCAGGATCGCTGCCATTAAAATGAATATTCTTCCAAAATTTCTATATCTATTTCAGACGATCCCAATTAAAGTACACAAAATTTTTTTTTGAAGAACTTAATAAAATAACTGTTAAATTTATTTGGCAAGGGAAAAAAACCTAGAATAAATTTAAAGGCAATGCAGGATATGAAGAGCAGGGGAGGGCTGGCACTTCCAAATTGGGAGTTATATTACGTAATTAATATATTTCAAAGGATACTCAGGTAAGATGGTTCTTCGGTTCACTTACCCATCCTCCTTGCTGAGCAATCCATCGTGCAATGCGATTGTGTAGCACGAATTCAGCCATGTAACGTGCAATTCTTCTCAGGAAGCCAGTTATGCCATGCTGGTATACATGGATTGCCATCCTGTAGCCGAAGCCCAGCAGCGCTATCACACGCCCCCAATTGATGCCGCTTTCAAACAAACTGGGGAAGAGAAGGGTCCGTTGCAAATTAGAGATTTTCGGTTCTTTGCTAGTTCAGGAAATGCATTACACCGAGGTCTTGATCCCAGCAACTTAACGTCTTGTTCATGCTAATGGTTCTAACGGGAAGAAGAACTGCAGCTTGACCCTGGGAAAACACTTCTGCAATTTAAGGAACTGCTGACAGGTGTTATATGTGTAGCTGTGCACTTTCTAAAGCAAAGTTTCTCAAACTTAGCACCTTTATGATGAGTGGACTTGGCTGTGTAAAGTACCTTTTTCCTCTGAATCTGATGGCTTCCCAGACCAATGATAACCATTATCATGATGATTAGATTTTGATTCCAGCTTTTTTACATATAAAACTCAAGGCAATGCACACTAATACTCCTGCCTCTTTTCCTATTACTTGCATAGTAAATCTAGGAAAAAAGAATGAGATGCCACATGTTTCAATCTCTAGGCTTTTTGAAATGGTTTTGAAAACTGGAAGTTAAATACAAAGATTGGTTCTATTTCAGGCCCACAATCCCCTCGTTTTCCAATCCTGAAACACTAGAAAATTCCAACACCAAAATTTGGTGACAAATCACTGAATATAAGCAGCACAAGTTCATACCAATTTCTAAGGGGGAAAACAAAATGACAAGTTGATTTTTTGGAAAAGCTCAACACCCTAAACAAGGAAAGGGGGGGCCTAAAATGATGGAAAAATGTGAAATATGTGTCAAAGTACAGCTCCCCCCCCCTTTTTTTTTAATGTTTTGCCTGTCCACAGGAAAAACAAAGGCCAGTAGCCTTTTGAAAAAGCATCTTTTGGACAACCATGACGTGGATGACTTATGACCTGGATAAATACTTAAATCTGTAGGATCAGCTCTGATCTGGCTATCCCACCCTGGAGGGAAAGAAGCTGGCCTTTCTTTCTGCTACAATGTCCATACAGGCTTATTCTGCCACCATGATATTGGGCAGCATCCTTTTAAAAAAAAATCTGTGCTAGCATGTGGCTATAGATATTTCATTTTTTAACTTTGGTGTATGGTTGGTTAGAAATCCTTAGCTATCTGATGGGGGTGATTCTGATATCCAATTTTAAAAATCAGCTTTATTACATTAGATGTGGCTGAAAACTGAGCAGGCATAGCATGGAGAGTGTTCCCATACATAGCAACTGAAAAAGAGGAAAGAGAAAGCACAGTAAGTGCTGTTTTACCTCAAGGCAGCAAAATGGTGAAACTTGGCTTCCCAAGGAGGGGACAGCAAGAAAAGAGGACAGGAAAGAGAGTTAGGTAATCTTTAGATGGAACAGGAAAACAATGTTTGTGAATGTAAAGATGCATGTATATACATTGTCACTGTTTTCTCCCAGTTGGTGATTTTTACCCTTTGTCATTTCCTTTTAAAAAAAAATAAAAATCAGATGGAAAGGAAAAGAAAGAAACAGAGGGGAAAACTGTGACTAAATCTTTCCTAAGCGGAACACCATAAACCTCCTTACAGCCTCTTGTTTGGGTATCACTGCCATTATAATCTCCAGGTTCATAACGGTTTTCATTGGCTTCATGCTACATCTGATGGCCTAAGAACCTGAAGAGGAATTCTTCTGAATCAGATCAAAGTCCATTTTTAGTCCAGCATACTCTTTCCCATGTTATCTTGTTCCTAAGATAACACATCTGGCAAGCTTACAGGCAGGTCAGTAGTCTACTCTTGCTGCTGTATCCCAGCAACCAGCCCTAAATTAAGATGGTGGCCACTACTCTGTGTGATTGAAGATCCCACCCTCTTTTTCCAATCTGGCTTGGACCCCATCCTGCATGGAGCTTCAGATGAGAGATATACCCTGGGTCTGATTCTGGGGATGGACTGGCTTCATGTAGCTTCAGTGAGGCTGGGAGACAGCTTCTGAAGTCAGAGCACCTTGTCCAAAGCTGATCCTTTCTCTCCATCTTCACAGGGAGAGGTCTGACATATCCTTTCTTCTGTGGGAACCCTTTCCAGAGGCCACAGAATTACAGGAATGCAAATATGTACCTTTTTATAAGATGCCACAAGGCTGGCCTTACATTCAGAAGATTTTTAAAAAATATTTTTAACTGAAGAACCAATTGCCTTTATGCTTCACACAGAAGTAAATCCAAGATCCTGTTATCAAGAGATGCTGTGTGTGACAGAGAAAGTTCTCCAATTCTCCTGAAGGCTCAAAAACCACTTACACAGAACATGTGTTACTCAAAGTGACAGCAGCATACGATTAAATTAGGGGGTGGATTTTGGAACCAAGGTAGTAATGGGCATATTTTTAAAAAACCGTTTGGTATATCTGATTATGAGAACAGCTTGATGGGTGGAAAGCAAACCCCCCCCCCAAAATAAATAAATAAATAAATAAATATCAGTTTAGATTTGTGATTTTGGTCTGCTCCATATTTGTTATTTGTTTGGTTTACATGCCACCAGGAATCCTTGTCATGTACAAGCAGTATAGAGGTTAACATCAACCACAACCTTAAAAAAGACATAAGCATCAAACTCACTTACCTGGAGGCTATTCTGGTGAAGTACTCATATGCATTGTCCTTGGAAGGCTGCAAGGACTTCAGCATCTCAGAGAACTCCTTATCATACCGTGCATTGATGTCATCACCAATGATAGCTAAGCGTCGACCCACCGAATTGTTGATGCTACACAATGAACAAATAAACTGGTTAAATTGGAACTTGGAGGCAGATTAAGTAAACATTTAAGAGCCTGTGGTACTTACCTATTTGGCTCCTGCTGAATTGCAGCAATTTCTGGATCAACTGGCGCATCCCCCTCAGTTTGCTCCTGCTCCTGCTGGTATCGATGGAAAGCATAGCTCCGGAACACCTCCTCAGTCTGTTCAGCTACCAAGTCCTCTGCAGAAGAGATAACAGGGTCCTTCAGCTATTAGCAGCTTCATTTTGAGCAGAGGTAGGTCACAATTATATAAACCCAAGGCCTTCTCCTCTCAGATCAGGCTACTGAATGTCAAGAGCAAAAACACCAACTTTCAGCAGGACATGTTTTGCCTTCTCCAAAACACTGAAAATGTGTCTCTTAAGCCTTTAAAAGAATTATTGTATCTATTTTTCTTCCAACCTCTCCATATCAACTTTTTCCCAAGTAGTCCAGGCCACAGAGATATGGTTTTCCCTTCTTTATTTGCTTATATTATTATAAAAAAACTCTGTGAAGCAGGATAGACATTTCTTCTGCTTGTAAGTCCATTAGATTTAATAACATATTTTCCCAGCTAAAAGTTGCTCTAACCTGCTTATGGACAGAACATCACCTATGAGTAATGTGCCAAGATCATCACTGATCTTGACAGTCAAGTCAGAACTTGAATCTCATTTTCCTGGTCCAAGTATTTTCCAATTAATTTTTTCTAAACATGTTCAGCAACACTGTCTATTGTATCTTAGATGCTGATGGAAAAAGGCAGCTTCTGCTTAAGGATATTAGCAGAGTTTGACTCAAAATTAATCTTTAAGAAATTCAAATTCTAGGTCTTAGCTAATCTGCAACTTGTTTGTTTATCCCAAAGGTCCTTTTCAAAAGGCAACTGAATTTTCTTGTTTTTTTTCCTTGAGAACATTTTGCTTCTCATCCAAGAAGCTTCTTCAGTTCAAGAAAGTCCAGCTGCTTTTTGAAAAGCACTTTTGGGATAACCATGACAGGGATGATTGAATATCTCCATAGACTCAATGTGGGGGCAGGAAGAGCTTTTCCATTGGTTATCTAATGCTGGTCTTTCTTATCCAGTTTTTGTTTTTTAATCACAACAAATATTTACAACAGGTAAGTTATGGCATCCTGAACTATTGTCTTTACAAACAAAGAAGAACTACTGTTACTAAACAGCAAAATAACTATATTCTTCTTCTGCATTATTAAGAGCAAAGAAACTTCTTAAAGAGAACTCAATCAACTTGAATTTATAGAATTTAATATCGGACACCTAGGAAGAGCAGGAAAGAGCACTGGTGAAGCATAAAAACTGAATGGCTTACAATCTTGCTCATGGTAATTTGGTCACCGATATATTAAATAACAGGAAAAAACAGCAAATCATATTAAGCACAATAGTATCTTAATCTTCCACAATATACTAAGCACCACTTTGTCAACAGCAATTCAATCTACCACATCATCCCAAAGGCCCTCTAAAAGCCATAGCTTTCCTGAATGAAACAGTAGTAGGAATATGGTCATTTTGCAAGCAAGCCTTCTTTTTTTAGTTCAAACCTTCTTTTTTTAGTTCAAGCCTTCTTTTTTTAGTTCATCAGATGGTCAGATTTCACTCAAGGAAGGTAGCCTTGAAGGATCTGAAAGTAAGGATTGGGCTCAAATTTTCAATCCCCCTTCTTCTCCATTAGTATACACTTATGGGCTGAATTCTATACACGTGATCTGTAATCTATAACACTCATCACAACATTGTCATAGTCCATACAGGCTGGAATATAACTATGCACAATTAAGAACTCACTAAACAGAGCAGCAATATTGAAGAAGACAATGCAATCTGCAGAAAAAACAGCTGGTAATAGGATTATTTACCCGTTTGCTTTTCCCTCTACACTTCTCTCTCCCATAACTCTTTTTTTTTATCCATTAAAAACATCCAAAAAGATTTTGCTGAGAAATTTTACTCTGGCCTTGAGAAGGAAGTGGGAGAGGTGAAATGACTCAGCCCTGACAAACTGTATGAGAAAACATGAGAAAGAGAATCTCTTGGCTGTGTTGTCCTTAAAAAAGAGGATAACACAGATTCTGTTAACGTATTCTGCAATAATAAAATAGCCTTCCTAGAATCCCTGTGGTGCCTATTTCTTGATCTGATTTACCTTGGGGGGCTGACAGATTTTAATATTTCATATGCTGGATGAGAAGAAATGCAGAAGAGAAGGCAGCACAGAAAGAGATTAACCCTTTGTCATTGGTTACTATTTTTTCCAAACCATGTCTCCCCCCCACCCCCAAGCTATTTTTAGCTGTTTTGGTAAAAGACCTAGGCCTATTGCCAGATTGTGGCCTCTCTACTCCCGAAATGCAAAAGATAATGCCACAGTAGAGAGGGCTGTATGTACTTTCCCCTCTGTTCCCCTATATTTCAATGGAGAATATGATTATGTGTGCTTAATGGACATTATTTTAGACATTTTGCTCCATTATCTTTCTTTTCAGCTAGCAAGTAAAGTCAAGAAATGCAAACTTTTGTTCATCTCATTTCCCCCGCCAAAAAGCAAGATATTTTCTATTGCACTAAACTATTGTAAGGTAATATTCAAAGCAACAAAGATTCTTTCTAGTTGCAGGATCATTATCATAGGCTAAAGTGGGAGCCAGCACAATGCTAGTAAAATGCTGGATTGTGGAAATTCAAGGTAAAATTAAATCTAGCCCTAAAGCTCATTGATGATTTTAGGACAATTGAGCCTAAACTGTCTTCCAAGATTATTATGAAAGTATTGGGGAATGGCTATGTGTCCTGAAAATTCTAAGGACAGAGCAAAAAACCAGAATGCAGTAAAGCAAATGTATTGAAACTAATGATTATCATATATATGCATACTTCCTTGGAGTAAGCTTCAGTCAAGTTCAATTCCTTGTGATTTTAGGTACATATCCATGTTATTTTTCTTAAGCACAGTAAGAGGACAGGGATGGTTTGCTATTGCCTTCTTCCATGATTCCCCCCCCCCCCAATTTAACTTATAGCCTTTGGACAGGAGCATCTGCAGAATTTGATGAAATTGTCAAAATGACAAAACAAATGTAGTGATGGTACCACATAAAAGTTGCTTCTTCCATGAACAATACCACAATGATTAAGGGATGGATCTTGTATCACAATTGCAGTGTCTTTTGTGATCTGTCCTCCTGTCCCATTTGCTCTGGGATCCTCCATCCAAGAGCTAAGTAAGTAGGTGACTCTCCTTATTTCTTGAGCCCAAACATGGTCAGCTAATCACAAGTCTTGTGGCAAGACAGTGGAGTGTTTAGAATGATCTTGAAAATGTCCTCTTCTACAGGACATCACGAATCATTATGAGATGCCATGCACTTTTATGTTTTATATCTAACAAAATTTAAAATCACCAAAGTTTCATGTAGGTCCTGTATGCTCCTGCCATGCTATATACTTCATACTTCACCATATACTTACTATCATTCCAAAAGCCATTTAAAGTCAGAAGCAAGTCGATGCCATAATTCTGTACATATTGGTAATTCTGTACATATTAGTACTGCTGAACTATGGCCAGGGTGGATTATCGTCTACAATGTTTGGGCTGCACATTTGATATTCAGCTTCTAAGTGGGTTTAGGATTAGTATCTTTTTACTAAACGCAGTTAAGACATCTCGTCATATGTTTGTGTCATGTATGGCCACTGCAGGTTAAAATAAAACATTAATTTTCAGAGGGCTGCAAAGGATAATAGCTATAACCTACAACACTGAATGAGGTTTTGTGGTTAGTGCAGAGCCATGTTCTTTAGTTTCCGGTTAGGCATGAGGTTTTTTTTAACCAACCAATCTGCAATCTTATGAAATATTCTGTGCCCCCTTACCAAACCTTCTCCAATTAGATTCTTTTCTCCTTTCCCCTGCAACATGACAGCACTATTACCAACAGCCATTAGGGGAAAAAATCCCCAATTCTCTTTTTGTCTTTACAAAAACATTACTTCCTTTTGCTATGTGAGATTTTTGATATTTTTAAATAAATCACCTTAGTAGGATTTGTATCGTGAAAGGCAAAATAAAACTAGTATCGTGAATAAAAAAATTATACTCAAGAAAGCTGTCGTGCGGTTAACATTTTTTGTACTATGTCGTTGAACCCCTTGCTGGCTTTCCACGCTATTGACCTTTCCAAGCTATTTACAGCCCTCCTCCAACTAATCATATATTTATACAGTATCTATATTATAGCATGAAGATTGGAATTATTTGGGAATGTTTTTCATCTTTCATTTAAAGAAGCCACTTAATTATTTTCAAGAGCTGAACTTTCATTGGAAGGCTAATTAAAATGAGGTACAATGGAGGGCCCTGATATGGCTGAAAAATCAGAAGAAATCAGTGTCTTGCACCCAATCAGCACAAGTTTGGGAAAGGAGAACAGCCGCACAAAGTAAAAGCAAGTAATTGCCTCATATTCTCACTGAAGCATTGCAAAATCACCCACAAGTTACAAGCAAACAATTAAAAGAAATCTTTCCCCCCTGCAACCTAGCTTACTAAGAATACAGTCTCTATTTCTACCATATCTTAGCACAGTACTGTAAATGAATCCTGAAAAATAAGCAAATAGGAAAATAAGCAAAAGAGCATTTTTGAAAATTATACCAGCTTCCTGCTTAAAAAAAAAAACTTGCAGGAGATTTAAAATGTAAAGTGAACTGTCTCTAAAAAAAACCTGCAAAATTGCATTTGGGTCAGGTATTATTAGACACGTTAACAGAACTTTGATTACCAAAAAATCAGGCAGCCTATTATTGTCTACACCGTTTTGCGTTGCCTTAAGACCATTCACCTCCCACAACCCAAAGAGAAACCTGACAGCACAGATTTTATTATTTTACTTAACTTGCCTGAAAAGCTAAACATTTCATCCTCCTCCTCCTTAGGTGATGTCGTGTCCGTCGTGGAAGAAAGACTCGGAGCCAGTGACTTAGTTTCAGCTCTTTATTTGCTCCGAGATCGGCTAGGCTCGTAAGGGAAAAGCGGCGGCTTTTATTCTTTGGCCGCGGCGGCCGCGGCCAATGACACCGCTTTGAATCTCCCGCGATTAGTTTCCACCAATCGCGGGAGATTTGCGGCGGGCCAATCACTGTGGCTCGCTTGGCCAATCAGCTCGCCGTGCGTCTTGTCCAATCACCGCGCGGCGTTTACGAGTATGTAAATGACTGTACAGAACAGGTGACATCATTCTACCAGCATCATGCCACAGCAGCCCTAAAGGCAGTGAGTAAAAAACCCACAAAAAATGCATCTCCCTCCTCATCTTTAAAGGATTCTAATCCAGAACAGAGAAAGATGTAACTTTCAGAAAAAGAGAAAAACACAGCTCCATGCCATTTTGAACCACACTATGTTTATGGCATTATATAATGGCCTTTTTAAACATGCTTTTAAATAGGCTTTCAAGTTTGGATATTAATAGCCTATTCTTCTTGTCTCATACGGCCATTTGAAATTGTTCTACTGTAATTCACTAACAAATTTCAAATAAAACTGGTAGTTTCCTCCTTGATAGTCTTTCGTGCATTAATCTCCTTAAACTACAAAATGTTGTCCCATAAGCAAACAGTGATGAATAATAAGAGGAGTGATAAATAAGTATCTCATGTGCAGGAAGTCAATGTTAGCTCATACAACAGGATTAAAGGAGGATATGGTTATTGTAGCACAAACAGTAAAGAAATGTGGTTGCTGGAATATAATGAAATGATTCCTAATTTGTACCAGAATTACTTCTCTAGTTTTGTAAAATATCGCACATTGCTAACAAACTTTTGTATATTTACATTTTATAATTAGTCATTTGTTTTTCCACCTGTAAAACTTAAAAGGATAAAAAACAATAACTGAATTAGAGTGCTAGAGCAAATTATGTGACATTATCTAAAAATCCTGATCATGCAATGTATTTTTCTCCATATCATATAATTAAGTCTGCTTTGGAACAAGGCTATGTAAGTTAAATATGCTAGATATTCATTCATTCATTCATTCATTCATTCATTCAATCAATTTCTAAAGCTGCCCAACTCAACCAAGTGACTCTAGCTGGAGTCCAGGATATTTAAGGACACAAAATCACAATTGTTTATACAAAGATTAAAATATAAAGTATATTGGTATAGGTGCATTGGAATGTATAATTTACCATGTTTCTCCAACAATATGCCCCCCCCATAGGAAGACCCAGCATGTTTTCTAGGCATAAAATGAAATTAAGCCCCTTCCCCCAAATTTAGGCCTAGTTTAAAACATACAAAATGGGGGGGGGGGAAGGTGGGGGGGGAAACTTGCCATTAGAAGTGCCCCGCGGGCAGCTACGCCTTGCCATCAGCCGCTCCTAACAGCCAATCATGGTGGAGCACAGAGGGCTCCCTTACCCCTCCCTTACCCGGGTCAGCAGGTGGGCCGTGTCGGCGTGGATGTCCGGCTGCTTCTCAGGCCTCCGTAGCTTCCATGGTTCCCACCGGTGCTGGCGCCTCTCTCGCCAGTGTTGTCTCCAACAACAGTGTCTGAGTCGCTCCCATTTTCCCCCCATCCCCGTAACAACAGGAAAAAAAAACATTTTGAGGTACCTGGGAGCGTCGCGCACTGTGTTTTGGTTTAATCCAGAGTGGCTGGGTGGGTGTGAGAAGAGCCAAGCAAATGTCTCTGTGCTGCTACCCTTGGTGCTCCAGCCTCGGGCTCTGCAAGTTTGCAAAAGTCCCGGTGCGCAGCCCATTCCTGCATTCCAAGCGCCCAGGCCGAGCTGCAGCTGTCCCTCTCTCACCAGTGTCGTCTCCAATAACAGCAGCAGCAGCGGGAACCGTGGAAGTTACGGAGGCAGCTCCCCCATCTGAGAAGCTGCTGAAATGCTTCCACGGTTCCCGCCGCTGCTGCTGCTGTTGTTGGAGATGGCGCTGATGAGAGAGGGACAGCTGCAGCTCGGCCTGGGCGCTTGGAATGCAGGAACAGGCTGCGCACCGGGACTTTTGCAAACTTGCAGAGCCCGAGGCTGGAGCACCAAGGGTAGCAGCAGCAGAGACGCTTGCTCGGCTCTTCTCATGCCTACCTGGCCGCTCGGGATTAAACCAAAACGCAGCGCGCGGCGCACCCAGGTACCTCAGAATCTTTTTTTCCCTGTTGTTACAGGGACGGGGGAAAAGCGGGAGCGATTCAGATGCTGTTTTTGGAGACGGTGCTGGTGCACGGGGGATGGGGGGAGAAATTAATTCACCCCCAAAAAGACATCCTAGCTGTTTTTTCGGGGTTCAAAAAAAAAAAAAAAAGGCCTGACTTTATTTTGTGAGAAACACGGTAATAGGGGGCAATCTTGGAAGGAAAATTATTTTTCCAACAGATCAAAGAGAGTCATCCAAGTTGTTTAAACAAAGTTAAATATTCAAAATTTTCAGAATATAAAAGGGCATATTCATATATATATTCTTAATTTTGATCTCAATGCTCAAATATGTCAACAATTATTTTAATTTTGCACTAATTCTGTGTATTTACTTTTTAAAAATTCAGTAAATAAGCCAATGTGATCCCAAAGTCACTGAAAACACCACTATCATTCATTGATTAGGAATTATTCATAATCATACATTGAGCAGGTGTGTTCTTTAGTACATATTTGCGGCCAGATGATTTCCTCTTTTTCATCTATATTTCAGGCACCCTCTGATAATTTTTATTTGCGGTATGTGTTGGATATCCAGGATAAATCTCTCTAAAAGTAAAAAAAATTCCTCCATTATGTGTAAACTTCACTTCCAAATGTCTATGGAGATTCACAGTCATCCAAGTCATGGTTGTCCCACAAGTGCTTTGTCAAAAGGCAACTGGATTTTGTTTTTCCTTGAAGACGTTTTGCTTTTGAAAGGACTTTTGAAAAACCACCTTTGGGACAACTATGACCTGGATGACTGAGAATCTCCATAGACATTTGGAGCAAAACTATGGAAATGTAAGGAAAAACAATGAAAAAGCACCTTTTGAAAAAGCACCTTTGGGCCTTCGCTCACAAATCGTTGCTAGTAGTCATTGATGTTAGGGGTTAATTTTGCGTTGTTTTGCCAAACATATTTTTATTGGTCAATGACTAAAATAAAATTGATGCCTGTCTGTCTGTCATATACTGTGAAGATTCAGATGATGCAAATGAAGGGGTGGCAATGAAAACATACTCTATGCATTAATGCATACAAAATGATACTGCAGAACTCATATCTCAAGGTTATGCAGTGACATAAGAGCCAAGTACCCTAGTAACTAACATTTTACCGCAGCATCTATACAGAAGGTATCCAGTTAAGATTATTATCCCCATGTGGTTGAGGCTAATAGCAAGCACTTTATCTACAGTTTCTTAAAAATTCCACGGTTTTAAGAGATTTGCATTGAGTACATAGCAATTTTTTTCTGTTAAATCTGCACACAAGATATATGGATGGGAAAGTTGATCCAAATAGCCTATAACCTGCCACAAAATTTAAGAAGCTGCCTATAGGTGGGATGAATACAAATGCCAGTCCTAAGTGGTTTAATGTATTAATGAATATATAATAGCAGCATACTAAGTTTTCTTCTAAGACAGAAATTTGTAAAATTATAATCCAAAGTAACCCTGGACTTGATTCTGAACAATATAATGTCCCATGTGTTATTTGTATGTTAGTGACAAAGCTATGCTTAAATTTAATATTTGCACAGTCTTAGGCAACTGCATTCCTGGGATAGGAAATAAGAACCCACAACAAGTTTAATGAGATGTTAAAACACTCCTAGCACAATATTTGACAATTATTTCGGGAAACAACTTGAATCGTCTGCAGAGTCTAACACAGCAGAACCCCTGGCCCCAATCTAAAAGGTTTCATATCCTGGCAATTCACAAATAAGAACAAAAGTCCCCTATGCTCAGAAAACAAATTTACCTGCTGAGACATATTTTAAGACGGAGCTTACACACTGATCAATTTTTTCTAATGACTATTGCATCTATGGGTGAATGATGTTGAAATATGACTGCCAAGATGAAGAAATTATTCAAAATTGTAGCTGAGCTTCCAACAATCTACCAATAATAATTTTGAAATTCTCTCCTTGGAAGCAGGCTTGTCAAATGAGTAAATTATACCACATATTTATTCATTTCTCCTTCATATCAGAATGCAGTATAATGATTTTTTTTTTCTGGGAAAGAAAGAGGTGCCAATAATTCCTGGGCACAGTCATAAAATACTGCACATAGATTATTCCTACCATGACACCAACAACTCCACATTATCAAGAGCTGATGCAGATGTCATTTTATGGTTCCCATATATCAAATGCTGGTAACTGAATGAAACCTCAGTGGAATTCCCCCCACACCCGCCCCCTATAGCTGCTTATCATGTCCAGTAAAAATTGTTCAAAAGTGACAGCCACTAATAAAACACAAAGAATTATTTCTACCTGATGATTACTCATATAGTAGTCCCCTTTATCTCCTTGATACAAAAGCAATACTGATTATATATACAGTTAGTCACTTTGCAATGGCTTGACTTTGGCGCCCTCCAAATAATAGGGATGTTTATTATCAGTCACCTGGCGGGCAGAAAACATGGATAAGACTTTTCTGTGACCAAGGCTTTCAAAGAGACGTGTAACAGGGATAATGGGGTATGTGGGGTTGTCAATCCAACTCTACCAGGAGCCAGAGATGTAACAAATTCTTGGCCTCCATTGCTGCCAACTTTTCTTGTCGGAGTAAGAAACCAGAAGCAAAAAGAGAGAGGAAAGTGCTTTCTCCACTTAAGCAAAAGGTTTGGATGTAGCTTTTTTAAAATTTGAGAATTAAATAATTGGAAAAGCAATCACCACACACTTATTAATTCAAAGAAAGAAAGACAGAAAGTCCTAAACATGCCTGCTCAAAATCTGAATTCAAAAATCCTAAACAAACTTGCTCCAAATTTGAACCTCCCCATATATCAATAATAGGTGTTAGATTTTAGATTTGGGATGGGGCACACTGGAAGCAGGAGGTGAAGATTGTAACTCTTAGTATATTCAGAGATAATTTACTGCAAGAAGTGAAGGGTTGCTCCCCTTCCTATATATTAATCCACCTTCTGCTTAAATCTTGGTGCTTCTGAGCTGGCATTGGCAGGCGTGTTTGATGTACTCTATGCCATGATCTATTTGTTCTTCTGATCCGAGCTGATCTTGCTACATAAATTCCTACAAAAAGCATTAAAATATGATAGAGCTTTATTCTTAGCAAAAGCTGTTGCTACTGCCATGCTACTTAAGAAGCTTGCCAACTGGTTATTCGTCATCAGAGTCAATGGAAGAGCTGCAATCATGTTTACCTGATGTTTCTTGAGATGATCTGCGCCTTTCTCCTGTTCTTCTCCTGTCTGCTGGGTTTCTGCCATTCCATGAAGCCATGCTGGTGCGTGCTTTGGTAGAACTGAGTTAACCTGAAAAAGGTTATGGGACAGACAAAATAGTCCTTATAACTGTTCCAGGATCACAGGCCCAACTCTCGTTTTCATCACTCAAAAGTCTGCCTCATTTTCTTAGAAAAGCAATCCCCCCCCCCATCACTCCTTCCTCCACAAACATCAATCCTTAACTTCCTTAACTTAATTTTTGACACTATCATTCTCATTATTCTCATAGATATACAGCAAAAACAGCTCCCGAAAAGCAGATTGGAAATGAGAACTTCTTAAAAAATACTTGCAATGGTTTGAATTGATTTATTTATTTAGAAAATTTATATTTCCGCCTACTCGCACATGGATACTCAAGGCATCTTACAAGGATATAAAAACACCATATAAAAGAAATAAACATAATAAAATGATAATTGCTGAGACAGTGTTGGATGTCAACAGATAGGTAATATACCTATATATGCAATACCCATACCTTCAATTCTGAGATTGGCAAATTGATATCATAAATAAATATGTCTATATCTGATGAAGTTGTGCAATAAGAGAACATATTTATAAATAAAATATAAGTATAAAGTAATGATTTAGTCATATATTTGTACATTAGGCTTTATATAAAATGTAAGACTTATTATTAAAACTTAATACTTCAAGTCCTAACCAAGAACCTAAGTATTATTATAGTGCCTTTAAAGAGGCAATTCCATGCAGGGTGTTGTTTTTGTAAAATTAGGGTGTTCAGGTCTTATGAACTCAATAATTACAGATATTGAGGAAGTCTTATGTATCTCTTTGAGGGCTCCCATTATGCTTGGTATAAAACAATAGATTTTTTTCTATAAGTGTTTATTATTAAATTAAACATAGTGCAATTCTTTGCTTTCTTGGCCTCTAAAGAGTAGATGAGCCATGGTCCCATTTCTGATACCTGCTTTCTCCCAATTACAGCTTAAATTAGAGACATTTATATCTGAAGTCCACTCAGTTTTAGCCTTTCTTTCAGCAATTTTGGGCTGTTTTTTTTAAAAGTAATGGCCATTTTGATTTTTTGGCAGAAATAGATGTTTGGGAGTGATTTGCTTATCTGCCCAAACCCATGTTTGCCCAAACTCAAGGTAATATGCAGCTGAAGTAAATGCTTATATGACTAAGCAGAGAATCTGGTGCTGCTCTGAAGGGCTGTCTGACAGGCTGGTAAACAGTACTGTTGAAAGAGGAGGGAAAGAAAATGATGATATTCTGGAAGAGTATGATAAACTCACAATTCAGTGGGTATACAACACAATGGTTGGCTGGATGGCCTGCTTATTTATTTCTGATTAATGGAGCCCAAAAATTCTAATCCCCTTAACAATCCCAAAAATCTGCTCTGGACCAAAAAAACCCACTTTATAATCTAATGAGACTCAAGACCCAATTTCTGACTCTATCAGTTGAATATAGATGTTGTTAATTGTTTGGAGGGCCCCTTTTCTTGCTTATGTAAGGAATTATGTGGTTTAGATTTATCAACCTCTGTGTCTTCCTGGGTCTACTTCTGTTTTCACTGTTATTGGTCGTATGCAATGGTTTCCAAGAATCACCTTAGGCATAATTTTGATAAAGAAAGGGTTTCATGATAGAAGGAAGTTGTTGCTCTTTGTATGCAACTACTATAGGAGTTGGAAAAACAGAAGAGGCAAAGGTCTGTTTTATAGGTAGCACTAAGGATCTGTATGACTTGGACAAACTGATAAGCAGTTGCTTATTCCTGGCTTTGCCTTCTGATGCATCTATTTACTTAGGACTGGTTCTGGTTCCTCTTTCATTCCTTCTGCAAAAGAAAACCACTAGAATTGTGCTGAATTAACTCTTTTCCAATTGGAAGGAAAGAGAAGAGGTTGACTAGGAGTAAGGTGGATGAACAAAGGCAACATGTGCATCCTTGGGAAACTTGAAAGAACAGGTTAGGGATAAATTGTCACGGAGAACATCTATCTATGTGGTGCCTAGGACTCAAAATGACTTGATGATACATCAATCAATCAGCTGATGGATGCCCTGAAATTGCTTGTATTTTCATAGGTTTATTTTTACATTTCTAACATGCAGGATAAAAATATTTTTTAAACTTTTACCTTTTTAAATAGAGACTGAACCAAAAAGAAAGTAAAAAAAAAAATACAACTTCAGATAAATTAGGAGAAAAACGAAAAACATTCCTTATAAATATTTGTAATAGTCATTGGACTTCTAATAAATATATATTACAAAATAGATCTACCTTAACAACAAATATTACAGCATCTTCTGATTAGTAAGGAATACTGGATTTTTCAAACCATATAGATCATGTATTTCTGACAAACATTGCTTAACATTTTAAATAATATCACTTTTCCAATTTCTCAATATGATTCTTCTAGCTCCCCCATGTGACATACCCATAATTCTTGATAAACAAATTCCAACATTTTGGTAAATAGTTCAATCTCATATTAACATCCTTAACATTTAGAGAGTTTCCTATAAATTTGCTTATACATATTAACACATTATTCCAAAAAGATATCAATTTATCCCATGACCATATCATATGGGTCAATGAATCCTCAAACATTTTATACTGCACCTCCAAAATAGAAAATCTGATGTCCATATTTTAAAATATACTCCTTGGAGAGTGCAATACACCCTAAATACATTTTAATGATCTGAATGTACTGTAGGGAAAATCTAACAATTCATTTGCTTCTGATACGCCTTATTGTTAAAAGAGGTGGTAGTCTCTTCGAATTCTGGGATAATGTGACCCTCTAACATGACAAATCATATATGGTTGCATAGGAACTGTCCTTCCCATGAATAAAAGATATTATTTCATTGGGCTAGAGTTTGGCAAGAAATATATTGCATACAGTTTTCTAAGGAGATTCTCAGTCATCCAGGTCATGGTTGTCACAAAGGTGCTTTTTCAAACTTTCCTAGTTTTTCCTCAAGGAAATAGAATGATACAATTTTAGAAAGGAAAACAAAGAAAAACACTGACTCTCATTAACACGTGTGTCTGCAGACAACAGATATATTACAACACTAACACCTTCACAGAGGTGCTGGGGCCATGTACTTAGTTTTAAGACATCAAGTGGATTGCCAATATGTGGCAATAGTTTGCCACATGATCAACAGATATCAAAAGTATTACAGTATGTAGAAATGAGACTCTGGTCCATCTCAATGGGGTCAACCCATTTCTATTCACAAATGTGTTAGGTTTCAATAAAATCAAATTACAAAAACCTTAGTAACCTTTTTTTTTAATAGACCAGATTTCAATGCCTAAATGTAAATATTTTCTAAACTAAATAAACATGACAGCATACAAATATTCCTTTCAGATTTATATGCTGTAATTTAAGGACCTCAACACAGAGAAGTCTTGCAGCACTATTAAGAAATGTAAGCAGGTGGACTACTGGTTTGTAAATTTAGCGCCACTTACAATCCAAGCCTGAATCCCATGCCTGAAGCAACATTTTAAAAGATAGTGCAGCCCCCTCTTTAATTTGCTTGGGACTCTGGTCAACAACTACAGTTTGAGAACCTCTGTATAAAGAAATAACTAATCTCTGCAATAGGATCTTAAATTCTAAATAAATAAGGGTTTAGTCTTAAGCTAGAACATTTTTCTTCCCCTTACTTGAATAAATTTCTGAGTCCTTGAAATGTCATAATAATCCATATTTTTGTTCAGAATAATTCACAGATGGTTAAAAGGGAAAAGACATATCTTCTATGAGGGCACTCAGTAATAAATTACTGGCAGTAATGAAATAATCTGCTGAGTCTATTTTATATTTATATGACCGAACTCTTTGCCACACATACAAAAGAATAGGAAATGCCATGAGAATTAGCCCATTTAGCAAATTGTGTCTATCACTGAATGTATGTGTGTGTATAAAATATTTTTTCAAATGTTATTCCTATTTCATTATTTATTTGGTAGAAAAATGTCGCTGCATGTTGGCAACTAATTTTGTACGATGATACAATTGTACAAAATCACCATGGAGACTACAATGAGCCCTTCATACATCAGTGCAATGAAAAACTAAAGCCATTAATAATGGAAACTGATAAATTACCATTGCATCAAGTTATGACAGCGAGACCAATGTTGCCAAGGAATTTCACAGAATTCTAGATCTTTAAGTTTCCTGAAAGGTTTTATTCAAAATAATATTGGGTTGCACTAGGAAGGTAATTTGTGTAGCATGATTTACCACATTATGCCAGGGCTGAGTACGCCAATTTTTCCTCTATTGACTGTTTACTTGATAATTCATTTACAGATACATAATTCACTTGGCTGTTCCTTTTTCTCTTTATTTGCAGAGAGTTCCTGTTGGGGGGAAAACTGTCAATCCTGGATAATATAGCTTGTTGACTGAAGGCAATGAAAAGTGAATGTAATATAAAATGTATTATTTTGTTCACAGCCGCTGCCCATTCAACAATTCTAGTTGATGGAAGCCTTGATGTTCTGCCTCTTGGTCTTATGTAGAGATTCTTTCCAACACTCTGGTTGTTATTTTCCCCCCTAACCACTATTGGTTTTCCCCCTCAAAACTGAATTAATGGTAGAAATTGAATACAAAGTTATACTGGAGAGGCACAAACCAAAAATAGAATTTGTGCCTAGTCTACTACTCAAATGGCAAACTAAGCGAACACAATATTTGAAATTATTGCTAATGAACTGCTTTTAAAAAACCTTAACAGATTTTAAAGAAAAAATAATATAGTCAGCATGTTTTGATACTGTTTGGACACAGATATAATTCTGATGTGTTTATTCAGAAGATGAATATTCCAATATTCCAATACTTTAGATGACATAAAAACATCATCTAAGTCCAGCATTCTAACTAATATAGTGGTCAATTTGTTTTCAATTGGGAAACTTGCTTGTCTGGACTAGTGTGTGGTATCTTCCTTTATTGGTTCCCAGCAAATAGCATTTAAGGCATGATGCTGATGACTGGGAGGACAAGAGGGTTTTCAAAGGAAAGGCATGTTTACAACAGAATGGGACAACTCGCCACAGCCAACTCACCACGACCAACTCGCTGTAGGACAACTCACCGTGGGACAATTAGACAATTCACATTAATTATTTAAAATAAATTAAAAATATTTTAATTTTTGTCATTCACATTTCATTATGTCCCTCCTTTTGCATCCTTTATTTAATTATTCTATTCCACCACTTCTTTGATATATTAGCATAAGTCTTGCTTTGCAGTGGCTTGTCCCATAGCAAGTTGGCCAGAGCGAATTGTCCCGCACGGAGTTGGTCGCAGCAAGTAAGTGTGGTGAGTGGGCTGTAGTGAATTGTCATAGAGTAGACCCTGCTCATCAGAGAACATTGCTTAATGGATGGGACATGAAGAATATCTGTTCTATCAGACTCTGAGAGATAGAAAGTAATGAAGGGAGAGAAGTGATCCCTCAGACCACCTCTCTCTCCTCATTTAATAAGCAGCCATCAAAATTCCTACCTACTAATAGCCTAATCTGCTATGAACCTGCCCAGTCCTGTTGGCTATTGTTACCACTAGCCTCTTAGCCAACTTTTCTTACCAGGCAGGCTCAGACATACCCAGTCTACAGTCGCTCGTTTTTGGACATGGAACTTATTCTTGCTAGAGAGGCAAATAAGATTCTTCTCCAATTTCTAATTAAAGTTATAATTTACAGGAGGAACAAAAAGGCATAGAGATAACACTGGTTCTAAGTGTTGTCTATTCTCTAGAGCAGAAAAGTTAGCTAAAAGCTGCTCTAAGTTTAATATAGTTTTGTGCTTTTCAATCTGATCTCTGGCAATAAAGGGAACAGCTGGATTAAGAACCACAAAAACGATATGAAAAAAGTGTTTTAGGGATCATGCAAACACCACATCTCTCTCCTATTCAAAAGCCAGCATATATTTCTTTAAGATTCCCCCCAGTCAAATAAGTGCAATTCTGAAAGGAGCATCATCTTCAGGATTGTATGGAAGCTTGAAAAATATTGCTCAGCTTTAATGAAGGGCCTATAATACTCAGAATGGTTTCCCATAAAAAGAAACCCCAAGCATATTGCCTCATTCTTTTCTTCCTTCAATTCCCTGCTATAGCTCCCATATTCCATTGTAATGCAACAAAAGACATGCTGCTTTTAATCACCACTTTTTGTTTCACTGGTTACTCCTGCAGTCATTTTCCTCCCTTTGCCCTTTAATTTTCTTGGTGGCGTTTTAGACAGGACAACAATGCGTCCTGCTGCTGGAGAACTAGGTTCAACAATAACCACAACTGCCAAGCACAGATGAAATGATGCTTCACTAAGTCCATGAACACAATTAGCAAATTAATACAGGTAGTCCTCGACTTATGACCACAATTGAGCCCAAAATTTCTGTTGTTAAGTGAGACATTTGTGAAGTGAATTTTTTTCCTATTTTACATCTTTTCTTGCCACAGTTGTTAAGTGAATTGTTGTGCTTGAAAAGTTAGTAACCTGGCTATTAAGTGAATCTGGCTTCCCCATTGTCTTTGCTTGTCAGAAGATTGGAAAAGGAGATCACACAACCCTGGGACACAGCAAAGGTCACAAATATGAACCAGCTGCCAAGCATCCGAATTTTGATCACATGATCATGGGAATGCTACGAAGGTTGTATCTATGAAAAATGATCATGTCACATTTTTCAGTGATGTTGTAACTTTGAACTATCACTAAATGAACTATTGTTAAGTCGAGGACTACCTGTATAACAACAACAACAACAACAACAAAATCACTGAAGTATGCTGCAGTTCCTCCAGGCAACCAACTGGCAACTCCAGGCAATAAATGTTTCTCACATGCAACTGCCAGCCTTGTGAACAGTAATAATCCCAGTGCACATAATACAAGAATCCTCTTGCTTTCTTGGAGTAAACAATCCATTGGGCCTGCTACACACAAAAGAATTTATAGTCTTCCGTGTTAACTTCTTGTACTGCACTCCTCTGACCTTTTATCATAGTAAATCATTTACCGCACATCCTAGTCTTGGTTTGCCTGTAGCAAGGCTACAGAGAAAATCAACTTGACCTAAGACAGATTCTTAAGAAGTCCTATTTGAACTTTACTGTATCAAACATAAAGGCTATTTTGTTAAACAAATTATTCCAGTTGTTACTGGCCCAAATGCCACCATGTGTTTGGGAAAGTTGTCTCTAAACAACTTAATTATACATTCATTTAACCATGGCTAATTAAATAAACAGCTGATTGAGTTTATATATCCCATTCTTTTTACCACATGGTTTAATTTTAGCTTAGTGTCTTTTGTGAACTCAACCAGATTCTCTCAAATCATGAAATATACAGGAGCTAAAGAGTGTATTAAACAGGCAGGTCATTTTGACAAATCATTAAGTTGGCATCTAAATTTGAAGGGGATGGCGATTCTATTTGTTTCTTTATTCTCTTTCACAGTAAATAGCAAAACTAGGATAGGATTGGTTCTTACTTTAATATAAGGCCATCAAGGAATACCAAGGCACAAAACTCACCCCCCCCAAAAAAAAAAAATCTCAGAAGGTACTAAGGGCAAACCACTTCCCTACCGCTACCAATAAAAACCACACTGATAACAAAACACCAAGAATAAATCTCAACTGAGGACTCTACCTCTGGAAACCAAACAATGTTAATTTACAACTGCATGAGGTATTTAACTGCTTCATTCTTGTCACTTTGCAACTACTGTTACTTTTGTGTATTGTTGCTTATTTAGAGGGAAACCAACTACGAAAGTAATTCTTTGCTTTTTTCTCTCTCTCCTTTTATTCTGTCTTCCTGTTCCTCAGCTATCCCCAAATTAAATCTGCAATGGAACATGAAGAGTTGTGACTGATAGATTAAACTGATGAAGTCATTTTTGATAATTATGAAAGTGAAAGTCAAATATCTCTGGACTATCCAAATTAGGGTAGAAGCCACCTAAAGCCACTCCTATGCTATGTACTTTTTTGTGTGTCCTGGATAACACATGGTATTCATATTTGCGTAGGAGAAACAATGATTAATTGTTAGGTAAAGGAGGTTCAGAAAAGCTTCATTTTCTGATACCTAAGCTGAAACAGTACTTTATATTTATAGTGTGAACACAGTCAGATTTAATAATAGTTTAATCTTTAACGGAACAATTCTAGAACCATATTCCTAAAAAATCCACCTTAAACTAATGCAAATACTTTACTAACTTCCAGATACATGAACTTGAACTCCCTGAATTCCCCAACCAGTATGTCTACTGCTGACAATTCTGAGAGTTGAGGTGCATAGATCTGGAAGTTGCCAATGTTCTAAAGCTATATCGTAAGTTAGATTTTGACAAAACATAATTAAACTATCTACTAACAAACTCCATGCAAATACACGAATTGGCAAAACACAATGAAACTTAAGTTAAAGCTAAACTGGCTAGATTCATGCAACCCAATAAGATCCCATCTCATATGCTTCCTGTTGTGCAAACACACACACATATATATATAAATTAAATTCAGGTGAAACAAATGTTAACTCTGGCAACAGAACACTTAATACTTGTGATAACCCGTCTTGCTGTGGACAGTTAAAACTAAAGGGTTTTTTAGTTATCGCAACGTTATCGGAGCAACCCTTACACTTTCCGGTGCTAGTTTTAAATTGGTTTTTGTTACTCCCAAGAAAAGGCAGCAGTACTTCGTGCAGCCCAACATTATAAGGCACAAGAAATAAGGACCAAGTTAAAACCACCGCCAATGGACATTTATAACTCACCTCGAACATTTGTCATTGTTAACAGTACCATCGCTAAGAGGGGGGAAATGACCGTAAGTCCGTTAGGAAAACACGGACACCCCTTCTAAATTTCACGCCCCGGGTCATACGCACATTAATCCGGAATAACTGACACCCCGCAGTTCCCAACTTACAATATCTATCTTTAAAGGACGAGGGCCAGGTTTTTAGCCCCGGCGATGCACCGCAAAGCTCGGAGGGAAGAAGAGGTGGAGAGTTACGTTCTGCTTTGCGGCAATCTCTCGCCTGGAGGCTCGTCCTTCTCCCCGGGTCCTCCCTGCTTGACCCTCCTGCTCCTAGGAAGCACCTCTAGGCCTGCGGCGCACTTTTGCTCAGCCGAGCAGGCGGCGCTTCAGAGCGCAAAGCGTCGCCAGCAGCCTTGCATCCCCAGCTCCGCATCCAGCCGAAGGCCCGAAGAGCCTTCGAAGAACCCCCCACCCCCGTGACGCACCCAGGAAAACCGCCCCCCCCCCACAAGAGAAACAGATGCAATGTTTCTTCCTGCTTCCTTGGACCGGGAAGAGGCAGAAGATCGCGGCTCCTGCACGGCTCGGGCATCCCACAACGTCAGGACCCGCCTTCGCGCGGATTCCCCGCCTTTCCCGGCCGCGGCACTCACCCCGCTTCTTTTCCACGGGCTGCTCAGAAGAAAGTGGACAGGGCCTCGCCCGGCTCCTGCGCCGCTTTCGTTCTCTGCCGCCCGCAATCTTGCGCTGCTGGGCAAGCGAAAGACCCTTTGCTCCGAAAGGAAGGATGAAGTTTAAAAAAATAATAATAAAAATAAAAATAATCATAGATGCAAAGCAGGTGAAAGCCACGGGACTTCTGGCAGCGCCCTCTAGAGGGCGTGTTCTTCGTAGCCGCCGTATGCTGTGCGGGGAAATGGGGTGGGTGGGAAGGAAATCGCTTCCTTTTGCCCTGCGCAAACGGGGCTCGAAAACGTACGTTCGCACACGTGGGAGGCACACCACTGTATCCCCTGGCAGGAGACGGTTATGCAAAGCGCAGAAAAGGGGTTTGAAAAATCCAAAAGGGGAAACTTGCTAAGTCTACACAACAAGGGTCTTCAAACTTGGCAAGTTTGAAGACTTGTGGACTTCAACTCCCAGAATTCCTGAACTAAGCTGGCTGGTGGAGGAATTCTGGGAGTTGAAGTCCACAAGTCTTAAAGCTGTCAAGTTTGAAGACCCCTGCGTATACAATAATACCATTCGTCCTGTGTGTCCAGTTTTGTTTGGCGGGGTGTGGTTAGCGTTGATTCCTGGGCTAGTCCCTTTACTTTGGAAGTGTTTTGTCATTGCCTCCCTCCTAGGGCTGAGAAAGTTGGCTTCATGCCTAAGGTGGGACTAGAACTCAGGGTTTTCTGATTTCTAGCCTGATGCCTTACCCTTCAAACACCACATCTCCCTATCTCTCTGAAAACCATTTTTTGTTCCTTACCACTTTCTACATTGCCTAGTTTCTCACCTTACTTATTAACTCCATTCAGCTGTGTATTTTTGGAAGCTTCCTTTTTTGCCACTCACACACTTTTCTTTCATATATTTCTTTTGTGACTTGATTCTTAATTCATTATTTAAAATGCACTCAGTGTTGCCAGAGTTCAGCTGAAGCCTGTTATTCCCCATGATCTCCAGACATTGGGATAGAGCATCAGGAGCATCACTTAATTCATCAGGGATAAAGATATATTGATACCTCACCTCACCAAGATATTTATTTATTTATTTATTTTTGTCAATTGCTTACAAGATAATAGATATAAGTAAAAACATAGTTATGAATACATGGATACACATAAGAAAAATAAAAAAAATAAAAGAAACAATAGGACAGGGATGGTAGGCACATTGGTGCGCTTATGCACGCCCCCTACAGGCCTCTTAGGAAAGGGGTGAGGTCAATAGAAGACAGTCTAAGGTTAAAGTTTTTGGGGTTTGGGGAAGAAACCACAGAATCAGGTAGAGTATTCCAGACATTGACCACTCTGTTGCTGAAGTCGTATTTCCTGCAATCAAATTTGGTGCGATTAACCTTGAGTTTGTATCTATTGTTTGCTCTTGTGTTGCTATGGTTGAAGCTGAAGTATTCATTGATAGGTAGGACATTGCAATGTATGATTTTATATACTATACTTAGATTGGACCGAAGTCGGCATAGTTCTAGGTTTTCTAGGTCTAGAATTTCGAGTCTGGTGGCATAAGGTATTCTGCAATGAGTAGAGGAGTGGAGAACTCTTCTTGTGAAATATTTCTGAACTTTCTCAACTGTGTTAATATCAGATACGTAATGTGGGTTCCAGACTGATGAGCTGTATTTGAGTATTGGTCTAGCAAATGTTTTGTATGCTCTAGTTATTAGTGTAATATTACCAGAGAAAAAGCTACATAAGATTAGATTAACAACTCTTAACGCCTTTTTGGCTATGTAGTTAGTGGGCTGTAGCACTTAGGTCATTAGAGATGAGCACTCCAAGATCCTTGACAGAGTTTGGATCATAAACAAGGTCTTGACTATTCAGCCTGTATTTTATTTCCTGATTTTTTTTTTTTTGCCAATATGTAAGACAGCGCATTTATTTGTTGAGATTTGAAGTTGCCATTTGTTTGACCATTCTGATACATAGTCAAGGTCTTTTTGAAGGGTAGCAGTATTGCCTGTGATGTTGAATAGCTTTACATCATCAGCAAAGAGAACGCAGTTGCTCTTGATATGATCACAGAGGTCATTTATGTAGAGTATGAAAAGAGTTGGTTCTAGAACTCTGCCTTGGGGGACACCACTGTTGACAGGTACAGAATTTGATAACACGCTCCTAATTGTGACCATTTGTTGTCTGTTTGACAGGAATGCTTCTATCCAATTATGCAGGTGTCCAGAGATACTGTAAGATTTTAGTTTTAGGAGTAGTTTGTCGTATACCACTGAATCAAAGGCTTTACAGAAGTCTATGTAGATTGCGTCTATTGCTTTGCCCTGATCAAGTTGTGTAGTCCATATGTTTTTGCAGTGTAACAGTTGCAGATTACATGATCGTTTTTTCCTGAAACCAAATTGTTTATTAGAGAGTAGGTTGTTTGTCTCTAAGTGGAGGATGATGGATTGGTTAATAATTGATTCCATGAATTTACAGGTGACGCAGCATAAAGAGATTGGTCTGTAATTTTCAACTAGCCTGGGGTCCCCCTTTAGGAAGATGGGGATGACCGTGGCTTGTGACCATTGTTTTGGCAAGGAACTGGTCCTGAAAGATTTTTCAAAGATTATGCTTAGAGGTTCGGCTATGGCAGTGGATAGCTTTTTAAAGAAGTAGGCACATATTCCATCCAGTCCAATAGATAGAGATGGTTTTAGATTGTGTGGTGCTTTTTCAACATTGTCTTCTGTAAAATCGATATGTATTAGATCATTGTAGTTGTCTGTTCAACTAGGAAATACTGGGCATGATCCATTGCTGTTTACAAATACTGAGCCAAAGAATGTGTTAAAGAGGTTGGCTTTAATGGTGTCATCATTGCAGTCTTTACCATTTGGTCCTTTCAGGGGTGGGGGATGGACCTTGAGTCTTTTAGTTTGTTGTTTAAAAAATTGTAGAAAGCGCAGGTGGAATTTGTGCGTAGGTTTTCTTCTTGTTTAATGTGATAATTGAGTTTTTATCAATTATCTGAGCATTCAGTTTTTATCTGGTGGCATAAATTTTTGTATCAGCTTTTGAAGTTGGCAACGTGACCAGATTTGTTTTTCCGCCAAAGTGATTTCTTTTTGAATTGAAGCTTCCTTATTGTTATGGATAATTTGTTTTTTCTGGTTTTGGGAGTTAATGGTACATATAGTTTGATGACTCTTTTGACTTCAAGTAAAAATATGTTGTAATGGTCTTCTACAGTATTACATCCAGAGAATAGAAATTGCCAATCAAGGGATGAGAGATCGTTGTTTATAAGATCATAGTTGCCTTTTTTGAAGTTATATTTGGGGATTCCGTCATTGTGATGATTTTTGTGTGGACGTATGTTGAAACAAAAGTCAATCATGTTGTGGTCACTGTTGGAAAAGGGTTCTTTAATTTGTATTCCGTGAATTGAATTCAAACTATTGCAGAAGATGAGATCGAGGCAGTTGTTAAGTCTAGTGTTGTTGGTTACTAGTTGTTCTAGTCCCAGATTTGTTTCTGCATTGTAGAAGGTTGCATGTGTGGGTTCAGTTGTACATTTGTTAAGGGTCCAGTTAATATGAGGTAGATTGAAATCACCAAGAAAGATAAAAGTGTGTGGGCAGGATGTTAGTAGTGTATTTAGCTTGTTTGCATGTTCAATGTCATAATCAGGGGTTCTGTAACATAGTAAGAACCGAAATGTGATATTTAAGGACAGTTCACAGACGATGGTCTCAGAATATTAAGGCAGAAGAATAGTTCATGTAGATGTTAAATAAAGAGGTCACTAGAGTTTCCTCGTGAGAAATGGTGAGTTAAGATATCTCTGTGATGGCTAGGAACAAAGAACTGGCAAGTAGATTGGTTGCACAGAAACTTCCTGGACAAAGAGAGGATGGGAAATTGCCCTCTTGTGCTCTATATCAGGGGTCGCCAACTTTTTGGAGCTCAGGGGCCACCAAACTCATAATTTTAAATCCCACGGATAAGAGACCCTGGGAAAATCCCCCAAAAAAGTCTGCGGGAAAATTCCCCACCCTGTTTTCCTACTGATCAATCATTCTTTATTTGGGATCGCAGGATGCTGTCTCCAGCTCCATTCTCAGGGGGTTGGGGAGAGAGAGAGGGGGGAGGGAGGGAGGGAGGGAGGGAGGGAGGAGAGAGAGAGAGAGAGAGAGAGAGAGAGAGAGAGAGAGAGAGAGAATGAGTTTTGGTTTCATGCAAGGAAAGCAGCAGAAGCAGCAAAAGTCTTTCTTTCTCTCCCCCAAGCTCTGCCAGAAATGAGTCTTTGTGAGACTTGTCGCGCCGGTGCAGCCTCTTGGAGCAGGATGCCTTGCAGGGTCCCAAAGACACATTTCTGGCGGAGTTTGGGGGAGAGAAAGAAAACCTTTTGCTGCTTTCCTTGCGTGCAGCCAAAAGCAGAAGTGGAAAGAAACAGAAAGAGGCAGCCCAGTGGCCAATCGAGGGGCGTGGGGCAAGCTTCCCCCCTCTACCCTTTCCCCCTCCCCTCACTACCTTGTGTTTTCGCAATGCAAG
Organism: Notechis scutatus; assembly: GCF_049901735.1. Taxonomy (NCBI): domain Eukaryota; kingdom Metazoa; phylum Chordata; class Lepidosauria; order Squamata; family Elapidae; genus Notechis; species Notechis scutatus. The sequence goes on along the minus strand of NC_142011.1, from coordinate 51,925,483 downwards.
GGACGCAAGCCTTTTGTTCCCGCAGGCCATGTGGGCGACGCAGCCTTGTGTTCCCATGCAGCTGGATTAATTGCTTTGAGGGGTGCTTTGGGGGGGGGGAACATTTCTCTGCAGACCACCAAAATTTTCTCGTGGACCACCAGTGGTCTCCAACCCACTGGTTGGCGACCACTGCTCTATATGGCTGCTCCTTGCAAGGAGCTTGCAAGACAGGACAGCGGTTTCCCATGGGTTTGAATGTCAGGTGGCAAAGGAAACCCTCATGCTTTCAACCATGATGAAGTCTAGTCTTGTCTTAGGCATGAAAGCTGGCTGGTGATTTTGGGCCAATCACTCTCTCTCAGCCCAATCCACTACACAGGATTGTATGTGTGTATGTTCACTACTCAAAGGTGGGATAGAAATGTAACAGATTAAATAAAATTGTATAAAATGGGATATACAGGTAGTCCTCAACTTACGACTACAGTTGAGCCCAACATTTCTGTTGTTAATTTGTGTTGTGTTGCCTCATTTTACAAGTTTTCTTGCCAGAGTTGTTAAGTGAATCACTGCAGTTATTACATTAGTAACATGGTCGTTGAGTGAATCCGGCTTCCCCGTTGCCTTTGATTGTCAGAAGATCAGAAAAGTTGATCATGTAACCCTGGCACTTTGCAACCATCACAAATATGAGCCGGTTGCCAAGCATCTGAATTTTGATCACGTGACCATGGGGATGCTACAATGGTGGTAAAGTGTGAAAAATGGTCATAAGTCACTTTTTTCCTGTGCAGTTGCAACTTTCCGTGGTCACTATATGAACTGTTGTAAGTCAAGGATTACCTGTAATACAAATGGCAGAGAAACCTGTATGTAAGCGGTTGAAAGGAAACATTTTAAAATCATGCATAATTGCCTGCATTTGGTAGCTGACATGCACACTTTTTTGACTGTATCTGATAGTTTGCATTTGACAGTTCTGCAACAGCTCTCCTCCCCCCCCCAAAAAAAAGACAGAGAGAGAGAACAGCAAAGCACTGTAAATGGTGAATCTTAATCCTGTGACAATTTCTATAAGAGCATAAAACATCTGCAACATACAATAATAAAAAAACACAATCATATATCGGAATGGGCCTCCTTGAAAGAAAATTGGACTAGAGTTTGATGGAAGCATTTTTTAATATTTCAGTTAATGTACCCAAATAATAATATGGAAGTTGTTGAAGATAATTATCACAAATGATATTTCAATCTAGATATAAGGTTTTTTAGTATTTCTATGGAGCTATTTTTGTTCTAAAAAATGAATGAGTGTGATGCAGTTAGCTGTTGACATATTCTTTATTTTCTATCTGATGAAAGTTGTTCTAATTCAAAGGTTGAAAGACATTTCAAATCATGCAGGGGCCTGGACAAAGCATCCATCAGGCGTTCCCTAGATCAAACACATCTTTATTATGTGCCATCTGACAGCAGAAATGTTTCTGCTGACTGCCATATAATTCTTGTGACACTATGCAAACTGCATACATAAACCTTTTTGGAACACAGAAGTCTATGACAAAAGATTCTGGTAACATGCTGGAGCTAAAAAATATTTAACATGCCTTAAAATTTAATTAAAATCATAACTTAAAATTTAATGGGCTCTGCATCAGATGCACAATAATTTTGTAACCAAATAAAAATAGCAAAGAATAGCATTAGAATAAGAATAGAATAGAATAGAATAGAATAGAATAGAATAGAATAGAATAGAATAGAATAGAATTCTTTATTGGCGTGTGATTGGACACACAAGGAATTTGTCTTGGTGCAAATGCTCTCAGTGTACATAAAAGAAAAGATACATTTGTCAGAGTCAAGAATCATAAGGTGCAACACTTAATAAAATCATACTAGGAAACAGTCAATATAAATCATAAGGATACAAACAACAGAGTTACAGTCATACAGTCACAAGTTGAGGATGTGATAAGATGATGAGAAGATTAATAGTAATGTAGTGGTATTTGAACCTTTTTCCAGTGTTGAGGGAATTATTTGTTTAGCAGAGTGATGGCATTCGGGAAAAAACTGTCCTTGTGTCTAGTGGTTCTGGTGTGCAGTGCTCTATAGCGGGAAGGAGTTGAAACAGTTTATGTCCGGGATGTGAGGGGTCTGTAAATATTTTCACAGCCCTCTTTTTGTCTCGTGCAGTATATAGTCCTCGATTGAAGGACTTGGGTTGAGTTCCTGATGATGTCATGGATTAATTCCTGCAATTTTTGTGGTGAGAGGATGGAAGTCACAGCTTTCTTTGGTGGTGGGGAGTATTGGCTTCCCAGTCTTGCCTGTAGCCATGGAATTACTTTGTCATTTCCTATTTGTGTACTTATTAGGTCCATCAGTGCTTAGCCTCTCAGGCCAAACAAAGGTTCTTTCCATTGCCATTGTGTTAGTAGCAACGATGACTGCAAGTGAACCAGTGAATTCCAGACTTCTGGACTTGCAGTTGTAATTGCTAATGTAACTAAACAATGATATAGCTAGTCCTTATGACCACAACTGAGCCCAAAATTTCTGTTGGTATGACAATTGAGTTTTGCCCTATTTTACGACCTTTCTTGCCACAGTTGTTAAGTGAATCACTGCAGTTTTAAGTTAGCAAGATGGTTGTTAAGTGAATCTGCCTTCCCCTTGACTGTGCTTCTCTGAAGTCGTAAACGGGACCCCAGGACACTGCAACTGTCATAAATACAAGCCAGTTGCCAAGTGTCTGAATTTTGATCACATGGCCATGGGGATCCTGCAGTGGTCATAAGTGTGGACACTTTTTAGTGCCATTGAACAGTCATTAAATGAATGGTTGTAAGTTGAGGACTACAAATGGCAGCTTCTTTGGGTTCAAAAGCTAGACAGTGATGAACCTAATACATATCTAGCCCTATCCCACATCTTCCAGTGAGAATTGCTATATTATTTATCATAAATAACCTGTGGTTGATGATACAGTGGCCTGTTAAAATCTAAGTGCAAAGTGTCTGAATACTTAATTTTCATTGCATTTGCAATGTAGGCACTAAAAGAAAAGAATGTTTAGACTAGAAGTCTGATTTAGTTTTAAGTACACTGAGATACTATGTTCTCCTGTTTATTAAGAGCTCTCAAATATTAGCCTGAAAATTTAAGGTCTTGCTAGTTCGAGGATCTGTTTTGTTCACAACAATATTAGCTTTGCTGCAATTACCAGAAAATAGCTAATGGAAATGCTACTGAATGGACCTGGATACGATTTGTTAAAAAAAAAGAAGAAGAATTGCCGTAAATTAAAACTGATTTAATTTGGAGAGAGAGTAGAGGGTCAAGAGTATTTAATTACACTTGAAATTTAAAAAAAACTCAATCTAGATAAAGCAGAGGCATTCATGTAGGGATAACTTGATAGGGCTGCATGCCCACCAAATGTGAGTTTGCACCTCCAGAAGTCAGCACTCTTTTGGCATATCAAGAGAGTGAGTTTAATGTGCTTACCTTCAGTCTCTAAAACAGCACAAAGACTGCCAGTATAAATTTGCTCTGCCTGATAGATGGTCTTTTCTCTGCTTTGGGAATAAACAAAGCAAGAACTGTTGTTATAACAGTTTCCGGGAATGAGAGCACTCACAATGCATCTATTGGTGTCTGCTTTGCCTCTCCCAACAATAGTGCACTCCCAGCAGCCAGCCATGCAAGAAAAACCAGTCAGTTGCGATCCTTCATAAACAAAGTGGTGGGGCAGGGCCATGTTAATAGCTCCAAACCGCTTTGTGTTCTTGGGTTTTTTTTTGCCATTGCTTATATAGACTGTAGTTTGATATTACAGTCTGATAGTATTGTGAGCTGCCTTACAATACTTGAAAAGTGTTGCCTTACAATACTTGAGAAGTGCCACACATTCATACAAGTACGCATATGTTCATATGTATACACACAAAGACACAGAAAGTTTCTTCCTGTAAAAGTACACTGCTTATCCCAGAAGATATTGACATTTTGCTAGTAGAGCACATGCTTTACATCTGAAGGTTCTTGGCTCAGTCTGTAGTAAAGGTAAAGGTTTCCCTCACACATACGTGCTAGTAGTTTCCGGCTCTAGGGGGCAGTGCTCATCTCCGTTACAAAGCCGAAGAATCAGCACTGTCCGAAGATGTCTCCGTGTTCATGTGGCCGGCATGACTAAACGCCGAAGGTGCACAGAATGCTGTTACCTTCCCACCAAAGTGGTCCCTATTTTTCTACTTGCATTTTTACATACTTTCAAACTGCTAGGTTGGCAGAAGCTGGGACAAGTAACGGGAGCTCACTCCGTTACTCAGTGCTAGGGATTCGAACCGCTGAACTGCCAACCTGCTCAGTGTCTTAGCCACTGAGGCACCGCGTCCAGTCTAGTACTTCTATTGAAAAGAGTTGAACAATGTGAGACATGACATTTCTCTTTAAGATTCTGGAGAGGTTGCTGGTGTTTTAGGCTTCATTATTATCATTTTGAAAGATGATATTAGTACTTTTAACATGGCAGTTTAACCTTTTTTTAAAATCTTCAAGAGAGCAGTTTTTTATTTCTCAGCCAAGACCATGTCTTTTGCTATGCAAGAACTTGCCTTTTCAGCACTAAACAACAGAGTCTATTCTGAAAGTCCTTGAATACACTTGTAAGTTTAAAGAAGATACAAACTCAGCTGAGAAAGAGTAATGTAGCCCATAATTTTGCCACTTGCCACATTTTCTATTGTTCAAATCTCACATGTAATCAATGTCTTTCTTTATCTGATTCCCTTGTTTTCTCATGTATCACATAAACTGAATATATGAATCCTTTATTTCTGTGCCCTCTAAAAAGAATTGACTCCCCCCCCCTTAATAAATGCTCTTTGCTTTGCCTGAATTTGCTGATTTGCTGATTCATATTTTTAGGTGGGCAAGAAGCACCAAGAAAAGTATCTTTCTCAAATTCAGGGATCAAGTTCTTATCGGCATAAGCTTATGGTGCCTGAGCTTCGCAACAACACTGGCAGACAATAAAAGGCAATACTGGGATATTTGGATGAATGATGCATCCCACTGTTGGGCTGCATTATAGCTATCCTGTTATCTCCTATAGAAGATCATTATTCAAATGTTACTAATTACCAAGAGATCAATAATTTAGGTCCACGACACAGCTGTTTATGTGGAAACCTTCCTCATTATAGAATTTCTGAGTATTAGATTATGACTTCTTCTCTCAACGGTCTTGTTTTTAGGGAAGAAAACAGTTCAATACACCTGGAAGCCACTAATCTACGAAAGTGTAATGGGAGGGATAGACATCTGATCTAAGATGCTGAAATCCAGGAAGTCCCCATTCTTAGACCCCACCCCCTTTAGAGAACTTTAGAATTCCTAGAGGATTCTGAGCAGTTGGGTTTTCAGTTTGAAGCCCCGCTTTCAATCTGTTGAGTGGAGCAGCCATCTTGCCCCATAACTGTCTCACAATGGAAACTCTTACAGCCTCCTCTGTTTCCAACAGGGCCTGGGTGCTTCAGTTCTTCCGAAACCTATTTGGAGGCAGCAGGCATGTGACCCAAGAAGGGGAAAAACCTACGGCAGGTGTGAAAGAGAAAGATGACATCAAAAGTGAGCTCTTGGACTGTGCCCTGTCTGACACTGAAGTAGCCATCCCAAACCAAGAGCCTCCCATTCCCAAGATGACTTCGAGTGAAATCTGCCCAATGGTAATAAGTAGCCATACTGAGGAGCTCCCCCTGATGAAGGAAGCAACTCTTGGAGACACTTCCCTTAAGGATGAGAACAAAGTCTCTGCTTTATTTAACTCAACCAGGATGGACCTAGGAGACACAGAGTCCTTTGCTGAATCTATGCTAAGTAACAATGAAAGAGTTTCTGCTGCAGGAGAGGAGGGCCACAATTCCAGTGATAGAGGAACACTAGGAAAGTAAGTATTGTACCACCAATGTTGTGGCTACAAAGCATAATGTGAATCAACATTTCTGATTGGCCTCACATTAAGTAGACTACTACTTTCCATGGTGTACAATCTGAGACTGGCTCTTTCCCATGTTATCAGGGACAAGTAAAAGTGATTCTCTTTTTGGACTGACTGGCATAGTTCACTTAAGCCTTGTGCCATTCATGCCAGAATGTGAACAGAGAATTAGATAATAAACCAACAGGGATTTGTATTAATTAGCTTCTAGTTGTATTACCTTAGGAATTAGTTAGCGGTCAAGTTGTTCCTATTTTTATTTGGCTATGATTGGCTAAGACAATAGGTTTCCTTATTAACTTTCCTTTAGATAGACTATCATACACTGAATTGGTGGCATGAGGGTCTTCAGCTAACTAAAGCCCATGGTATGAGGCTCTGTACTATCCAGAAAGACATGCACGGAAGGAAGAGCAGAGTTGGCAGCCTGCCAATGTTTCACAGTAGCCACTTGTTATCATTTTGACTTGCTGCCAGGAGTGAAGGATGCAAAGTCAGAGAAAAATCCAGCAGAACTAGACTTAGCACAGGGGGACATATGTAGGCTCTAAAACAGGATATAAATTTAATTAATACATAATAATAGTAACTTTGTTCATGGGAGAGCTGCTCTTACTGAGAAATATGCAGAAGTGAATGTTGGCATTTGTCAGAGTTCATGTGGCAACATTGCACAAATTTGCTTGTCTCTGAGCTGCTGCTCTTAGATGAGCTTTTTCACAGAAAGGCCTAGTCTGTTTCATCCTATGGTGCCCCAATTCTTGGAACACTGATGCAAAAACAGAGAATATTCATTTCACAGAAGAAAGGCCCTTGGAACACACTCCAAACAATTATCTCTCTCTCTCTCTCTCTCTCGCGCACACACACACACACAAAAGGGGGGGATCCTAAGGATTTTTCTGAAATAAAATGTGACAAAGTTAATTTGGGTTCCACAAACTAAATCTTTTGCGGGGCTTTTGTGTGAGAATTAGTAGTAATTAGGAATTAGTAGAATTAGTTATCCTGCGAAGGTAGCTTTGAGTATTATGGTTTACATAAACAATGACACCAGGACTAATGCTTTATGTAAGCTTTTCTGAGTGAAGAGTTTTCCACACTCTATAATTATAATCATGGGGACTGAGTCACTGGGCTGATTAGCAGAAAGATTAATAGCTTAATTTATACAGTCAAATAAGGAATATAGTGTCTGGATACGTGTGATCCCAGCAAATCCAATTCATTCTCCTTCCCCACTCCAAGCAACACTGCTATCAATATTGCTGGTTTTATTCACTCCGGCTATGTCTGTGTTTATGTTTATGAGGTACCACGAATAGGCCAAATAAACAAAGGATTTGGCCATAAGTATTAAGGTGGGAAGAGAAATACCTATCCCCAAGATAGGTAAAGAATCAAGTGCAATCATGTTTTGGATTTAGGCATGAAATCACCCCAATTATATGTGCAGAAGATGGAGTCTCATTGGCTGCTGGATCCATGACAGATATTAAGGATTGTAATGCTGAAGATGAAACAGAACATCTGCTGAAAGGTGAAAAATGAAGGAGGGTTCTTCTGATCTATTTTTCAAATAGCTATTGTTAATCCTATTGCCCTAATCTCCTGTGATACATGAATACCGAGAGTTTAAAGTTGAAGAAACCGGGAGACATGTTATACTATATTGTACCGTGCTAGAAGGGCCATTAAAATGGGTAAAAAATGAACTATTGGGAGCACTACACTCCATCTGACTATATTGGCTGGTTCTCTTGGAAATAAGAGAATCCTATTCTTGTGTAATTTGAAGAAGGATACACTATACTTTCCTAGAATTAGAAGGAATCTTGTAACACTTTTTCTCATCAACACATGTAATTAAAAAGCATACTGTATGCTTTTAGATGCTCACAAAAGTTTGTTCATTTTAATAAAATGTGTTAGTCGGAAAAGGTGCTACCAATTTGTGATTTTTGGGCTACTGTAGATGGCTGTTCTATAATATCTATTTTACTTCCTATCTAATCCTCCCCCTCAGGGCCCTTTCTTTCCTCTTCTTAATTGAACGGAGTTGGAGCAAAAGGCAAGGGGTGAGAGAGCTGCATGTAGGTTTGGTCAATTGTTGGAGAATCCAAAGACACTCCCAGTTCATGTGCAAATGTCCTGCTGTTCTGGGCATGTGAGCAGTTTCTCACTTTAAATTGCTTCTTATTTTTGCCTGTTTTCTTTGCACCACACAAGTAAATAGAGCCAAATACATGATACTTTTATTGTCTAGAGTAAGCGAAGGAGGCAAAACCTGGGAAAACACTGGCTGTTGAAAGCTGTTGTGATGTGGCTTTTCTTTTCTGTAGAAGATGTACAAAAAGAACCTGCAAAATCGGAGCTCTCTCCCTGGAACAGACTCATCAATATGTACAAGCAGCGCCGGAGGCTTCCTGCTTCTAAAATGGTAATTATGAGATAGTAAGAAGCTTTTAGAAAGGTGTTTTCTTTCTCTCCCCTTGCTTGTCTTTTTGCTGCTGCTGCAAGAGACATTTTTTATATTAGCAAATATAATTCCATTCAGGAAGGTAAGAAAGCCACAGCAAAAGCAAAACCCTGGAGGCTTACACACACCCCACAATTCCAAGAAAAATTGTTTGAGAACATAAGCAATGTATTCCATCAAAGAGGTAGAATTTTAGACTTGGAAAGTACCTTAGAGATCATCTGGTTTTCACGGCTACAGTGTGAGTGTCTTCTATTGGCGGAAACATGGAACCCGACATCCAACCTCTGTTTGAAGACCTCCTTAAAGAAATCACATGTTTTCTTAGGTTCTCCAAGAAATATACAGATTTAATAAGATGCTGATAGGTCATCTTACCCTGTCACCTCTACTCAAAGTATTTTCCTGGAATCAGAAACACTATGTTGTTGTGTTATTATTACTAGTATTTCTACTAGAATTCCTACTGTTAGTAGTTCTATTATTTCTACTCTGATGTGCAATAAAAGGAAAGATCTTCAAGAAGAGCACAGTGGGGAGCATGAGTCTGTGTGTCTGTGCTCTTGCACATATAAATATATGCATATATTTTGGTATATACAGTATAATAATAATACTTTATTTGCAGTCACAGACTTTTTGGTATATGAATATGTTGGAATTTGACAGGGAAGATCCAGGTTCAAGTCTTCAGTCAACCACAGAGCTCACAGCATGATTTGAATTGAAGTGCGCTCTCTCTCTCTCTCTCAACATTATATAGGTTGGTGATTGGTGGGGAATGAGGGAGCCCTCCCTCCCTCCCTCCCTCCTTCCCGCCTTGAGCTCTAAGAAAAATGGTAGGACATAAATGCAGAAATAATCTTAACAACTTGGATGGTGTTGTGAATCAATAAAAGTGAATAACCTAAATGTAAATTAGGGGTTGAAAACCTGCACATTTGATTGGTCCTTATACAACACTTGGGATTGGGCCAGAACCAGTCCCTGATTGGTTACTTTTGGGACTGTCCTTATTGGTCAGTATTTGGAACCTGTTGCGCAGTTCCATTGGTTAATAAGGCAGCAGCTAACCCTATAAAAGGGTTACTGCTGCCCATAGCATTGCTCTGTTCCATTCTGATTCCTGTTATTATTAAAGAGTTGAAGTCACTGGTCAGATGTCTGGTCTCCTCATTCTCCAAACTTAACACTGGCGACGAAGGTGGGATTCGGAGACCGAAGAGCTGACTAACCTACAGAGCAACCTACAGAGCACGTGGTCAAACACGCACCATCAACGGCAACATGGCCAGCGGTGCCATACCACCCGCTCCATTCAATCCAGAGACCGAAGACTGGGAGGCCTACATGGATCGGTTCCAGATGTTTCTGGAAACTAACAATTTGAAAGATGCAACAACCGGCAAAAAAAGAGCTATCTTTCTAACGCATTGTGGGCCAACCGTGTTTAAAATGGCAAAGTCGCTTGCCAAGCCAGCAGAGGTAAAAGAAATGGACTGGGACGTCCTCGAGCCGTTACTACGGGCTCACTACGCGCCCTCCGTACCGACCCTAGTAAGAAGACACGAATATTACCAGAGGGATCAACGGAAGGGCGAAAGCCTTGCCAATTACATCGCGGACCTCCGGAACCTAGGAGGCCTCTGCGGGTTCGCTGACCTGGAAGAAGCCCTCCGGGACCGTTTGGTTCTGGGCCTAGAAGACGGTGCTATCCAGAGCAAAATTATGGCTAAGGGGACATCAGCCTCACCGATGCCCTTAAAGAAGCCTCAGCAGCAGAGGCGACAAAGAAGTCAGCAGCCCAAATGCGCCGCACCAACGCACCGCTACGTAAACTCGCCACTGATACCTCGCCTCGCTCAGAGAGACACCCGGTATCAACTCACCACGAAGACCTAGAGTCCCCGTCCGACAGCGATGAGGAAGAGGTCAACCGACTTGAACAGAGAGAGAGCAGTCCTCACAACACTCATTTCGACCGTGTGCCGGCTGTGGAGCGAATCACCCACGATCCGGCTGCAAATTCCTTGGCGCACTTTGCCGCCATTGCGGAGATGCGGTCACATCGTAAAGGTTTGCAAAAGCAAACAGAACTCCAAACCCGACAGGCGAATTCCAGTCTTCCGGATTCTTCGGCACACACCGAGAAAAAGTGAACCACTCCTACAGAAACAAGCCGTCCACCACTTCCACCAGGCGTGAGGAAACCAGGCGGGAAGAGACCCACCAAACAATCACCATAGGCCACGCTACATCCCTTGATGCCGGGAAAATCCGAGTAAAGGTCGCCATCGAAAACAAACCTTGCGTGATGGAGGTAGACTCGGGATCTTCCCTATCGATGGTGTCGTGGAAAACGCTCCAACAGCTCCTTCCAACGATTCGCCGCCAAGACCTTAACCCTCAAAGGGTTATACTCAAAGACTATCAGGGCAACCGAATCCCGTCGTCGGGTCCCGCAGATTCCAGGTCTCATTCAAGGACCGCACCGTCGCACTACCACTGACTGTCGTGGATTGCGACAGGCCTAGTCTTCTAGGCCTCCAATGGTTCAGGCCGCTCGGAATCACTGTAGCGAGTCCACAAGGCCGAAAGCGTCGATTGGGAGGAAGACCTCGCGCAGAATTCAAAGACGTTTTCGCGAACGGACTAGGCAAGTATAAGGGGACCCCAATCTCGTTTAACTTGAACCCTGAAATAGCACCCATCCGCCTTAAGCGGCGTCGGTGCCGTTAAAGCAAAGCCTAAAATCGACGAACAACTCGATAAGCTGATAGCGCAGGGCGTACTGGAACCCACCGACCACGCCCGTTGGGAAACCCCATAGTGACGCCAATCAAGCCTGATGGGTCCCTAAGAATTTGCGGAGACTACCGGGCCACATTAAACCACGCACTGCAGCAAAGTGCTTATCCAGTACCGGTAGTGCAGCACTTACTCCATTCTCTGGGCGGCGGAAAAGTTTTCGCCAAACTAGATTTAGCCCAGGCATATCAACAATTGCCTGTAGACCCAACCACAGCCGAGGCACAAACGATCGTAACACATAGGGCGCCTTTAAATGCAACCGGCTCCAATTCGGAGTAAGCGTCGCCCCTGGAATCTTCCAGAGTTTAATGGAAAGGTTGTTACAAGGGATAAAAGGCGTTGTCCCATATTTCGACGATGTACTCATCGCCGCACCTAACAAAGACACCCTAGAAAAACGACTCAGAGAGGTTTTACGAAGATTCCAAAATGCAGGCCTCAGAGTAAAAAAGATAAATGCCACTTATGTACCGAAAAAGTAGAATTTTTGGGATACCTCCTGGACAGCCAAGGAATTCATCCCACCGAAGACAAATTACGGGCAATTAAAAGGCACCCACTCCGAGGAACAAGGCAGACCTACAGGCGTTCCTTGGACTTATCAATTTCTATAATGTATTTTTACCCCACAAAGCAACAGTAGCTGAACCATTGCATAGACTATTAGACAAAAAAGCAACGTGGGTTTGGGGACAAAGGGAACAACATGCTTTCCAACAAATAAAGAAATTGCTAACTTCTGATTCAGTACTTATGCAGTACAACGAGACTCTGCCGCTTACTATCACGTGTGATGCATCGCCTTTTGGGGTTGGGGCAATTCTGGCCCACGTGTTACCAAACGGAGCGGAAGCCCCCATCGCGTTTTTTCGCGAACCTTAGCTAAAGCTGAACGCAATTATAGTCAGCTGGACAAAGAAGCTTTAGCTATTGTTGCTGCAGTTAAAAGATTTCACGAATATGTTTATGGCTGTGCCTTTACAATAATCACTGATCATAAACCGTTACTGGGGATCATTGCGGGTAATAAACCAACCCGTATATATTGTCCCCCAGAATGACCCGTTGGTCTGAATTCCTGGCGGCCTACAACTACACTTTGCAGCACCGCCCGGGGAAATCGATTCTCCACGCCGATGCATTGAGCAGAACACCGCTCCCAGACGCTGTTGTGGATCCAGCCCCAACCCTCTCAACACTACAGATTGAATCTCTACAGGCACCACCCTTGACGGCTAGAGACATTGCTTTTGAAACGAAACGCGTGACCCAGTTTTGCAACACATACTACGCTGGGTTGAACGGGGTGGCCGACGGACCAAATTGCACCTGAATGGGCGCCCTTCAAAGCCCGCCAAACCGAGCTGTTTTCCCAAAAAGGCTGTATCTTGTGGGGCGATCGAGTCGTAATCCCTGCCAAATTGCAACAGACTGTGCTGGCGGTATTGCATGAGGGACATCCGGGTATTGTGCGGATGAAATCACTCGCACGCAGCTACGCTTGGTGGCCGGGAATCGACAAAAGAATCGAGGCCTGGGTCGCTACGTGCCAACGCTGCCAGGGCGCCAGCAACGCCCCACCGAAAGCAAGCCCAACCGAATGGGAACGCCGAGGGGACCGTGGTCCCGTATTCATATTGACTTTGCGGGCCTACCAAAGGTCACACTTTACTGATTACTGTCGACGCCTATTCCAACTGGCTCGAGATTCATCGAATGCACACAACTACAACCGACTCAGTTATTAATAAATTAAACAGACTCTTTGCCACGCACGGGTTTCCGGACGTGTTGGTCTCGGACAATGGCCCGCAGTTCACTGCATTGCCCTTTGAACAATATCTGGCTGATCGGGGCATCCACCATGCGCTGACCTTGCCCGCGCACCCTGCGGCGAATGGACGTGCAGAACGCATGGTACAATTTGTGAAAAAGACCCTGCATAAAATGGAATTTGGCAACATCGACAAGAAAATCAATCGAATCCTCTTATTGCAGCACATCACGCCTCACAGCGTGACCAACAAAACACCCGCTGAACTTCTCATGGGGCGGAAAATACGATCGCACCTGGACCGACTCCACCCCGCTTTCGCACCAGAAAAACCTATCGGCTCCAGCAGCAAATGCCGGGAATTTAAGGTAGGCGATTTAATCTTTGCCAAAAACTTTTCCGGCGACCCATTATGGATACCCGCAACCGTTACCCACCTCACCGGGCCTAGATCTTACCGCTTGATAACAGACGATGGGAGGGTGTGGAAACGCCACATAGACCAACTCCGATCGAGATTATCACCCAGCGGCCATGACCTTCCCAGTTCAACAACTCAAGGGGGAGGGAGTATCGAGGGAATTGACTTTGATACAACTAATAGCGGGTCAACGGGAGCCCTACAGCCCAGCGAAGCACCGGGCGTGAAGCGGGAGGGAGTTGATGTCGCCAGGGAACTTTAATACAGGGGAAAACGAACTGCAAAACCCCGAAGAAACACGCAGCAGCAGAGACATCCACAGTGAATGCAGCACGGAATCACCGTGCAGCGAAATAGAAATTAACAATGGTCATCCAAACGCTCCACCGGAACCGGACGTTGGACAAAACCCAGTGGAGCCTCGAAAATCTTCCAGGCAGACCAAACGGCCTGCCTATCTTGAGGATTTTATCACAGCTCCCCTCAAACGGAACCCAAGGGGGAGGGGTGTTGTGAATCAATAAAAGTGAATAACCTAAATGTAAATTAGGGGTTGAAAACCTGCACATTTGATTGGTCCTTATACAACACTTGGGATTGGGCCAGAACCAGTCCCTGATTGGTTACTTTTGGGACTGTCCTTATTGGTCAGTAGTTGGAACCTGTTGCGCAGTTCCATTGGTTAATAAGGCAGCAGCTAACCCTATAAAAGGGTTACTGCTGCCCATAGCATTGCTCTGTTCCATTCTGATTCCTGTTATTATTAAAGAGTTGAAGTCACTGGTCAGATGTCTGGTCTCCTCATTCTCCAAACTTAACAGATGGGGTACATTAGTCTTCTCCGGAATGTCTTTTATTTAAGAAAGTCCATTTGGGGTGATCTGAGATTATATAAAAATCCATCGCAAAGAAGCAGTAGTTATAGTTGTAATACTTTTGTGCTTAGTAACATGGTAAAGCAGATGTCTATGAGGTATTTAGATTCTTAAAATATAGAAAGGCTAAGTAAACGATGACAGGATTTGTACTCTATATTCCCAGTTTCATAGTTACTGCCATGCTTCAGCTTTCATTCATTCTACAAATTGCTCAAAGGAAAAAAAAATCACCTGTGAGGTGTATGAGACATTTTTAAGGAAACAAATGACATAATGAAATCGGCTAGAAATCTAATCTTTAGGGATTTCTTTTCTGATGGTAACCTTTGCAGTTGTAGTTTTTGACAAAGAGGATGGAGCTTCATACATTGGAGAGAGCAAATCTTTTAACATGCTTTTGCAATACATTCACAGCTGATTTAATGCCTTCAAACATTGCCTTAATTGTACTACAAACTGAATGAGAGGAAATGGCCTCTGCCATAGTTAGGAGTACCTGTTTCTGTCAGCAAAAATTATAGCTCTGCAATAGAAAGACAGATTTAAATGTGTCAAGCTGCATGGTACATCCAAGGCAGAAAAAGTATTCTCCTAAACAGCTATTTCTAAATAACATTGCTGTTGAAGCCATTGTTTAAGTTTTAGTTTAGTCTTCAGGGTGGTTGTTGTTGTTTTTTCATTGATTCTTCACTTTCTTTACCTTTTAGAAGTTTCCCATTTAATGTTTGTGTGGCTGATTAGATATAACCTGATTTACAAGCCTGCTATGTGTCTGCTTCTGATATCAGAACAGCACAATCGTCTTTTCCACAAAAGCTTAACAGCTTTGCCTTTGGGGGCTTCACTTTGGAAAAATAAAAATAAGGTTTCACCTTATTACAGCAATCTACTACATTAGATGTAAGGAATGTTTTAAAGCACACTTTAAAATGTACTTTGTAAGAGTATTAATAGTAGTTATTATTTTGACTAAATATTTAGTTTTCTAAATGAAACAAAAAGAAAGTCTTGTATTATAAATGGTTATGAATGAAGTTTCTTCATCTTTCTAGGTAGATCTATCTATCCCTTTGTCTTCTGGAGTATAATAATTCTGCTGTAGATTTGAATGTTCTGCTGGATTTATAGCCTCTGTTGTTGATATTTGATACACATTTACATGAAAGCTCTATTTTTGCTCTGTGAGTGAAAAGCTCTAAATGTGGGTTGTTAAAGAATGTCTAAAACAGGAGTGTCAAACTCAATTTCATTGACGGCCGCATCAGGGTTGTGTTTGACCTCGAGGGGCTGGGATGGGTGTGACCAGGGTGGGCATGGCCAGCTTGATATCACTCATGTGGGGGCGCCTGTGGTGGCCTGAGCACTTTGCCAGCAAAATGGGCTCCCGATCTCTGTTTTCGGCTGGGACGGCCTCCTGCAACTCTCTGCCAGCAAAAACAGAGCTTGGGACAGCTGCACACGGCTGGTCCTTCACTGTTTCCAGGTCAGCCCCACAGGCCAGTTCTAAGTCCCCCCCCACAGGCCAGATTCAGCCCACAGGCCTTGAGTTTGACACCCCTGGTCTAAAAGATTTGCAGATTCCACTGGGGTTACCCATCCAGGTAAATCTGGAAGGGGATGTGAGGGGCATGATTTATACATATTATGTATGTACATTCAATGTAATCTTAGGTCTTTTGGGTAATATCATTTTTGGTAACATTAAACAGTAAAAAGTAATGAGGTCATATGATCCTATATGAAACCAAACACTGAAAATTATTTGAAATGAAAAGTGAATTCTTGGGTGTCTGAATATTAGTTGACTATATTTAAACATTTTTTATTAATAGAAAATAACTTTCACCGTGTAAAGGCAAAAACATTACTTTTTTTTAATTCAATTAATACAGTGGGTAATTTCAAATAATTCCTTATCTGTGTTCTGCCTGCATTGTTTTGTAGTCCAATATTCAGGTTATTCCAACGCAACCAGTAACTGAAGACGAAGCCACACTGGATCTTATGATATATGACATTGCAAACCCCAGTGCTGCCCCATCAAGTTCCCCTAAGGCTTTTTGCATCTTAGAGTAAGTATATTTTGAGGGATACCTCTCATTCTTTGGAGACTTGGGGAGGGACAGGCCCTGAAAGTCACTGCAGTCACCGTCTGCAGTGTTATACCCCATAACCTAAATTACAGAATGTAAAAATAGGGATGTGTAAACAAAAGTTATGGATCATGCTCACTATAGATAATGATAGTCTAATGATTCTGAAAAGAACTATGTTAAGAAAATTGACCCTGGTAAACAATGTACAGATTTCAGTTAGTGTGGTATAAAAATCTGACAGATCTGTGGGGATAGATTTAGCAAAAAGAAGGTCACCTTTTCTTTCTCACTGTTTTCCTGTTGTACTATATACAATATATAAAGAGTTTAAGAACCTACTAACAGATACAAATCTTTGTTTTTAATTACTATATTGTGCAGAGAAAAGAGATCTTTAACGCCATGAATCCATGTCCTTTTCTACACCCTTAATTCTTACCTCTATTATAACTTTTCAGGGTCAAAAAACACAATTCCCTTTCATCATCCGTGGTGCACAGTGGTTAGAACACACTATTGCAGGCTAACTCTGCCAATTACCAGGGATTTAATCCTAACTGCCTCAAGGCCTTATTCTTTGATAAAATGAAGACCCAGATTGTTGGGGACGATATGCTGACATTGTATCCCACCCAAAGAGCGCTGTAAAGGACTATGGAGTGGAATATATGTTATGTATTGTAGATAATTGTTGGTTTTATCTTGGTTAGTTGTGGGAGTGGGAAATGCTCTCTCCTGATTGGCTGTTGGCTGATTAGTTCCCATAAAAGGAGTGATGTCAGCCAGGGAGTTTTAAGTTGCCTCACAGGCAGTATTTGATTAAAGAGCTGTAGAATTTTACTCTGGCCTCATCTCCATTCTTTGCCCAGAATTTAACAATATAAGTCTAAGTGCTATTGCTATTGCTATCATTTCTCTGTCTCCTTCACTGGTCACCCCACATCTTGGAGGCCACTGATTATGCTTAGCAATTTATTTTCTTTTTAATTCACAGAGTAATATGTTTCAAAGTGTATTTTCATTCCAGAGGAAGTGGTGTCTCAGTTTACTGCTTGTTTAACAGGAAAGGAGCTGAGGACAGAGTGGATGTTTCTAAACAAATTCAGCGTAGCTACTTCAGTATCTGCTGGATAAAAGTCATTGAATAAAGTCAATACCATCTATAAGGCAAAAGCAAAACCAATGTTAATTCTATGAATAATCTGCATTTTAATTACATAAATATTAGGTGCAATAGAAATTGGAAGAGGCAAATTTATATTTCAGCTTGCCAGGATTCTGATAAGTATGTCCTTGTATGTCTAAGAAAATTTTCTAGAAATTCATAATGTATGTGTGCGAGAGAGAAAGAGAGAGGGAAAGACAGAATAAAACAGTGACAACTTAATAGACTTATTCCCCAAAGAGAGCTTTTAAACTTTTCACTAAGTGGATTGAAGATAAAAAGCATATTTGAATTTGGAGCACAGGTAGCATCTGGGGATAATACTATGTTTGACCACTTGGTGTCACTGTCCAATTTAAAATAATTTTACTGAAGCTTATTTTCAATAATACCAATCACAAATTTTAGTAAATAAAGCACAATAAGTACAATACTGTAGTAATTTTTAAAGGGCAGGAGAAAGATGGAAAGACAACAATTTTTTAAAAAGTCCAAGGCAGAAACAAATGGTGGGGAATATTATGTTTCAAACAAAACAACTTTGAAAATCTTTGCTTGAAAAATTTCTTCATCCTTATGTTGGAAACCTCCCAGAAATATTGACAAACAACAATATATAAAAAATGTATTCCTATGAAGTAAGTATGGAGGTATTTTATCTGTGTTACATAATAATTATTTAGCCAAATACAATAGATATGGTCAAGAACATATTTATCTTTAATATGAGTAATTTCCCTAAAGGAAATCAACCCTGACTGTTCTTTGAAAGGACAGATACTGAAGTTGAAGCTCAAATACTTTAGCCACCTAATTAAAAGAGAGAAGACTCTGGAAAAGGTTGAAGGCAAATGGAGAAGGCAGAGGATGAGATGGTTAGATAGTGTCATCAACGCAGGGAGCTTGAGTTTGGATAGACTGGGGGATCACAGGGGAGCCTGGCATGCCATGGGATCACATAGAGTTGGACACAACTTAGTGACTGAACAACAAACAGTACAGGGATGATCTAATGTCATGTTCATAATGGTGTCGCATTATTTTATATTTACATATATATTTATACAATATTGATAACATGCCGGCTGCAAATGTGTTAATAATAGAAAGCCAAACCTCCATATGAATTAATATTTTGAGTTTCCTTTTCAGAAAAAAATGGGATCATAAAGCAACCGTTATTAAACATTCTCTGCACCATGGTACAAAATCTGTGTTGCATTATCCTAATGTTAAGATTACAGAAAACTTACTTCATGATGTTTAAATTGACCCTCAGCTGGTTAATTGACCAAACCTAGTGTGCATACGTCCCTTTACTTCCTATTTGCTTATATTCCACCTGTAGCTGCATAGTTTCTTGGTGTGATAGATTAGAAATACAGCCACAGGAACACACAAACAAATAATGTGAGGTGTGATGAGCTATCTTAAGCTCTCATTATTCTTCTGTTTCAGTGATTTTTATGTGGGCATTGAGGACCTGCTAATAAGATACAATATGGAAAAATCTATATAGAATTCTGATTATTGATCTTTAGGAAGCAGTTCAATAGATTCTTCTGAAGGTTTTCTGATGTTTTACAGCTGGTTTAAAATTAAATACTTTTATCTTAAGCCTATAGGACAGAAGTCTTGAAAGCAGAAAATTGTTCAAAACATGTTGAACAGAGTCGCCTTGTGGTGAGGTGGGTGGCAAATAAACGTAATACTAATAGTAATATTGTAGAAGCTATTTGCAGCATTTAGATTTAGAGGCAAGATTGAAACTGGATTGAAAGTACTATGGAACTCCTAGTAATCCTAAGAAAGACCCTTCTCTTTCCAATTTAAAAAAGCAAGCATTTGCTAGGTTGTGGCAATTCTAAATTTGCTTCTAATATGTTGCTTCTTTTTGTCTTCCCTTGCTTCATTTCCAATCAAGACTGCCTGAAAATGAAATTAGGGAAATGGCTGATGATCGTGAGATAGCATGTCAAGATACAGGATCAAATGGCAGTGGTAGCCTGAAGGATTTTCAGGTGCAGTGTTTACTCAAGTACTGTAGATTTTTATTTGGGAAATTAACAAAATGGCTGCAATATTTCATACATTGGTATGGTCATCTTTTCAGAGAACATCTGAGCTTTGGAATCAAGATATAGTAACTGTCAAGACCTGATTGGCTGCACACAACATCCTGCCTAATTTGAGATGTTGAAAACTAATTTAAGTAGAAAGACATCATATGTCGGAGATGCAGACACATACTGATTCAGCAATTCTAAAAGTAGAATTGTGTGGTATTCTGTAACTGAATTTCCTTCCTCTTTTCCCTATATTTTGAACTATCATTTGAAACTGATGAGAAAATAAAATAGACATTTAATCTTAGTGAAAATCTACCTTTGGAGGCACTAGCCCTCTTCATATATCACGCTAAGCCAAAAGCAAACTAGCCATGTTAAATTTAGCACAATACCAAAAAATAAATAAATCCACTGTGGTTTAGCATAATACAGAGAGAAATCCATTGACTTGGTCAACAAATTATGTTTTTAAAATATCCTGGCTTGGTGTCATGTGAGAAGACAGTTTTATTTCCAATCCAGACTTGGTATATTGGTTACAATATGATTCCCCCCTCCATCTTTATATCTGATGGCTGAGCTCAGAATGAGACTATGTCTTTTGGAATATTACTTATGCAATATATGACTACTAAGTTCCTAATCAATTTTCCAGTGTTTCTTGAGAGCACCAGGCTGTCATATGGCTTCAACTAAGCAAAAATTCCAAATATCTACAGTGAACAAAGGGTGGCAGAAAACACAAAGACAGCAACTGCCTCTTCCATATGCAGAAAAAATGTTTGGAATGTAATAGCATACAATAGTGCCTGCTACTCAGCATGTGTATGTATTTATAATTTACCACCCTACACAAACACATCCTTGTGATTATTCCGTTTCTTTTTTACTTTATTTTATCCCATTTTCTGTTTTTCTCTTTGCAAAGTATAATTGTTCAAGGATGGTGATGCATTTTATTTTCTGCTCAAGAACAATCTAACCATGAAGCTCTATGAGTTTTTTTTGTGTGTGTGTGTCTGAAATTAAAGGATTAGAAGGGCTGGAAGAAAGAGCAAAATTATTACCATCTCTTTGAATTCTTATACTTGCTACCCTTGGAGTCCATTGGAGTCCATTGTGGAGGAGGATAAATTTAAACAAACAAACAAACAAACAAACAACCATTATCCAAATTGGAAACAAACTATTTCTTGATCATCATAAAAAGCAGCTGCCTTTTGAAATTCTTCAAAACGCAATGGCTGCTGGCAGTTAGCTAGAGCCAATGAAGACAGTGAGGCCTGTTCATGAGGCATTCTTTGCTTGTGCTATTCAGGTGGCAGTATAGCCTGGGCCTGCTGCAGTTCTGTAGGGTGCAGGGCAGGGGTGGGATCTGACTGGTGTAACTACCGGTTCGGTGATTTTACATTTTGCGCTGCGTGTGTGTGTATATTGTCATCATCTAGCTGCCTGGACAGCTGAGCAGCGCTGCGCGTGGGTGCACAGCAGTTGAAAAAGCACTTTTTTCCTGCTTTTTCAACCGCAGCTGTGTTGCGCAAAGCAGCTGCGGTTGAAAACGCAGGAAATAAAGATCAGGTAAGAGCCCAGGTGGGATGGGGGGCCAAAACAGCAGCAGACATAGAACCGGTTCTATGTATGCTCTCTGTTTGCTGCTTTTCAGAGCAACCAGTTCTACAGAAGTGGACAGAACTGGTAAAATCCCACCCCTGGTGCAGGGTGTTCCCTTTAACCAGGGATGGGATTCAAATTTTTTAACAACTGGTTCTGTGGGCATGGCTTAGTTGGTGGGCATGGCTTGGTGGTCATGTGACTGGGTGGATGTGGCTTGGTGGTCATGTTATTGACTGGGCATGGCCAACTCAATATCACTCACATCGAGGCACGCATCTCCTTGCCTGGCCTCTCATGACTGTGGGGATGCTGCAATAGTCGTAAGTGTGGAAAATGGTCATAAGTCACTTTTTTCAGTGCCATTGTAACTTGGAATGGTCACTCCACACAAGCAAAGTACCAGCAAAGGAGGGGGAAAAAACTCCAGAGACATTCCTAAGACAGGAAGTCTAGTCCTGCCAAGAATGTAATAAGGGTTAACGGAGAGGCAGTTTCTGTAAGCAACACCAGAATGTTTCCTTCCTGCCTTCCTTACAGGATTAGGCCAGTAATTTCTTCCAACAACCGGTTCTCCGAACTGCTTAGAATGTTAACAACCAGTTCTAGCGAATAGGTGCGAACTGGTAGAATCCCACCCCTGCCTTTAACTGCTATAATTTAGTAATTGCACTAGAAATTGGAGACTGAGCAAGCAACATTTTGTATAGTTGTCAGAAACATAGATTCTGCATCTCCTTAAAGTACAATGGTTTGGTTATGAGATCAGCTAATTAATCTTTATCAGGCTAGTATTCTCTCTTTATTTGGGTCTGTAGTTTTTAAAATTTCCAGCCACAGTGGTCAGTGGCTGGAATTGTAAACCAGTATATGACCACTCATTTGGAGAAAATTATGAAAATCTTAGGTAAATGACCCATAGCTAATAGTAGCACTGTATAAACTTGCTTTTAAACTATAGAGTTCTTTTTTTCTAGCATTAGAGGATGGGGTCTGATAGCCTATTTAAATTATGATGCCTAAGCAATGCATATTGGGCACATTGTGGAATGTCAAAAGGTTGGCTTTTAGTCACCCACCACTGTCTTTTTGCATGGTACCGAGCCAGGATATTTTAGAACATGCTTTGTTGAACAAGTCTGTTGAATTGCTCCTAGTGTTTTCTGCCAGAAGTGCTACTGCAAAGGCTCATTCACATAAGAGAAGGACCATTTGAGAAGCCCCATCTCAAAACAGTAATTGGCCTTATCCTTGGCAAGGCCCTACAGTGCCTCTTGGGCTCAACTGTTTCTCAAGAGTGGTTAGATACCAAGGAGAACATTGTAACAAATGTAAGAATGTGACAACAGAAAGCTGACTACTTCTGTATGGTAACATTCTGTTTTCTCTTATTAATTTTAGAGCATGTTGTGAAATGCTGCTGGAGTCAACTTGAGTCTGACAGCTTTACCCTTCTTCTCAACTTTACACAGGGAAGATCTACTGGAAAAAGTATTTTCTATCCAATAGGACATTTCAAATTTTTGTGTATTTTTCTTTTTTCTTAATGGAACAAATAGCTGCTCATTACCTATGTTCTCTTATTTTCTGTGGAATAAGTCTGTTAATATTAGCAGATATGTTTTAGCATATGGTTTGGACAGATAAATTGTTCTATCCCCCCCTCTCTCAAACTCCATTGCTTCTCTTTCTTTCTCCTCCTAGAATACAGTTTTACAATGAATTTATATTTTTGTGTTGAGCATTTATCCTGGCACTGTGACACTTAGCTCATTCACAAGACACATGATGCACTTCCCCAATTGTCCATTTTCCTGTCAATATTCTGAGTTTGGATTGGGGTTTTTTTTTTTTTGCCTGTGTTTATAGCAGTTGTTTGGGATAATCACAATTTCTAAACACAACTAAGTAAAATATTTTACTATTCATCCTACAAAGAGTGGTTTTAAGGTCCAGCTGCATGGAATTGATAGAGAAGCAAAATTACCTGGCTTGTGTATTTAGGAATGAAGCTGGGAAAGTTATACCTTATTGGAACATCATAGGGAGTATGGTGCTGATAATGGGAGGAAAAAATAAAGAGAGACACTAAGTAAACCTTTTACCTGATGTATCATGACTTGAAATGTTTAGTTTTATATGAAACTGTACACCATGATCTCAGTTATTTGGGGGAGAAAGAACTAATGGGCAGGACATTACTATATATTTTTTAAAGCTACAGTACTTCACAAGCACAGAAATGAAATCTGACTCTGTGCATAGCAGCCAGTTTTTAAAATTTGTTAAACATCATTTTTGCATAGACTTCTCTGTTCACAAATAGGTTGAAACAAACCTGGCAGAACCTTGCAGGGTTCTACATTGACAGAACAAAAATCTCATATTTTATGCCCTTGCATCTCTAGAAATTGGCAAGTGCCTTAAAGTCACACATTAAACACAATGGATCCTCTACTGCATTCAGTAGAAATGTCTCCTCAACAGCCATTGTGCCTTGAAAAAAATATCCTCACTGAAATAACACATACAGGAAATGGGTTTCAATGAACATTTTATCACAGCTGAGGTGACATTTGTCACAAAGATTCATCACAAGGGGCAAATAGTTATAACTCTTTCTCTGAAAAACATGGCTGAAGAAGATGTAATATGGTTTCCTATTTTTTAAAGCATTCTCCCCTTGGATGAGAAGAAAAAAAAAATACCTACCATGTCCTGAAAGATATTACTCCTTACTCCTGATTTCTTTTAAATTAAGGAAGGCATATACTGCTTGATGTAGAGACATAGATTCCTTTATACAGATATTAAAAACACAGTGTTGTCATGCACATGCCATTTCAATTTTGGAATTTCAACTTCAAAATTTTCATTGTAATCTTGACTTTTTAAAGGTAAATTTTGACCTCAAACGCTGAATAAGCTTTGTGCAACTCTAAGCATTGTTTCTTGTTGTTTCTTTTCAGTATGAAGTGCTCCAAGGTGTTTTTTAGTATCAGTAATATTTGTTAGAAACCAATATTGAAATAAATAATTGAAAACAGAATTGAAATAATATATTGGAAGATAGAAAATTTTAATATTCCACAAATGCATATTAAAATGTACAGGAAAGAATGTATTCTTTCTTTTAGTATTAACGACTTTGATCAGGCATTTGGGACTGTTGACAGTAGACAGTCTTTTGCAATATTATATATTACAAATAGCTGCTGTCAAAGTTTATATGCAGAATTTTTTTTTTAATTCTTGAAATGTCAGGAATGTCTTTTATATTCTCTTTTCAATCACACAGCAGACTTAGGTCACAAAATGTATCTCTCAACTTTTCTTTATCTGGATTTCTGGCTTTTTAATCATTAGCTGTGAGACTTAGGCCAAAACTGTTCTACCAGCCTAAACCCTTTGTGGATATTGAAAGTTTACGAAAGGAAACACGCTGTCATCCTGTGTTAAGATCAAGTTTTCAGCTTATTTGCTCCCTCCTAGGGATTTCTGGATACAAGTTAATTATTATTGTGCAAGTTCTATTGGTTATGTTTTAGAAGGATAAGTAGCTCTATTCAAAATTTTAAATGTCTGAAAGCAACAGTGTGGCAAATCTTTCCTGTACTAATTGTCCCATAAAGTAACTAGATATAGCCCATTTCCTAAAATATATATTTTCAGACGTTACTTTGTCTGTTAGATTTGTGCAAAAGTCTGTAGGGTTAGAAGAATCTCCTAGAGAACAAGCCTTCTGAATCCAAATCAGAGCCACACAACAATTTATGGAGTGATTTTGAGCTATTCAGGGGGACAAGTAATAGTCTTGTACCTAACAGTGGCATTTTGAACAGAATTAAAGGACTATCTTTTAGAACATGGAACACAATTCTTCACTGTTATTCCAAAACACAGGAAAAAAACACAATGGGTTTAAATTCCAACAGATTTCAGCTGAACACAAGGAAGAATTTCCTAACCTACAAATTGTACAACAATGGAAGAGACTGCCTTTGGAGATGGTGGATTTTCCTTTGTTGGAAGGTTTAAACAAAAACTGAATAGTCGTATGTTATAGATGCTGTAGAACTGGATTCTTGCACTTGTTAGGGGATCGGGGAAGATGCTATCCAAGGTCCCTTCTAATCATTTCCTGATTCTATGATTGTAAATGTAATATGATAGAGGTTGGAAACATTGGTTTGAACGTGTAAGTATTTTCTGAAGTGATCTTTGACTTGATGGAGTATGCCAAGGTAAAACTAACATTTTACAGCATTTTTTTTCCTGTTTTCTTCCCAAAAATGTTCACACATGACACATTACGAAGGGAATTGTAACCAGACAATTACAGATTCAGATTCAAGAATGAACTATCCAAGAAACTATCACCAGGAGTCAAGCTCACCTGAAGACTGCTTTTTTACTTGAGGAAATGGGAATTAAGTCCTGTAACCTCAGTGAAGCATACTTCTAAATAGATATATACACAATTGTTCTGTCAGAAGTGAATTTAACCTTAGCACACAAAGAACTGAAGAAGCTTTTTGGATGAGAAATGAAATATTTCTGAAAGGACCCCCCCACCACCAAAAAAGTCCAAAATTCCAATTGCCTTTTGGAAAAAGCACCTTTGGGACAGCTATGATGTGGAAGATTGAGAATCCGCATAGACACATAAAATACAAAGAAGTCTTTAGCCAGGATCTTTTCATTGTCTACATTTCTCAATCTTAAACTTGCTATTTGCAAAATTAATAATTTCTGTTCCTCTTAATTTTTTTAATGTGAGAACTTCCCATTGCTTTATCATAATTGGTAATCATTAGAACGTTCTTCCCCTCACATTTCATAAGCAATTCTATATTGGTATGTTTGTGTATGCACATGCACACACCCAAACACAGCCAGAGAATATTATATCAACAAAAAATATAGCTATTTATGTTGTCTCTTGACTTTATATAAACTGACTGAAGGTGAATCAAAGATACATTTACCAAGGCAAGCATTGGACTTAATTATTTCCACAGATGCTATAATTGTGTGTGTTTTAATGTGGCAAACCTTACTCCCTGGATGTTAAAATGTGTGATTCCAGCTACCAAAAATGAATTATTATTTTTTGGCATATTACACAATGCATTTGAGGCCCTTATATTTATCACAGAATTTGTGAAGTAGCTGTCCACTTGATAATTTCTCAAGCGTGAATCATTATTCATTGAGTCAGTATTACCACGTCATGTCTACACCAAGCAAAGGCATAATTTGTAGGAGCAAGCGGAGGCATACTTTACCACAAAGTCAGTTTTCCAGGAGTACGTCATTCTGTTCTGTTATAAATTCACATAATCCTAAAGTACACCATGCTAACCAGCCAAATCTGTTCAGACAATCATAGCATCTCTCCCTCTTTCTTCCTGAATTAATGGGCAGCAAACTGGCTTCTCACATTGATTCTGGACATCATAACATCATCAAATATTTTAATGCCCATTTTTGTAAGGTGTGTATATTCCTTCTGCATGTGTTTCATAGCTGGAAGTTTTGCTAAGCTAATTCTTTTACAGGCAGAGAATTCAATTATTTATCCACATCCTTTGTTCTTGGAGAGTTTAATCGTACTCTTAACTTTTTTGATCTTGGTTTTTCTCAATATAATCCTTGTTGCTCTACACATTTATATTAGTAATATTTATTTTTAAACACACTATAGAATAAAATATTGTTTAAAATCTAAAGAACAAATATGAGATTAATTGGTTTTGGTTTAATTCAAATGGTAATACATATGTCCATTGGATAAAAACTAATCAATTTACATAACCATATGCATAATAAGCTGCGGTTCAAACACAGTTTAACTTTAATTGAATTATAGTGATAATAGAAAAGCTGCAATTTTTTTAGTCATTGTGAGAAAATAATATTTATGGCTGCTTGCTACTGTGAGATGAACTGAAGTGGTAGATTTTTCCCCCCTGCTGCCCAAAAGAGATCATAGATATGAAGCAAAACAACTTTAGAAGAACATGCCGATACACTTTAGAAGTCAGGTCAATGAAGCCGTTGCAATGCATACGTGATTACAAACTCAAGCAATAAAATGCAAATAACAGAGCAATCAGTTCAAGGCTTGTATTTCCAAGCAGACATACTGGATGTCTATATTCAGATGGCAGCTGCTCTATCAGCACTCCTTTTCTTGTAAACCCCATGGTTTTGAAGCACCTACATTCTCAGTGTTACCTGCCACATAAACTCTCACTTCAGATTTTCGTTCCCAGCAGCAAGAAATGTTCATGCACACGAATCCACCTTTTGCAAAATAATGAATTTGCATGGATTTTTCTTTGGTTTAAAAAAAATGTATGGTCAAAATGTGTGGAATTTTAGCAACAGCTGTGGTAATGAAAAGTATTCCAAAGAAAAGCTGTATCAATCTGACATATTCAACATAGGTGAATTTCAAAGGCATTTCCATACCTCAAAATTTTAAATAGTGCACAATTGTCTAAAAAATCTTACTAGGCTGTCCGTTAGATGAGTAATCAAGTAGGTGTTTTCTCTCATTTGACAATAATGTGATACATTTGACAACAATGATATAATAATAATTTGACAATAAACAGATGTCTTATCCCTCAGGTAACTGTCTCCCTTAGATCACAACATCCTCACTGCAGCAACAGGACATTTGCAAATGTCTCTGAGTAGCCATATTTCCTACTGCTTGATTCCTCCACCTGGGCTGGTCTGTTTCTCCATCTTTTACCTCTCTAGACCTTGATTAGTCTCCAACTGATTCACTGTGCTATTTCTTCGCAGAAGGAACTAGTCAGCCTCTCTTGTTCTGCCATTTCAAATGAACTATCAATCAATTTTCTGAATTGTTTGCATGGCCAGCTGCCCTCTCCTTTTGCTACCTGTAGGGTATGGAGTCCCTGCTGGGGAAAGTGCCGAAGGGGAAAAGGCTCATGTTTTCACTTTTTAAAAAAATTTCTTGCTCACAAGTGAATACCCTTTTGGTCTTTCTTGACTTAAAGCTTTGATTTTTATTCTATTAGGATACTTCTTCCTGGACTGGGTGCTCTTTTGCCTCTGTCTTCCATTCCTAGCCATTGTTGTTTTGGTAGCAACAGTCACTGAACAATCAACAGATGCAGATTGCTTCCCTTCACACACATATAAAACAAGACAAGCTTCCCCTTCCCTCCTTTAGGGATGACAAAAATGCACCAAACTCTTCTCACCCCCCAATAATTGATTTATATTGAGGTTTCTCATTTGAAAGCAGACTATATGCTGGAATTTGTGTGTTGTATCGTTAACTTCATTAATCAGAGCTCTGAGAAATGTGTTTGGATTTAACTGTTTGCTTCCAAATTACTACAAAGAAATATAATTCCTAATCTGTATAATTTTCACATTCTTGATTATTTTTGGGAGAGGCTTCTTCCCTTGCAAAATCCTCAGTTCTAATTTCCTTAGTAACTCCAAGTTGTCTAATAAGAAGCATTTTATCTCCCCATTAATCCCAATCTCTGTTTACTTTGCCATGTCTGATCATTTGTTTTCAATTTATATTCTAGTGGCTTGCCCAGTCAGTGTTGGTGTGAGTGGTCTTGGTGAGGTTTTTTTTTTTTGGTTGGGTTGTTTATTGTTGGCTTCTTTGGCAATTCTGTGATTGGGGTGTTGTTTACTTCTTGATTGTTGGTCTAATATTAATCTTGGTATTAATCTATGCTCTTCTGTGTGTTTATTACTGGTGGGAAGGTGTTTTGGTCTTTTTATTTCTTTTTTGGCTTGTTGATTGTCTCTTTTGCACAATATGTAAATGTTGTTTATGTCTACGTGTCAACTAATGACTGATTTGTCAGAGTTCCAAGATTCCAGGAACGTTGTAGCACTTTTGGA
Source organism: Notechis scutatus (assembly GCF_049901735.1). Lineage (NCBI taxonomy): Eukaryota > Metazoa > Chordata > Lepidosauria > Squamata > Elapidae > Notechis > Notechis scutatus. The sequence goes on along the minus strand of NC_142011.1, from coordinate 51,896,279 downwards.
CTTGGATTGGTCTAGGATGGTCAGTTGATTAAGTCTGTCCGCATCAGTGGTGGGATTCAATTTTTTTTACTACCAGTTCTGTGGGCGTGGCTTGGTGGGCGTGGCAGGGGAAGGATACTGTAAAATCTCCAGTCAGAGATGGTATTTGCCAGTTGTCCAAACTACTCAAAATTTCCGCTACTGATTCTCCAGAACTGGTCAGAACCTGCTGAATACCACCTCTGGTCCACATGTTGCGAAAAGAATATAAATTGAAAGCAAAACCTATTTCCTACTAGCACTGGTGATGTTACCTAGTCTGGATAATGAAATGTCTGCAAGAAAACAACCAAACTCAGAAAGCATCCAGAACCCCTCATTTTACAAAAGTCTGTCCCTGAACATGGATTTGGAAATTATAGTGTGCAAGACACAGTTGTCAACTAAATACAAACTAGGTGGATATGATGATCCTCTCTCTGTCAAGGACCTTGGGGTTCTCATATCAAATGGCCTAAGCACCAGAGCTCACTGTAACAGCATTGCCAAAAAGGCATTAAGAGTTGTAAATCTAATCTTACGAAGCTTCTCCTCCAGAAATATCGAATTACTAACTAGAGCATACAAAACTTTTGCCAGACCAATACTTGAATACAGCTCATCAGTCTGGAATCCGCACTGCATATTGGACATTAATACAATTGAGTGAGTCCAGAAGTATTTCACGAGAAGAGTACTACATTCCTCTGCTCGCAACAGAATACCCTATATCACTAGGCTTGAGATTTTGGGCTTGGACAACCTCTAACTACGCTGCCTATGGTTAGACTTAAGTGTAGCACACAAAATTATCTGCTACAATGTCCTACCAGTCAATGACTACTTCAACTTCAACCACAACAATACAAGAGCACACAACAGATACAAACTCAATGCAAACTTGACTGCAGAAAGTACGACTTCAGCAATAGAGTGGTCAATGCCTGGAATGCATTACCTGACTCTGTTGTTACATCCTCTAACCCCCACTCCTTTAACCTCAAACTATCCACTATTGACCTCACCCCATTCCTAAGAGGTCTGAAAGGGGCATGCATAAGTGCACCATCGTGCCTACCGTCCCTGTCCTATTGTCCCCATTTATTTGTACCTATTTCCTGTATTCTTACTCATGTTTATACTTATACCTATTATCTTGTGATTGACAAATCAAATCAAATCAATAAATAAATAAACCTACCAGTAGATGAGTGCCATTATTGCAGCATAATATTGATACTGCATGAATCACATTGATTGCCATTTTGTTTTGGGATCCATTGACTGTATAGCCCTTTAGGATTTAGGTTAAACTCAAGAGAACCTTTTATTTGGAATTTATGCCTGCTGAGTTGTTAACTTTGCTTACCTTGTTCTTCCCTTCTTTTCCTTTTGTCAAATATATTTTCTTTTATATTAAGAGAAATGGCTTTATAGGTTTAAAAATAAGTTACAGAAACTTTCTCAAAACTGAACCCTTGCAATGCTACTACCTCTTGGATTGTCAGGAGTCTTACAAGATTCATTAAGTTTTGTATTTCTGGACTTAAGGCTGAAATATTTGAAAAAACTTCCTTTTCCATTTTTATTTTCTAGAGTTGAGTGGAAAGGACTGGTTCTTGGCAGAATTCCAATGGTGGACAGAGTAGGGTGTGTCCACAGGCTCAGTTTGACTTATAGCAGCTTGCTGGAATGATGATTGCTTCTTTCAAAAGAGCTCTAGGAAGATATCTGCTAATAGAATAAAATACTTATTTCCCTTTAATCTATAATTATTCTATATCCAGAGCTAACATTCTATTTCTGTAGAACCTTTTAAATATTTCATATATGAAAATAAATCCTACAAGGAAAAAAGAAGTTAAGTACCTTAATGCAATGTCAGCTGTATAGATTTAAATTCCACAATAATATAGAGATTTGCTGTTAAATGTTCCCTTATATATACTGGGAACTTTTTCTAGTATGATACTTGGTCTTCAATCCACTCAGAAATTATACACTTCCATTTGATATTTTAGTTTATATTGCTTTAGAATTAATTGTGAAAGTTGATTTTTTTAAAAAATATATTAGACTTTGACCAAAATGTCCAAGATCCAAACACACCAGTCAGCCAGTCACAATCACTTTCTAATGACCTCAAACTATTGTGACGTCAGTCACATTCTTCAGGCCATTTTGCTCACAGTTATTGTGGTAAGGATAGAACTAGGGGCGACCCTCTTTGAACTCTCAGAGAAAAGGTTGGGTACAGGTGCTATGATGATGATGATGATGATTAAAGTAATTCCAGCCAAACTACACCCTATAATTGAATAGTGTCAAATTTCTTAACAAATATTTTTTGTATCAACTGAAATGAAAGGTGGTGAATCGAATACTATATTACTTTCAATGGATTTTTTTTGTGAAAAAGTATTTTGATTCTGTAAGTAATATTCATCATATTTCCAATTTTATACGGTAGATTATGACTGCAAACAGAGGGTCATTTTCTGTTGAGGGTATTCTTTCATGGTTTATAACTCCACCAGAACTTCTTGATCAACTCACGGAGAACAGCTCGGAAGGCTTCACTGTAATCTCTTATGGTGCAATGCCAATTATAATGCTCAGTATGTGAGGATGTAACATTGTCTAGCTCCTGTTTATGACTATAATGGGCTTTTTAAATAACAGTTTCTTATAGTAAGGTCAGACATCAGACCATGCTTAGTTGATTTACTAGAGGATATAGTCCTCAGAATTAAACAGAAGCTGGCTGGATTCACAATCATAGTTTCCCCTTCCTCCCAAACCTCATACTAAAGAACTAATTTGTTATTAATCAAGATCTAATTAATATGTTTCCATTTGATTAATACATTAGGTATGTCATAAATAATTTTACTTTTGATTCAAAACTAGAAGATATTGTTGGAGAGTGAAACCTGTTCTATAGCATCTATTAAGAACAGATAGAAAAGGGGTAGTTGTATCAAAATACAAAACAGGAATGTAGTCTGATGCTGAAGGTGGAATATGTATGTATGTATGTATGTATGTATGTATGTATGTATGCATGCATGCATGCATGCATGCATGCATGTATCAGTGGTGGGATTCATTTTTTTTTACTACCAGTTCTGTGGGCATGGCTTGGTGGGTGTGGCAGGGGAAAGATAATGTAAAATCTCCAGTCAGAGGTGCTATTTGCCGGTTCTCTGAATACTCAAAATTTCTGCTACCGGTTCTCCAGAACTGGTCAGAACCTGCTGAATACCACCTCTGGTATGTATGTATATATATGTATACACATATGTATACACACATATATATGCACATACATACCACACACAAACACACACAATTTGTTTTCCTGCTTTAGAAAAAGACATATACATACTGTATAAGAAAAGAGATAAAAAAAACCTCTCCTTCTCTGTGTTTTGTGGCTATTCATAGATGCTTTGGATTATATTCTTCTATTCTTCTACTGAAAGTTCTTTTCTGTTGGAAAATAAATGAAGCAGAGGTAGGATTCAATTTATTTATTTTTACTACCGGTTCAGTGGGCTTGGTTTGGTGGGTGTGGCATAGCTTGGTGGGGTGGCTTGGTGGGCATGGCAGGGGAAGGTTACTGCAAAATCCCCATTCCCTCCCCACCCCACTTACCTGCTTTCCAGCTCCGTTCTCCTCTGCAGGGCAACTGGGACTCGGGAGGCAGAGAATAGGGGTGGGGCCAGTCAGAGGTGGCATTTTCTGGTTCTCCAAACAACTCAAAATTTCCATAACCAGTTCTCCAGAACGGATCAGAACCTGCTGAATACCACCTCTGAAATGAAGGTCTTTTATATATTATAATGTCCAATGACTATACAAGGCTTTACTGCTGCTGTTGTTGTATAGCACAATGCTGTACACAAGTTAGAAAATAGTCTTCAGTTATGATTTCTCAGCACATGAATGTCCAATAATAGAACTCTTGCTGAAACTCTTACTACTTTCACCTTACAGGTTTTACTTCAGTTTGTATATTTTAGTATCTTTCATGCTGAAATGCTATAAAATGTAAAGCAGATTTGAGGCAACGATAAAGAGAGAGTTGGTAGATTTATTATCTGTATAATCTCTCTCCTTTGGTCTAAAAATGTTCTAAAGAATAAAATGCAAAAATACTGTGATGATCCCAAGTGATAAAGAAATAGCACTTCCCCAGTTTAACGCTTTTAGCACAAATTCCAATGTTTTATGCCTTAAGGAAAAGAAATTGATTTCTTGTGGGAGCCAGTAGAAACACTGTTTCCTCACTTATTAATAGAGAGACCTATTACATTTTGGAGACGCTTGTCCAGCTAATAGTTACAACAGAGGGGAAAAAAATCAACATGGTTACGCTTTATTGTTACGGCAAAAAGGCTAATGTGGTTTCTGGCTGCATTAAGAGAATCCATATTTACAAACCGCAGGAAATAATAGTTCACTCTACACTTTGAAATAATTGTGTTTTCTTCCGGGCATAGCAGAAATTGGAATAGGCTTAGGGCTGGCAGAAATTGGCATATAGAAGATAATTCTTACGAGAAACATATATTAAAGCAATTGAACTTGTTTAGCTTGGAGGGGGATAAAAGTGAAATATGGTAACCTCTGAAGACTCTAACATAGAAGACTGCAATACTGGGGGTTTAATTTACACAGGAATTATGGTATCACCATTGGTATCCACAAGCTCCAATTCATCCTTCCAATGTAATTTCACCTGCAGAAAACTATTTCTCCTGAACTGATTTAATAATGATTGTTTTGGATAATCACAAGACATCCAAGTGCTGCCAACTACCACAGCATTGTTCTTACAACATGTTTTGTTTGGCTACTGCATTAACCCAGAGTCCAGGCTGAAATAATATTTGGGACCATAAAACCAACCCAAAGGTCCGAGTTCACACAATGCACTAAGCCAGAAAAAGAGGTCTGTCTACCAAAGGTGAAAATAAACAAATGTGGCATTTTATGCAAATGCTGACTTTCAATACAGATAGTCCTTGAATTATGACCACGTTTGAGCCCAAAATTTATGTTGCTAAGTGAAACACTTGTTCATTGAGTTTGCCCCATTCTACGACCTTTCTTGCCACAGTTGTTAAGTGAGTTCACTGTAGTTGTTAAATTCAGCCAAATTGTTGTTAAGTGAATCTGGCTTCCCTCTTGACTTTGTTCACAAAAGGGGAATGTCATAAATATGAGTCAATTACCAAGAGCCTGAATTTTGGTCACATAACCATGGGGATGCTACAATGGTCACAAAATGTGAAAAACTGGTCATGTCACTTTCAGGGCCGTTGTAACTTTGAACGGTCACTAAATGAACTCTTGTAAGTCGAGGACTACTTGTATATGCAGTAGCAATTGGAGCCTGCAACTGCATTCTATGGGTCATCAAAAACCCGTTGGCTTCTCTAGACCCTGCCCCTAGTCTTTGCATAGTTAGAGTCATGTTATGTTGCATGGCTTTATATATGTTTATTGAACAGAAATGATCACATAGATCAGGGGCATCAAACTCAATTTCATTGAAGGCCGCATCAGGGTTGTGTTTGACTTTGGGGGGCTGGGGTGGGCATGGCCAAGGTGGGCGAGGGCAGCTCGACGTCACTCATAATGGAGCCACCTGTTGTGGCCTGAGCACTCTGCCAGTAAAAATGCGCTCCCGAGCTCTGTTTTTTGCTGCAAGGGCCTCCAGCAAAAACGGGGCTCCCGAGCTCCACTTTCACTGGCAGAGCCGCTGTGGGCCAGTCCTTCACTGTTTTCAGGGCAGCCCCAGGGGCCAGATCTAAGCACCCCATGGGCTGGATCCAGCCCCTGAGCCTTGAGTTTGACAACCCTGATATAGATAGGATTCTAGCACGGAACATGCCTTGTTCTACACAATAGCACACTTTATGCAGAGTTCTATTGATACAGGTTTTTTGAGGGTGGGATTAGGTCCTAGAAGGACGTTCTGCCCTCATTTATTTAATTTCAGATGCATTTATATGTGACAAAGCAAACAGTTTGAAATGTGATCTTCTATAATGAAAATATTTTCCTGTGCTTGCATGCGTGCGCGCACGCACACACACATACATGCATGTGCATGTATATGTATACTTATATGCAAGCCACCTCAGTATTTCAATAGCTGCAAGAAATTAATGAAATGTTTCATATCCTTTTGCTGAGGTGATCAGTGATCAGAACACCTGCATCCTTGCCCTATTTTTCAATATCTAGTTTACCATCTAGGTGAGAACAAGATATTCTGGCTTTTCAGCGGAAGAGAAAATATTTAATGGCTGCAATCTGAACATTTCCAGCTTTGGTTTTTTTAAAGATGCTGTTTAACCTATGAACATTACCCCCTCCTCCTTCAGTTGTTGTTGGAGGCACACAGAAAGTAACTCTGCAATTTATTGCATAGCTTGGTAATAATTGTCAGGAATTAGCTCTGGAAGGATTTATAGAAAACTTGTTTTCTTTTGACACTAAAATATATTTTCATTGACTCTTTTGTGTTCTGAACATTCAGATAAGAAACACCATGCACTCTTGGCAGGGGGCAGAGGGATTCTGAATGCTGAGGTAATTGCAGTCGCAATTATGTGCATATTATTTCAGAAAGTTGGCTTAACATGTTCATAATGAAACAGAGGATAGAAATCTTTGGAAGGAAGAAATAAAACTGGATGTCATTCTTACACAACTGTGTAATTCTAATTCCCAACAACTCTGGAGGTCCCAAATAGCTTACCCATTAAAAATGGTTTGTTATAAGTATATCTATAATATTGCAGTGGATGAAAACGATTTCCATGCAATTGTTACTTTATAGGCAGCCATAGCTATCTCATTTGGATGCAAGGATAAAACCAGAATTTTGATTGAACCACCATCAGTAAAATCATTCTAGTGTTTAATCACTCCTGTTTGCGGGAAGAGTTAAGAGTTAAACAACATGCATTGGTACTGTAATACTGTTATATTGAGTATATTGGAGCAAAAAAAAAAAATTGGACAAAAATCTGTGATTGAAAATGGATAATGAGAACTGCTAGCCATACTCGACAGGTCTTGCAATAAAGCATGAGCAATGAGGTTGACTCAACAAAAGAGATGCTTTATTTATTTATAAAACCCACATTTCCAAGGTTGTTAAAACTGTTATGAACTAACAAAAACCATTTAATAAAACTTATTAACCTCATGTTAAGCAGGCTTGAAAACCTGCACTTTGGATTGGCCCTCGGATAGCGAACTGGGATTGGTCCTCACGGAGCAACCTGATTGGCTATTAGTTTAACATCTTTCATTGGGCAAAAGTTAAGCATGTGGACACAGGTCATTGGTTAACAGGTCAGTAGCTAGCTCTATAAAAGGGCTACTGCTGCCCAAGGTTTTTGCTCTCTGTTTCTGATCCTTAATAAAGAGTTGAAGTTCACTAAGTCACTGACTCGTCTCAGTTACTTGCACCCATGCCCAGAATATAACAAAAACTATACTTCAAATAGAAACAGAAAGCAGAGCTACTTGAAGGTGCTTCCATATTTCTTCTTATGAATGGCACAATAAGCTCATTGACATTTTAAAATGAGTTAAAAGATAAAGTAAAGCAATAAAACTGGTTAGGGTGGGCTGGGACTGAATTGACATCAAATGAGATCTTATTTTAATCTACAATAACAAATACTTCATTAAGCTGTGTGAGGAGGCCATCTTTACTAATCCATGGTAGACACAGAGTTAAATTGTTTCAGAAATATGTTCAATTAGTCCCTTAATATTGATGGCATTTAGCCATTCTAAATAGCTAGGAACTTTCCCACAACCAATTAATATATTTCTTACAAAGAAGCTACAGGTACAAAAAACTTAGCCTAGCTTTACACATCATTCTAAACTATTATGCAATTGATTGGGGCTTACTGTAGTGGGTGAACTCAGCCACTGTAGCTTGCTGTTATGTATAAACCAGATCTCTATGGTGTACTGAGCATGCAATGCTTAAAAAAACCTGTCTTAGCTGGTAGTGCAAACTATGTGCACTTTTTGTAAAATGTAAGCAATTATCTCTGCATGTTTTCTATAGTTCTTGCTGCCAATAGAGTTCCTAGGGAATCTGAGTAGGTACTCTCAAGCCCGGTGCAGTCTAACCCAGAGAGGGCTGAATTTTTCACCCCCATGCCAATGAAGCAGGCTATGGTTTCCAGTAGCTGCTGGTTAATGCTTGCCAGCTTCCCCTGGCCTTGATCCTTTTCTACCAAGCCAAGATCTCTGTGTCACTGCCAGTTTGTCCAGGATCTGGACTAGCACCTGTTAATTGTTCCACTATTCTTTGCTATAATTGAACCCCCACTCATTCTTACTCTCATATTAAAAGCCCAAATTTCCCAAGGGAAAGTTGGAAAAGTACTTGCAAAACACCCAGAGATATGCCAATAGAGTGAGTAAATGTATTTTTAAAACAGAATACACTGACTTCATTAATTTATTTCTATTTTACAATAGAAAGCATTGGGCTTCATTGTTATTTTATTAATATACTGTTGACTTAAAACAAAAATAAACAATAAAGACCACAGGACAAAATCAACAGCCTACAGCAGGGCTGTCAAACGTGTGGTCCACGGGCCGCATGCGTCATGTGCTGGCCACACCTCCACCTGGTTTAGCAAAGGGGAAAATGTCCACATAAGACACATGACGCTGCCATGATGACGCAAGTCATCATGACACCCCTGGCCTATAGAATAGCCTCAATCACATAGTTATCAAAATGCTTTTCAAATTAAAATTGAACTGATTGGAAAACTAAAAAATATCTAGCACCGAAAAAGGCTGTTAACGATGGTTCATTAGGTGATCCATTCCAGACAGGGTGTCCCCCTACCCATTTTAACAATCATCTTATTATGGCATTTTAAAAGGTTCAGTTTTAACTTTTTTTGATATACCAGGATTGAAAAGCAAGAGATTAATATAGTAACATATATCAACTTATATATACAACGGTTTAATAAAGAAACAGAAAAATGGAGTACTAATCAAGAAAATCCACACTTCAAAACTCATTTCAAAAAAGTACCCCCAGATGTATTTCAGAAGATAATCTTATGATATGGGTAAGTATATAAAGCTTAATATACTTTAAATTTAAATTGCAATTGCTTTGCAGATGGCAAAGCATTGTTATAATAGCAATGCTAACTAACAATCTTGCTGTTTACATTGGAATAATTATAAATTTGGGTTTATTTTCAAGGCAGTTCCATGTATTTCAGTGTTCCAAAAGAGAAATTTCCAGGGCACAAATAGTTATCAATTATATTTCATCACTAGAGTTTTAATATATATTTCAGTCTAATTTAGCATTTCGCAACCTCAAGCAACTTTAAGATATGTGAACTTCAACTCCAGAATTTCCCAGCCAGCATGCCATAAAATGACACAAAGATGAATCACGAGTCTTCTAAAACTGGATTGGCTCATCCTCCCCCTATTTCCAAGATCTGGCTATTTCTTCAATAAAATATTATAACGTCATTTATCCAAAAGCGTTACTTAATATCATGCATACGTAGTTAGAATATTTTTTTTTTGCCTTTTTACTTCACAGGGCCTTCAAAGGTATTCTCAGACCCCAATAGTTTCATATCGTGGTGATGCAACACAAAACTCATACAGCAGGGGTCCTCAAACTTGGCAAGAATTCTGGGAGTTGAAGTCCACAAGTCTTAAAGTTGCCAAGTTTGGAGACCTCTGGCATACAGGATCAAAACACATCCGTAAAATGGGCAGGGCATGAACATTGTTTCACCATTTCTCTCTCCCCCCCCCCCCCCCACAAATTCCCACATATGCCTGTGCAAATACGAGTGCTTAAATATAGAGCTGGATCTGAGCCCCCAGTATTTTTTATATTTAGATTTCCTGTATATGCTACCTTTTCTTGGGCTTTTTATATGGTTTTTGTTTCTAGGCTGATTTCAGTGTTTGCCGTTTTTAGCTCCCTCCCCTCTTTTTCCCCATGCAAATAGGCTCACAATCCTTTATCTGACTTATTTGTGTCTATCAATAGCAGGCAGGTGCCCTTGCATGGATACCATGTTTGTAACAGCACGCACATTTTTATGTTATCTCTGACACAATAGATTGCCCTTATGACCATCAGATTGCAGAGGCCTAGGCTGCCAACTCCTCATAAAGATTCTTAAAGACTGTGGAATGGGTAGGAACTTGGACAAATAAAAATGCATCCCAGCGAATGTGAAGGGCTTGGGCAGGAAAGCTGTTGGAATGGGAGGTTCCTGCATCACATCCTTTCACCTAGTAACCTACTCAGAAACTGCCCTGTTTCCTAAAGATTAGCAAGTGAATGACAAATACAGCCTTCCCCAAATAGAGACTGGCTCTATTGCAACTGTTCAGTTGGCTCGGAAGGAAGAACATCAGGCTAAAGCACACTAGGTCTTCTCTATAGTTTGGTGCCATTCCAGATCACCTCTTCCTGACTATTGGTTCTCTGGATTTTTCTCCCGATTGTATCACCATAAGCTCTCTTTGCCTTCGGTCGAAACATTGAGCCAATTGGGTCAGTCAGTTGCTCTTCTATCCGACAGCAGGCATATGAATTCCTAATACCCTTGTCACTTCCTTCCTCACTGTGTATTAACCACAACATTTCCCTGTCATATAAAGCTTGTGCATTCCAATGAATAATGGAAAGGGCATATTCTACATCTGTGGTCACTTTAAGGTTAATCGCTAGCTTCATAGGAAGGGAAGCAAGACTTGTTTTCTCCTTCGCAAAAGTTAACACTGACCTGAAGTCTGTTTTGGATTGTGATCATCTAGCTCCAAAGGTAGTGTGTCCATTGCACACAATACATAAGCTACACAGAGATGTGGCAAATTGAACTCTAACCTGTACTACCTACCTTGTGACACCCTGTCTGGAGCTGCCATTCTATTCAGTCTAAGGCCTGCAGATCTTTGCAAGAAGTTTGGTGCCCCAACCAGCTGCCCCTTAAAATACATCATGGGGTAGCTCTACAGCTAGCTGCTGTGGCCATTACAGGTAATCCTTATTTAGCAGCTGTCTTGTTTAGTGACTGCTCGTAGTTACAATAGCGACAAAAAAGTAACTCTGTGACCAATTGTCACAATTACAACCTTCACAGGCCTGTAAAGCAAAGGAAAGCTGAAGTGAGATTTTAAAAAAGCACAGTTGCAGTTTTACTTAGTGAAAACTTCGTTTATAAACCGGTCCCCACTGTGGTTGCTAAATAAGGACAACCTGTACATGGAACCAGACTTCCTCCCAAATAGGGGCACTGCCTTTATCAAGTATCATGCATAGTGCCCTGTAGAAAACTGTTTTGCTCCTGCTGCTAACACCCAAACTGTCTCCCGAGCACTAAGGGGTTGGATCCCACAAAAATAACACCATTGTGCTGAAACTGTCTTTGCCTCTCTGGAGGGAGTCTTCTCTAAACCCAAATAAACAGGTTTTTTCCCCCAATTAACAGAACTTTTTGGGGGGTGGACCTAAGACTCTCTTTTCCAGTGCAGTAGACCAGGTCACTTGAAGTTTTGTATAGCAATAGCAATAGGAGTTAAGACTTATATACCCAGGGGTGGGATTCAAATTTTTAACAACCAGTTCTGTGGGTGTGGCTTGGTGGTCATGTCACCGGGTGGCCATGGCTTGGTGGTCATGTGATTGGCTGGGCGTGGCCAACTCAACATCACTCATATCGAGGCACCCATCTCCTCGCCTGGCCTCTCATGACTGTGGGGATGCTGCAACAGTCGTAAGTGTGAAAAATGGTCATAAGTCACTTTTTTCAGTGCCATTGTAACTTTGAATGGTTACTCCACACAAGCAAAGTACCAGCAAATGAGGGGGAAAAAACTCCAGAGACATTCCTGAGACAGGAAGTCTAGTCCTGCCAATAATGTAATAAGGGTTAACGGAGAGGCAGTTTCTGTAAGCAACACCAGAATGTTTCCTTCCTGCCTTCCTTACAGGATTAGGCCAGTAATTTCTTCTAACAGCTGGTTCTCCGAACTGCTTAGAATGTTAACAACCGGTTCTAGTGAATAGGTGCGAACCTGTAGAATCCCACCCCTGTATATACCCCTTCACAGTGCTTTACAGTCCTTTCTAAGCGGTTTACAGAGTCACCATATTGCCCCCAACAATCTGGGTTCTTCATTTTACCGACCTTGGAAGGATGGAAGGCTGAGTCAACCTTGAGCTGGTCAGGATCGAACTGCTGGCAGTGGGCAGAATTAGCCTGCATACTGCGCCACCTACAGTAGACCAGGTGATTTGCTGTTTTGCATGTGCCTACCCAGTTTCTTAACAATTTCACACTTTGGGAAACATTTTGCTGATTGGTTTTAGCAAAACTGTCATTCATAGCAAATGGAAAATTGTGTTGCAGTAAAATAAAACATGTCATAAACTCAGTGGCTGCTCTGTCGTTGTATATAGTCTATTGTTGTAGGTACTGTATGTTTTACCAAGTGTCAGTGCAATGATCAGGTACCCAGGCAACTGGATCTTTTGAACCCAGAAACAATGAATACTCCAATAAATAAAGGGATTTTGCACTCTATTATTAGCTCAAGCAAACAGATTGAAAAGCATAACATAAAAAAGCATACATGCTTGATGTGGTTAAAGATCAAGCTTTAGAATTTATTTTTGATTGTAATTGTATGATAAGGCTTTAAAGATTTGTTTATAAGTGAGGAGAAATTTCTTCTGCTTTGTGTGTTAGAGAAAATGATACATTTAGATTATAAAATTGAAATTTTAAATTAAGATTAAAATATACTTGTTAATATTTCTAGTAGACTTTGATTGATCAGGACTGAATGGTGTATTTTTGTGATGCGAATGGTAAGGGATGAGATATGGGAAGAAGAGGGGCTTTAAAAAAAAAGGTACTAGAGAAGTATCAAGTTAGCCAAATTGTTTATATTTGTCTGGAGGGAGGAGGGAGTCATTTTTAAATATCTTTTCTCTATCTTTTTTAAAAAACTTTTTTTCTTTACGTTTATGTTTGTCTGTTTGTATTATAGATTTTTTATTTTTGTATTTGTAAACTTTAATAAAATTATTTTAAAAAATAATGATGGTGGCTACAATGATGCAATTGAAGCTTATATGTGGTGGAGCTGAGCATTGGTGGTGCAGTGGTTAGAATGCAGCATTGCAGGCTAACTCAGCATTCCCACTGCTAGGAGTTCAATCCAGACCGGCTCAAGGTTGACTCAGCCTTCCATCCTTCTGAGGTCAGTAAAATGAGGGCCCAGATAGTTGGGAGTGATATGCTGTCTCTGTAACCACTTAGAAAGGGCTGTAAAGTACTGCTAAACAGCTCATCATCATCATCAAAGGGCATTTTAATTTTTCTTTATTGATCCAATGCTTGATAAGTGCCTGTATGTCCTTTACATCACAAATCCCCACCATGCATTTTAGTATGGCCCTATAAATCCCATTCTCCACAAAGTCTAAGGAACCAATTTTAATTTCATAATGCTTTGCTTGGATTTTCCAATGATTTGCTTGAGTGTAATAAGATTGTTGAAAACAAAGTCCTGTTCTAGATAAGCAAATTAGGGCCTTTTCACACAGTAGAAGAAAACTAAACCAACATAATGTTTGCTGTCCCCATTGCTGGACCCAATCCTGCCTCAATTGCCTATGTTCTTTTTTTAAATTATTAATAAATTTTTCATTTTTAATATAATCATTCCATCTTCAGTTGAACAGTGTGTTGTCTGAGTACAAATATCTTTGTTAAGCAATAATAAAAATTACAACATCCTTCATTACATATTAATTCTGCAATATTTAACAGAGTAAAGTTCCACATATTAATTATACAATGTTAACATAGTGATATTCAGCATACTAGTCATAATATTTACTTATCTCTTTTGACATATCTTCTTTATTTTGTTTCCCTATTTCTAATTTCCATTTTTTATTATTTAACCATTGGTAAAATAGATCCCATATCATATCAGTTTGCTCTTTCTCCTTAATTTCCAGCGTTAATCTACTCATTTCCTCACATTCTAATATTTTCCTAATCACATTCTCATCTGTAGATATCTCTTCACTCTTCCAGCTTTGTGCAAATACAATTCTGGCAGCATCAGCTGCCTATATGTTCCAATTCACTGCTAAAATCGTGTGATCACATGTGCCAGGGCATCCTATGGTCACAAGCCACAGTCATCCCCATCTTCAAAAAGGGAGACCCAAGCCTAGTTGAAAATTACAGACCAATCTCCTTATGCTGCGTCACCTGTAAAGTCATGGAATCAATTATTAACCAATCCATCATCCTCCACTTAGAGACAAACAACCTACTCTCCAATAAACAATTTGGTTTCAGAAAAAAACTATCCTGTAATCTGCAATTCTTACACTGCAAAAACATATGGACGACACAACTCGACCAGGGCAAAGCAATAGACGCAATCTACATAGACTTCTGTAAAGCCTTTGATTCAGTGGTACACGACAAACTACTCCTAAAAATAAAATCCTATGGTATCTCTGGACAACTGCATAACTGGATAGAAGCATTCCTGGCAAACAGACAACAAATGGTCAAAATTGGGAGCGTCCTATCAAATTCTGTACCTGTCAATAGTGGTGTCCCCCAAGGCAGTGTTCTAGGACCAACTCTCTTCATACTCTACATAAATGACCTCTGTGATCATATTAAGAGCAATTGCATTCTTTTCGCTGATGATGTAAAGCTGTTCAATACCACAGACAATACTGCTACCCTACAAAAAGATCTTGACTATGTATCAGAATGGTCTAACAAATGGCAACTTCAAATCTCAACAAATAAATGCTCTGTCTTACATATTGGCAAAAAAAAAATCAGAAAATAAAATACAAGCTGAATAGTCAAGAACTTGTTGATGACCCAAGCTCTGTAAAGGACCTTGGAATACTCACCTCTAATGATCTAAGTGCTAGAGCCCACTGCAACTACATAGCCAAAAAGGCATTAAGAGTTGTTAACCTAATCCTACCTAGCTTTTTCTCTGGTAATATCACACTACTAACCAGAGCATACAAAACATTTGCTAGACCAATACTCGAATACAGTTCATCAGTCTGGAACCCACATTACGTATCTGATATTAGCACAATTGAGAAAGTCCAGAAATATTTCACAAGAAGAGTTCTCCACTCCTCTACTCGTTGTAGAATACCTTATGCCACCAGACTTGAAATTCTAGAACTAGAAAACCTTGAATTACGTGCCGTCTTCGGTCTGATTTAAGCATGGTATATAAAATCATACATTGCAATGTCCTACCTGTCAATGAATACTTCAGCTTCAACCATAACAACACAAGAGCACACAATAGATACAAACTCAAAGTTAACCGCACCAAACTTGATTGCAGGAAATACGACTTCAGCAATAGAGTGGTCAATGTCTGGAATACTCTACCCGACTCTGTAGTTTCTTCCCCAAACCCCAAAAACTTTAACCTTAGACTGTCTACTATTGATCTCACCCCTTTCCTAAGAGGTCTGTAGGGGGCGTCCATAAGCACACCAACGTGCCTACCGTCCCTGTCCTATTGTTTCTTTTATTTTTCTTATATGTATGCATGTATTCATAACTATGTTTTTACTTATACCTATTATCTTGTAAGCAATTGACAAAAATAAATAAATAAATAAAATAAATAATTGCTTGAGTCCTCAGTTTTTCTGATCTTCTTTAGCATGTCATCAGGATGTGAAGAAATAGCCACCAATCCTGGCATTGCAGGGGCAGTAAGTCTACAGGTTTAACTGTAGGAATTTTCTCATCACCACATCTTCCCAGGCCCTACCTGAGCTGAAATTTGTTAGGGTTTTTTTAAGAGCATCAGGGTCATTAAGCTGAGTCATAAACAGCGTTTTTACTTAGAATTTCCCCTCCCTTCCGTTCCTTTCTTGATTGAAGCAACACATGCAGACTTCTGTTTTCTGCTGTATTCGGAAGGCAATGGGGTGCTTCAAAGTTCAGCTGGAAGGTCAAGGGGACTAGGAATAAAATCCAGAGCTTCTCTTTTGTGTCTTTTCCTGCATAGCACAATTTTTGCTGAGACTTCTCTTTTGTAGAGACATGTCAAGCATTATTCAGGAAGTACAAATACAGTAAGATAAAGAACTATTGATGAATCTTTTTGTTTTGTTTTGTTTCTTTCTCTCTCGTTTTTTAAAAGTTACATTTTATTATCCTAAATATCTTCTTCTAGGGGGAGGGTAAATATAGCATGAAGAATTCTACAGAAGGCCCATCTTTCTTAGACTACATTGTACTTTCGAGCAAATGCTGAATTCACTGGAGTGGGAGAAAATTTGTCTCAGAAGCCAAGAATTTCTTCTTTTATATATTTTTTTCTCCCCAGATAATTCTTTCTCTCTCTCTCAGATTTGGCTAGGAAGACAAAGAGCTCAGTGTTTCATATGTTCCTTTTAACAGAGATTTGTTTTCACTTTCACATTGTTGGTGGTTTAATCTCCAGATGTTTTTTGGTATTGATTAGCTTAATACCAGATGATATGTAATGCAGAAAGTCATTGTTACATGCAGATTAGTGCCCTGATATTTCAATCAGCAAAAGTTATTGTATTTTTCAGGTAATAGAAATATCTGAAATTTTTATTTACTTTGCACTTAGAACAAAGCACAAAGTATATTGGAGTTGGTTTTGAAAAAGGTATTCCAGGGGCACTTCAAAATGGAAATAACAGTCCCATTAAACTCCATGTAAACAATAATGCCCATTTTACCTGATCTTTTGAAAAGTATGTAGTGACTCAGTGATGACTGCTTCTATAGAATGTCCATCGTTATCTATCACCCACTGCAGCCATAATGCTATTTGTCTCACTAAAGCTTAACAAAAAGCTTAACCAAAGAATATGATAGTTGGGAAGAAAAAGCTGGAATGGAAATTATCTAAATTAGGATTTCAGCTACATTTTTACTATGGGTAACAAACAGGATTCAGATCTTCTAAAATCTTCTCCCATTTCAGGGTGATATAAAGAAAAGGAAAGAATCTACAACATTGCAACTATCTTTGGTCCAATTTATAAGAGATGTTTGATTTAAAACATGATGGGCAATCTTTGAATGACTTGGGAAGGTGATGGTCACAGTGGGAAGATAATAATTTATTTATTTTTTAAATTTATTTATTTGATTTGTCAATTGCTTACAAGATAATGGGTATAAGTATAAGCATAGTTATGAATACATGAAATGGATACATATAAGAAAAATAAAAATAAACAATAGGACAGGGATGATAGGCACATTGGTGGGCTTATGCACGCCCCCTACAGACCTCTTAGGAAAGGGGTGAGGCCAATAGTATACAGTCTAAGGTTAAAGTTTTTGGGTTTGGGGGAAGAAACCACAGAGTCAGGTAGAGTATTCCAGACATTGACTACTCTGTTGCTGAAGTCATATTTCCTGCAATCAAGTTTGGTGCGGTTAATCTTGAGTTTGTATCTATTGTTTGCTCTGTATTGTTCTGGTTGAAGCTGAAGTATTCATTGACAGGTAGGACATTGCAATGTCTGATTTTATATATATAATGCAAATGAGGAGAGTTAGGCTGTACTTTTTCTATTTTGAGGGGATTTTCAGGAAAAAGAGGTGGAGTTGAGTTAACTTCTTTCTTTGTAGTCACAAAGAGTGCATACTACAGATTTTCAACTTCATATAGCGGGAAACATATTGTTGACTATCAGCAGCTATATTATATCACCAAATCTTGGTGTCTATGGAGATTCTCAGTCATTCAGGTCATGATTACCCCAAAGGTGCTTTTCAGGAGGCAACTGGAGTTTCTGGTTTTTCTTTGAAGATGTTTCACTTCTCATCCAAGAAGGTTTTTTAGCTCTGACTGTATGGTGAGGAATGGAAGGATTTATACTCCTTGCAGGCAACTGGTCATTTGCATTTTTATCAGGTCGTTAAGGTCACCTGGAGGTTTATCTGTGTCATCAAGGTCACCTGAGTGGTGCATATTGGTGTGGAGCCTTCTTGGAACTGTTGAAAGGACTGTGTTGTAGATTGGAGATAGATGTTGTCGTATCCCTCCCACTCTATTGAATGGGGGATAAAACACCCAGACCTAAACTGAGCAATGCAGCATATGCAGTTCAATGCAGTGAGCCATGTGCAGATCTGCACATTGGGGAAACAAAACAACCAATTCATAAACGCATGGCACGACCTAGGAGAACAAACACATCAGGACTAGATTCAGCAGTCCATCTGCATTTAAAAGACACAGGCCACTCTTTTGAAGACAGCAAAGTCCACATTTTGGACAGAGAGGACTGCTGGTTTGAAAGAGGTGTTAAAAGAGGCCATCTATGTCAAAACTGAAGAGCCCACTCTTGACAGAGGGGGTGGGATACAACATTATCTATCTCCAATCTACAACACAGTCCTTTCAACAGTTCCAAGAAGGCTCCACACCAATTTGCACCACTCAGGTGACCATGTTGATGCAGATAAACCTCCAAGTGACCTTTATGACCTGCTAAAAGAATGCAAATGACCAGCTGTCTGCAAGGAGTATAAATCCTTTCATCCTCCTACCATCCAGTCAAAGCTGAAGAAGCTTTTTGGAGGAGAAGCAAAACATCTTTCAAGAAAAACCAGTTGCCAGTTGCCAGTGAAAAACACCTTTGGAACACCAAATCTTGGATTTAGAGGAATGCAACATCAGGACTACTGATAGTCAGTTTGGCATAGTGGTTAAAGTACCGGGCTAGAAATCAGGAGGCTGTGAGTTCCAGTCCTGCTTTACGGATGAAGCCAGTTTCATAATCTTGGGCCAGTCACTGTCTCTCAGTCCTAGGAAAGAGGCAAGGGCAAACCATTTCTGAAAAACTTACCAAAAAAACTGCAGGAACTAATACATGCAGTCAACAATAATTCAAAGGTACCCCCTCTCCCCCTCAGACCAGGTTTACATGTTTCTAGTCATGGTCCTTAGGAAGCCACTGGAGTTGGGGGAATTATAATGTTTTCTTCAAAAAGTTGGCTTCAAGATGACAGTCTCATTTTTGTTTTCCTGCCCTCTCTTCTTGCCTTTTTCAAACAGGTCCTCCAATGTTGTGAAAATAGTGACTTTCAAAAAAGGGTAGATGAATTCCACGCAAGTGGCTGGTGTAGAATAATTTACCCCATGTTATTCCTCCTGCAGTTATTGACACACTAACTTGAGATTTTTTTTATTTTTATTCTTTTCTCTTCCAACATTTTACTTTAGTTGTTTCGAATCTAGCCCAATTTTTTTTACTAGTACCCAGCTCTTAATGTGGCCATATATGCCAGCCAAGGTGGGCATCATTCTTTCCTATGTGACTTTAGATTACAGCTAAGCTATTTGTGCCTAAGTCTAGTAGAGTGATCTGTGTAATCGTGGAAGGACAGCCAGTTAAATGAAAGTGTGGGCAGAGTGGCACAATCTAAGTGATTCAAGAAAGGCTGTTTGCACAGAGTGGGGGACTTTGCAGCCAGGGGAAAGGCAGGACTTCTGAGGATCCACGTCTTGAAAAGCTTCCTTGTGAGGGATTGCACATGGAGGAAGAATGTGACAGAGCCAACAGAAGAGACAGTGTCTTGGAGACCAACGACTCTGCTGTCATAACCACCCTGAGTCACTCTGAAATGCTTTTGAAGCTACTCCCTTTCCTGAGACACTCCTGTTTTAATGTACTGTATTCTGTAGTTTACATGGACTGAGGAAGGAAATACATTTATAGATTCTCTCTTTCTTTCTCTTTGAATTATAGGCTGGAACTTTTGGATTTGACAGTTCAGCTTTTTGATTAATCTGGTTCAAATGTTTTTCAAAATGATAAATAAATGTAATCAACATGTGATCGTGAAGAAAATCTACCCATTTTTGCTAAGATTCAATTGGCAGATAATCAAAATGTGGATTTTCCTTGTCTGCCATAGGCATCTTTCTTCTCAGTGATTCCTACGTTCTTCTTTGTAAAGTTTACCACTGCAAACAAATTCTTTAGTTCTGATTCTTAATTAACTTCTCCATGCTCTCCTCAAAAGCAGATTTTCCTCCTCATAAATACAGGTAGTCCTCAACTTACAACAATTTGTTTAGTGACCTTTGAAGTTACCACGGCATTGTAAAAAGTGACTTATGACCATTTTTCACACTTACCACCATTGCAGCATCCCCATGGCCATGTGCTCAAAATTTGGATGCTTGGCAACTGGCTCATATTTATGATGGTTGCAATGTCCCAAGGTCATATGATCATCTTTTGTGATCTTCTGACAAGCAGAGTGAATGGGGAAGCTAGATTCATTTAAAAATTATATTACTACCTTAACAACTGCAGTGATTCACTTAACATCTGTAGCAAGAAAAATCATAAAGTGGGGCAAAACCAACTAAACAGATATCTCACTTAGCAACAGAAATTTTGGGCTCAATTATGGTTGTAGGTCAAGAACTACCTGTACAAGGTTATTGAATTAAGGTATCATGAAGCATGAAATCTTTGAGATATGGTTCTTTAGTTTATTGAAATATTCAATGACTTAATCAGAGATGATGGGAATATATAGCAAACAAAACATGAGCTTCGTATTAGAGCTGCAAACACAAATTTCTATTGTATTCTGCAGAGCTCTTGGTAAACAATGACTTGGTTCAAGTTACATGCATACAGATACGTGCAGATTTCCAAATTCATTGCAAAGTTAGAATAAATGACGAAAGGCAGTAAGAGGTGAACAAATACCTTTGAACGTTTTTTACGAAACAGGTGCTAATTCATATATTACAATCTAAATCAACAAACTCTGAAACTAGCTAAGGTAGCAGGTTCTAGTCAAATAGCTATCTCAGTCTGTTGTAATAATGTTTCCCAGTTTGCTATTCAAATTTAATACTTGGATTGAAGCAGATATACAATAGAAGAACCTTGAGTTAATTTTTATCTCTCCAAAGCAAGAAACTTATTTAACATCAGCCATGACCTTTCAACTAGAATTTCATGGCTGCATCTATAAAATATTCTAGTTGATTGATTGATTATGTGCCATTAAGTCAGGGTCAAATATTAGCAACCACATATATTTTCTCCATGATAATATGTTCCTAACTTAGTCTTTCACGTCTTCCAATGGTGCACTCATCACCCATGAACCTGAGTACATCCACCTTACTGCTGGTCAGCTCTTTCTCTTTCCTTCAGGGCTCATCTTTCTCAGCACTGCACTTTTTTCGGACAGCTACAATAGCCAATGACATTTAGTGGGGTTCTATGGCTGAGGATGAACTTAAAAGTGGTTGTTCCTGGTGCAGTGCCCTAATCATAATAAATAAGTGCAATAAATTATAAAATATCCCTCAAATAGCTTTCCTTTGTATTAATTTTTCAAAATAATTTTACAAACTATCACACCAATACATACAGAATTACACATTCTTTTTGTTACAAATTACATACAGTATTACAACAATATTACAGATGAGAGGGCCACTAGCTATTGTATTATTTCCTTTTTGTTTGTTATGGAAGGACCAATGGCAAGTCAGAGGCCAGGGGAATGGATTGTTTTTCCTATTTGTTAGCAAGCAAGCAAGCAAGCAAGCATTAATTGGTTTACAGTGTTCCTGTAAATTCTTTGTGGAGTAGGAGGTGGAAATCCCGAGATTCCTTCCAGATTATGGGAAAAGCAAGACAATCCCAGAACAGGACAGGAGCCTTGCAGTTGTACTATATTTATGTAATCTAACCAGGGGTGGGATACGACAGGGTTAATTACCGGTTTGGGATTTACGAGCTTCCCTGCACGCTGTGAGCCATGTGCCTGTAAATCGTCATCAGCATGCTGTGTGCAGAGACGCAGCCTTTGAAACAGCCCTCTTTTCCTGATTTTTTAACTGCAGCTGTGCCTCATTCGGCAGCTGAAGTTGAAAAATCAGGAAATAAAGATCAGGTAAGAGCCTGGGTGAGCGGGTGGGCAAAAACATCAGCAGACATAGAACCAATTCTATGTCTGCTGCTCTTCAGAGCTACCAGTTCTACAGAAGTGGACAGAACCAGTAGAAACCCACCCCTGAATCTAACCAAGCTGGACAAGGTGAGAAACACAATCCTCGATTTGTGCATAAATTGCTTTAGTGGAATCTCAGTGGAGAATAGGAGAAGCTGATGAATGTCATAATACTCTTCAAGAATCTAAAATAGGTATCATAGAAGAAAGCACCTTATCACCATGGAGTGCAGGATAGAGCAAAATATCTTAAAATTATGGGGAGACAGATTTTAATTGATTTTTAATAAGAACAGGTTTATCTTGGAACTAATTCACTAAACAGGGGGTGGGTTACCTCTGCTTGGATATGTTCTACAGAGATGACCATCTGTTGGGGATGGTTTAATTTGGATTTTTGGCAGCACAGAAGAATGGATTCAATGGTCAAATGGTTCTATTACTTAAAATTCATTAAACGAGAAAGTAAACTTCCAAAGGCATTTTCAGGGAATGACTGCTGTTTTTGAAATTTAGGATCCTACAAGGGTAACTCACATCCTATTTGGTCATGAAGTAGCCTCTGTGATCTTGACTGAGGGTTGTAACAACAACAAAAAAAAAAGATGGGATCCATGTGGAAGGAAGTCACGCTTGGTGGTCTCAGCTCCTTCAGAGTTGCATTAAATGTAATAGGGATTATCTGTACTGTATGATTGTTGAAATGATCAGTATAGTTCATAAAAGAACCACTTTCAAGAACAGCAGTGCAACTAAAGCCTACCTTAATTCTGACTATTTTCTGGGATAAACGTTTCTAAATTTGCCTTGGTCTTTTTTTTTTTTTTTTTTTAAAGAGAATATTTCTTGACAGACCTGAATTTTCAGTTTCCCTAGAGAAACAGCATCACATGATTTCCCAGGTCTGCTATATCTAGGAAGGGGGAAAAAATAGAACAGTGAATAATTGTGAAGTCCAACATCAGTTTCTTTGTTCTTGAAAAGAATGGAATCTATTTTTAAATATGTTTGTTATTACAGCAGTGACAAGGTAAATGGAAAAAAACAGCATATAAAAATGTAGATCAGAGGAGGATCCTATCTGCTATTGAAGTTGCCAAGCTCCTCCAGGGACGTGCTTCATGGGCATTGTCACGAAGGAATTGGTATGGCAGTATAGCTACTTTAAAAAAGTACCCAGAAGGTAAACAAAACATTTGGCTGTAGCCATTTTCTTCTTCACTCTGTGAAAATGCTTTTAAGTTCTACATAGGACTCAGAGGTTAAACTTGAGATTGATGGTTTGCTCTACAGCATGCTAGTTTATGAATTTTTTTTGAAAGATAAGGTACAGGATAAAAGCAGTATTTTTCCAATGAAGTCAACATAGCTTCAAGATGTCTAAAACTTGTAATGCTTTGTTCTTTATTAGTTTGGACATGAGGATAGATGATCTGCTGTGGGGGTGGATCAAAGGGATATTTTGGAAGTGCTGAGTGGTGTTCTTTCCCATTGGATCTCTAGCCCATGATTACCACAGTAGTTATTTCTTTTCCAATGTTGTCCTCTCTGTTAGTCATTTTTTTTTCATACCAACCAACTTCCTTCTCCCTATTTTTAATCCCAATTTCTCTCTAGGCTTCAAGCAAGGTGGAGAAGAGCAGATTTCCATTATATTATTTGGGAAACTAGAGCTGTATTACTAGAATAGAATAGAATTCTTTATTGGCCAAGTGTGATTGGACACACAAGGAATTTGTTTTGGTGCAAATGCTCTCAATGTACATAAAAGAAAACGACAGTACAGTATTTTGCTTTTACAGGAGTTGCACATTTCCTGATCTTTAAATAATATATGTGAAAAAATGGGCCTTTTGCACTTTTCTGCTTTAAGCAATAGTGCAGCAGTCCCAAATTCCGCTCACGGCAATGTTCCAAAAATAATGTTGTGAAATGGAAACTTAACCATCCTTTCCTCAGTTTCCCCCCTGTAGTTGTCAACCACAATCATTCTTCCTCATTAACAAGCTATTTAATTTCAATTCTCCTATGCTTCATACTTCATGACCTACAATAATGGCATGGTCTGCTTTTCTCCTCCCTGGGGCTATTTCTGCCTGGTCTCTTCCTCCATTTCTTTATTTCATGTTATTTTCAACTGGGAAAAGACCAAAAGGTGGAGGAGCAGTCAAACCAGTCTGAAGAACCTCCTATAGTGGGGTCCATTCTATTCATGCTGTGTTGATCAAAGATGTTGCAACAACAGCAAATATTACACTAGCATTGTTTTGTATTTCTCAGGAAAGGGAGGAGATGATTTAAGATTTGAAAGAACAAAAGTCTAAGATAAATGGGATTGTTTACTCTGAACATTTATAACATTTATAATCCATCAATACAGGGCAGTCTTCAATTTACAGTTCATTTAATCATCATTCGAAGTTACAATGGCACTGAAAAAAGTGACTTATGACTGTTTTTCACACTTATGACCATTGCAGCATCCCCATAGTCACATGATTTATATTCGGATACTTGACATGGGGGTCATGTGATCCCCTTTTGCGACCTTCTGACAAAGCAAGGTCAATGGGGAAACCAGATTCACTTAAAATCATGTTACTAATTTAACAACTGCAGTGATTCATTTAACAAATGTGACAAGAAAAATCGTAAAATGGAGCAAATTTCTCACTTAAGCAACATAACCTTTGGGCTCAATTGTGGTCATAAGCCGAGGGTCACCTGTATGTGGTTACTATTCAGACAATATTACAGTTGTTTTCTTTTGCTTTGAATATTTGTAAGCGTACACGTGTAGGATGAAGATAAAAGTAGTAATAGGACAACTTGGGAGGCTGCACTTGGAAAATACAAGGCTCCAGTATTGGACTAATGATGAAATACACAAAATTAAGTGTTCAACACCTTACTTTTTCCTCTTTCTTTTTAAGGATTCTATCATGTACTCCTTAGAGCTTCTTAGTCATCCAGGTCAGAGTTGTCTCAAAGGTGAATTTTCTTTTCTTTGAAAGGCAACTGGACTGTTTTTTTTTTTCCCTTGAGGAGGAAGAAGAAAAGGTTTTGCTTCTCATTCAAGAAGCTTCATCAGTTGTGATGGCAGGGGGATGGACGGATAGGTACTGACTGTTGAGGCCGAATGGTGGGGAGATGGAAGGATAGGTTCTGATAGGATGGTGTGCGGTGGGGAAGATGGAAGGATGAATAATGGATGGAAACTGAACAAGGAACGATTTAACCTGGAAATAAGGAGAAACTTTCTGACAGTGAGAACAATCAACAAATGGAACAGCTTGCGCTCGGAAGTTGTGGGAGCACCATCACTTGGGACTTTTAAGAAGAGATTGGACTGCCATCTGTCAGAAATGGTGTAGGGTCTCCCACTTGGGTGGGGGGTTGGACGAGATGACCTATAAGGTCCCTTCCAACTCTGATTATCTGTATCTATCTGGATTCTATTTCTTTGCAGACATCTCATTGATAGCACTCTCTGAGAGCTGTTAAAGCCACTTGGGGGGAAAAACAATCCAGTTTCCTTTTGAGGAAAAAAGGACTATCATATGCCATGTTTAGCTAATATCTTTGTTTATTTAGAGAGGAAAAATTCTCACTCTGGACAAAAGCAGGGTAGGGGGGAAAGAAAAAAAAAGCAGGAAAGTATTGGGAAGGGGAAGAGAACACTCAATTTTGGCAATGCCAATGTCAGTAGATAAAGCAGAGCAGCTGCATTGTAAAGAATTCAGCAGGATGCATCATGAGTGGAGATTTAAGGAGATCCCCATCTTGCATCTAATAATTTGGGTGACGCATTTCCAGTTATCTCCCAAAAGACAGGAGCCAATCCTCAGCCTTGATTACCAGATTGTAGATAATGTTGGGAGATGGCTGGGTGCTTCTTTAAAAGAAAACTGGCTAACAGCTAACTGACAAGTTGAAGTGGCTACAGGGTGAAGCAGACAGGAGAACTGGACTCTATTGTTCTGCTTCTTAGTCATGTTTCTTTTGAAAAGTACCTGCACAAAACTTGCCAAGGAATAAGTGAGTTTCAACAAAGGGCTAAATCTACTGGTCTAGACATCTGCCAAAACCCACTTCCTCCCTCAATCCCATTTCCATATCTCTTAAAATAATATCTCTATTAATGAATATTTTCACACTAAATAATGAGATTTGGTGGGATTTGAAGGCAGAGGAATGAAGTTAGAAGAATCCATTACTGGCTGCCTTAACATTTTTTTTGTAGAAGCAGAATAAAGACATTTCCATTAAATAGCTAACAATTGGGAATGTCATTATGAAGAGAAACACACACACACACACACACACACACACACACACACACACTAGCCCAGAAGTTGGGAAAACAATATTTTATCTGAGCCTTGGAGATATGCCTTTAGAGTTATATGAATGCTGCCCTATGCTTCTTGGAGAGATGGGAGGAATAAATGTACTAAATTCACCTGTCCAGGTCCCACACACATTTATCATTTTAATATTCTGGCTTAAAATTCCTTCATGCCTGCAGGAGATATAGACTTGCCTGCAAGAAATGATTTAAAAAGTCATGATTATTACTAGGACAGTGCCACTGAATCTCCACCTACTTTTTATATGCAACCCTCATTTAAAAAAAATGTGGAGCTTCAATGGCATCACCAAGGCCACCATCTTGCTTCTCTTTTTTTAAAACCATACCCTGCTGACAACTCCAGAAGACAGAAATTACAAACATGCTTCATGGAAGATGGGCATTAAAGCATAAAGTTGGAGAACTGATTTTAAGATAGCCTGCTTCACTTTGGAAACAAATTAGTGCAAGAAAACAACACATTTGTTGCTGCTGCTTTGGATAACAAGGTTGTAGTTCCTTTCCTAGCTGCAATATAGGCCAAAACTCTCAGAAGGTCACATTCCCCTTATCACTGCATATCTACTTCTCATCACTGCACGTTCCTATCTTCAAAAAAAGCTGAACAGGTCAAGTTACTGCTTGTAACACACTGCAGTCTTATCAGTAAAAGGCAATCTTTTTTTTTTGGAAAAATACTTTATTAGTTTTACCTTTAAAAGAACAACACAACTACAAATTATGTACAACAAAAAGAAAAATAGGCCTTGGCATAGACCAAGAGGGAGAGAGAGGAAAGCCTAAGAGAGGGGAAAGGGAAGAGTAAGGGAGGGGAAGGATAGAGTAGGGAAAACAGTTAAAATAAAACCATATTTTGTGACTGTCTGTAAGATCCTTTCTTCTTCAAAAGTATCATCGGCGGTGCTTTTCTTTATCTCTGCTTCGGAGGCCCTCGGCCATAATTTTCCTAGAGATGATCTATCTTTGGTTTAGCCAATTATACAAAGGATTCCAATTGTTGTAATATGATGAGGATTCTTTATTTTTTTAGTGCTTGGGTTAGTTTGTCCATTTCGGCGCATTGTAAAATTTTCTGAATAACCATATGTTCAGAGGGAATGGAAGATAATTTCCAGCACTGGGCAAATGCCAGTCTGGCTGCGGTTAAGATATGAATTACAATATACTTCGATTTTTTGGGTATTTGTTTATCGAAAATTCCTAGAAGGAAGGACTCTGGTTTGTACTCTATTTGTTCCTTGGTTATTTCCTCTAGCCAGCGTAAAAGGCAATCTTAACCTCTCTGTTAGACAACAATTCCTATTCTTGCTTGTTTTTAATCAGAATATAAGCAAAGTCTGGCTAGATCAGGCAACAGCTCTTCCTTATCCAGCTTTTGCTTGGTGCCTCACAAGCAGATGGACATCCTCTTCTTCTGTTCTTATTCCCAGCATTCTGCCTGCAATAAGGAGGTAGCCCTGAATCTTTAAAACTGTTGAGATATTCTTCCATGAAATTTATCCAACCTTTCTAATCAGTGAAATGCTGCATGAAAAACTGCAATCTTTAGCCCTGCTTGAAATCTGCTTTCAGTCAGATTTCTTCATTGGAGGATCAGAGGTCTCAGTGTAGAGGCAGACATAGGAAGAAAACTTTTTTTTTCCTGGTCACTTTATGGCATGCAGGATTTATGCACTTTGATCACATCCGTTCTCAATTAGTTTTTCCATGCTAAAGATTTGCACAATTTTAGCCTTTTCTAGTAAGTGCTCTGATGAATTCTGTTGCTCTCTGATGCACTTTCTCCCATTTCTACTGTGTACTTTTCAAATGAACCAGAAATCCATTCATTATTCCAGTTGCGGATGCATCATTGATTTATACAGGGGATTGCGATGGCAGCAGTTCCGTTTTCAAACCCTTTTTTCCTGGTTCCTGATATAGGTGTGTGTTTCCCTTTCTTCTGGTGCCAGCCCTCAAATGAAGCCCTTTCTTAATATATCTGAGGTATACGATTTATATTGACTGTTTCCTAGTATGATTTGATTGCTTATTGTGCCCTATGACTATTATTAAGTGTGGTACCTGATGACTCTTGACGAATGTATCTTTTCTTTTATGTACACTGAAAGCATTTGCACCAAGACAAATTCCTTGTGTTTCCAATCACACTTGGCCAATAAAGAATTCTAATTCTATTCTACAAGAAGTTTTCATTTGAGTCATCCAGTAGAATGCCCAGGATTTTTTTTTAAATTACTTTTTGGATTTTTTTCTTTTCTCCCTCGGACAATCAGAAAAAAACACTATGCTGTTCTGGCTTGAATTGTGTATACAAATGGAGCTCCAGTCCCTTTTAAAAACAAACAAAACTTTGTTGCTGCTAATTTCCTAGCAAAACAAAAGGGAGAGTCAGCTAGACCAGGGGTCTCCAACCTTGGCAACTTTAAGGCTTGTGGACTTCAACTCCCAGAATTCTTTGCTGGCTGAGGAATTCTGGGAGTTGAAGTCCACAAGCCTTAAAGTTGCCAACGTTGGAGACCCCTGAGCTAGAGCAACTCATGCATGCCTTTCCACCTTCATTGAATCGCCGGAGGGCGAGTTGCAGTGCCTGCCTCCAGAGGACGGCAGGCGCTGCAACACCCAACTAAGGCAGAGGTCTCCAACCTTGGCAACTTTTAAGCCTGGAGGACTTCAACTACCAGAATTCCTCTTTGCTGGCTGGGGAATTCTGGTACCTGAAGCCTGCCAGGCTTAAAGTTGCCAAGGTTTTATGTATTGGTTTTGTCAAGCGATTATAAGATAACAGGTATAAGTATAAACATAGTTATGAATACATGAAATGGATACATATAAGAAAAATAAAAAAATATACAATAAAAAGGTTGGAGGCCGCTGCCCTAGGAAGAGTAGACAAAAAGCAAAAAAATAAAAAATAAAGTTCAGCGCTCTTCCGATTTCTACGCCACGTGATCAAAACAAAAGCCCGTCTCTCCCCCCTCCCCTCCCCGGCATTAAAAAGCTCGGCAGAAAGAACCCGGGTGTCGTGCGCGGATGCCGAGCAGGAGGAGGGCGGAGCAAAAAAATAAAATAAATTAAATTTTAAAAAAAATCAAGGCATCTAAGATCAAATATTGGCCCAAAGCAAGAAGAGAAGCCGAAGGAGCGCGTGTTTCTGCTCGGTGGTGCGGGAGAAAGTAGCGCCGTTGCCTTGCCTGCGTAATCGTGTTCCGGGAAGGGCTAACATAAATTTCGTTTGGGGCTTTACCCAGCCTAATGGTTTTTAGGCGGAGGGAAGGAGAGAAGAAGACCGACAGTAATATTAATGGATTCCCCCCCCCCTTTCTCCTTCCCGCCTCAAGAGTGAGAGACTCTCGCTCTCCTTCAGCTTCCCTCAGCGCTCTTTTGGAGCCTGGAAAAAGTTTCTCCGGTGGGCAAGAGGCGGGGCTAGCAGGGGTGTGGCTTCCATCTTGCACTCTTTGCCATCAAAATTTGCATTGAATATTTCATCCGGACTTCCTGATCGGTTTCTATTGGGTGCAGGTAGAAAGCTTTGTAGGCACGAGAGTGTCAGTGTGGACTCAATGCAAATCTCTGGTCAATCCGTCCGCTCCCCGTTCCCTTCCCTCCCTCCCTCCCCAAGCGCCCAGCGCTAGCTCGATTCCAAATCCCGTCTCTCTCTCTCTTTCTCTCTGTCTTACGCTCCGTTTGAGCGAGCCTTTAAACCACGACCTGGCTAAGCGCAACCACGTGTAAACTGGCGGGAGAGATCTTTTGCCGATGCCTGGAGTGGAGGAGCCTGTGGATTAGTAATTCCTGGTGCCCCGCCGTCGGGCACGTGGTGAGGCGCTTCTGTGGGAAGTGAAGGAAAAAGCGAGGAGAAAAAAAAACAAAACAAAAACAACGTCGGGACCAAAGCGCTGGAATCATGAATGAAATGTCCAGCTTTCTGCACATTGGGGACATCGTCTCCTTGTACGCCGAAGGGTCGGTCAACGGCTTCATCAGCACTTTGGGGTGAGTCAGGAGCAGCACCCTCTCGGACGCGGAGGAGGAGGAGGGTGGGAGCGGTGGGGAGACGATTTGGGTGTCTCTTGGTCTGGTACCAAGGAAACGGACCCCACCTCATCCCAACAGGAGTGCTACCACTCTTAGGTGCAGGCAACAATGCCCAGCCACACTGCGAACCGGAGGAGTTTCGCTCTGAAGTTTTGAAGAGGAACCCTCTGCCTTTCCCAATCCACAGTCTTTCTTTTCAGAGTTTTTTACGCTTCGGGAGGTGGTGGTTGTGGTGATGGCGGCTGGCGGTTGGCATCTCGCCTCTCTGCCTTCAGATGAAGCGAGGAGCTTGTCGGTAGAGAGAGGCTGAGAGGGTGGGGGAGTTTCCTGGGCTTGTTCAAACGAGTCGGTGGCCGGTTGCAGTCGAGCTCTCCACCAGCAGGGGTCTAAGGCTTCCGGACCACAGTGCCCCATTCGTTTCGATTGGGTTACTTGAGCCTGCCCTGGGGAGGGTTGGAAGAGTGGTAGGCGGCTGGCCTGGGCTGTAGGAACTGCTACTGTTGCAGCCGGAATATGAAGATACTTTAGAAAAACAAAAACAAAACCCAAAGCTATGCCTGGTTGGAAGGAACCTAAATCAAACAATGTATTTTTAAAATCGGGGAATCTGCCCTGGTAGTTCTGTACCTGGTTGCTTATCAGAATAATCATGGAATTGTTTGCCCCCTCAGACAGGAGTTAACCCCCCCCCCAAAGCTTTTTTATGCCTACAGCAAAAACAGCCACCCGCATAATTGCACAAAGAAGACCAAATGGCATATTAAATACAGGATATGCTTGTAAGGGGAACAGTCTCGTCAGAAGAAGTATTTTACTCACTCATTTCAGTGACAGCTCCAAACTGTTGGTGCCCTTAATGCTGCCTGCCGGGTGCAGATCTAAAGCAAATCTCTGCAAAAAAGGTTTAGTTTTGGTTAAAATATAAAAAGAAAACGGTTGTGAAATGGTCTCGTGTATTTTGTGCTGTCTGTTTCCACTTAATCTTCTCACTCTTGTTCTTTTTTTCTCCCCCCAAATCTCTTTCACCACACTTTCCCCTGTCATCTTCAGTTTGTAAGGCTTTGGGGCAGGGACTTTGTCACTTCTGGGTGCTCTACACAAAATCTGGTTTATAGCTGGCACTCAGTAACTGCTAATTAGCAGTGATGAATCAGTGCTTATAAACGGTGACATAACCTGTCAAATAACTTGTCAGTACTTGGAAACTGCCAATGGTTGCCAACCAGCTCTGCTATTTTATTCTTTGTTTGGGGATCCATGTGTTCTGGAGAAAAGCAGCAAAGCAATCTAACTGTTTAGATTTTGGTAACTTCTGTCTGTCCAGGATCTTACTTAAAACTAACCCCATAGGTAAGTGATTTGTATTAGGATTCCACAGCCATGGATCCATTTATCTCTTTCTGCAGGGCAAACTATTCCTTTTCAACCTCATCTCTTAGCAGCCAGTTTCTGGCTAGATCGCTAAATCTCATACTGATTATTCTAACACATGTTGATGGGGTACTTGCTATATTCCTGCAATGACTTTATGAGATCCAAGTAAGTTGTTAGCAAAATTAAGTGAGGTAGATTCATGTCAGAAAAAAAATCTAGCATATATTAGATGAACTTGGACTGAACAAGCAAGAGCTCAAGTAACAAAAAGAAAATCATGCTAGCTTTCTGTGATAACAGGGTCCTTTACTGTTATTTTTCACATAATGATATATCATTATCATCATCATTATGTCCCATACAAAAGCACATTGAGTAGTAAATATTTTCCAGTAGTTTTGATCATTTGCAGCATGTTTGGCACATTGTCTCATAGCCATAACAATATATGACTAATAACATTTCCCCCAAGAATCCATATTACTAAAGTTCTAAAAAAATGTTATTTAGAAAACACCTGCAGATGTTCTGTACAAGTGGAGATTATGGTACTGTCCCGATCTATTGTGCTCCTTGTTGTATATTTTGATTTTGATGATTTTTTTGTCCCCAGCATTATTGCCAAGTCTTCCTATAACACTGGATAATAAAATTCAATATCTGCATCTTTAAATAATATACAGATAAGTAAATATATAGTTATAGAACTATAAATAGTGTACTGGCCTGCATGAAGGAATGAACACAATAAAATATCATGAAAAATGGTAGACTTTCACAGGGTCTTGAAGATGAGTGGCCACAAGGTTTTTGCCCAAAGCAACCCTATCTTTGTATGTGAGACTCAATTTGGTGCAACGGTGAAGGCATCAGGCTAGAAACTGGGGGACCATGAGTTCTCCCACCTTAGACTGCTGATTGACCAGGAGCTACTCAGCCTTTCTCAGCCCGAGGAAGAAGGCAATGGCAAATCATTTCAGAAATCTTGCCAAGAAAATTACAAGGACTGATCAGAGAAAATTACAACTTTGAGTCAGTTAAAAACTGACTCAAAAGTAACAAAAAAGCAAACAAAATAAAAATCTGTATGTATCAACTGCACCCCCCTGTTTGTGGTCACATATACCATTTTTGCTTCCTACTTGTATTATATTGTATTACCTTTAATTGTCCTCAAAGACCTTTCAGAAGCTACAATTGATCCAGATCACAGCGGCACCTGTATTGCAACATAACTTTGCTGCACTAGCTTTATAGACAATTCAAGGTGCTGGTTATCATCCCTTCATGGCGCAGGATCAGGTTATTTGGAGGATCACCTATCTCTGATCATGTTTGCCCATCTTATGAGATTCAAAAGGGTGGTCCCCTTCAGATCCCCTGCATGAAACAGTGTCTTCCAGTAGGACCCAAGAGGCATGCCATCTGTATTGTGGCGCCGCCTTTTTACAACAGCATGCATCACAAGATTTGGATGTTCCCCATTCTGCTGACCTTCCTTAAAACTCTAAAATCTTAGCTATTCCTCAAGCACCAGATTTGGACACTAGATGGGTCCATCTGGAAAACGGGTTTAGGATTTTGAATATATTTTGCTTTTGGTCTTTGCTTGTGCTATTTTACACTGTGTTTTGTTTTTATTGTTTATTGTATGTGGTTACTAATTCTGTGCTGGCTATCCAAAGTCACATTTTGTGAATTGGACCACCACATAAATCACTTAAGTAAATAAATAATTATGTCAAAAATTACTTTAGCCATGAAATATTCTCTTGGACAACAAGAACATCTTGCTGACTGCTAAGATGGAAAGTACAGCTGTCTATCACCAATGTGGAAGCAAAGCCAATCTTAATAAAAAAAGAGCTGTAGGCAAAAGGAAGTAGAAGCATGGGGTGATTGGGTGGGATCATCTATTTCATCCAAAGTCTACAAGTCAGCAGTCACAGGTCCGTGCGGCTGATTGCGGTCATTGCTTAAAACAAAAGTGAAGTTTACATTAGTTTTTGAAGTCCATGTAATTTACAATTCAAATTAAATGCAAACTCAAAAGTAAGTCCAACTGAGTCCAATTATGCTAGCCTAGATAATAACGATTCTTTATTGATTAGGCATTGGGCCTTATCAGAATATAAAATACAGGACAATAGTAAGATGTAATGCGTTAGAAAATAGTGTAAACAGTGTAAGTAAAAGAAAATGCAAACCGTATCTGTGACTCCTACACTTGTCAGATTCATATATGCAGTTTTGTTTAGATAGTGAGCCTTGTACTTTTTCAATTCCAATAGGCCACTCATCTAACGTGCGATTGAAGACATTGATCAATCTTTCTTACACAGTTGACAAATGATATATATATATATGTGCTACATCCTCTATCTCTGGTGTGACCTACCCTAGATAACAGAGCCAGTGTACTGTAGGCTTACTGCACCAGTCAAGAAAGTGGAGACCATGAGATCTAGTTCTGCCTTAGGCCTAAAGCAGGCTGTGTGAACTTGGGTCATTTACTTTTAGGCCTAGGAAGAAAATAATGGGCAAACCACTTCTAAAATCTTGTCAAGAAACCTTCAGTGTCTTGTTTAGGTGGTCTCCAGGAATCAACACTAATATAAAAAGGGAAAGAAAGAAGAGAAAAGAAAAGGAAGGAAAAGATTGCAGGCTCTTCTTTCTGAAGTTGTTTGTTTGTGTTGTCAATTCAAATTTGAACCAAATTTATCCAGGTCATTAAGTGTTGGCAACATGAAAAGCTCTTTCATTGCTCTGTAGTACAGAAGGGAGAAATAGATCCATAGCATGAGAGCTAGTCACAATCATTACTACTGTAAGTAATGAGATTTCAGCCTGAAGTTCTTGATTTGCTTATATGTTTAAAAAAAAATTGTGAACCCTATCTTCACATTTGTTATGGGGATTATATAATTCTATTTTCATGATACATGACACTGATTGAAATGAACAAAAATAGAATTAAATAGTAAATGTACAGTATTTAATTAGTGTTACTATAGTTTATGCTATTTTTTGACAGGATGCCTGTGCAAAATAGTTGCAAAATAAAAAAACGGTAAATTAAAATGCAATTAATGTCTTTATCCGCTTTACAATCATAATTTATTTTCTTTGCTTGATACTTTGTAGACTATCCATGTTTCTTTCTCCTTATCTCAGTCAGTCAGTGACTGACTGTAGAACTTTGGCCCTTGCTGATGATCCTGGCTCATGGTAGACAGAGGTGGTATTCAGCAGGTTCTGACCAGTTCTGGAGAACCAGTAGTGGAAATTTTGAGTAGTTTGGAGAACCGGCAAATACCAGCTCTGACTGGCCCTGCCCCCATCTATTCTCTGCCTCCTGAGTCCCAGCTGATCGGCTGGGTCTTCTTTTGTTGCCCTGCACAGGAGAATGGAGCTGGAAAGCAGGCTATTGGAGTGGGGAGGGAATGGGGTTTTTCAGTAACCTTCCCCTAGGAGTGGGGAGGGAATGGAGATTTTTACAGTATCCTTCCCCTGGAGTGGAGATTTTACAGTATCCTTCTCCTGCCATGCCCACCAAGCCACGCCCACCAAGCCACACTACGCCCACCAAGCCACGCCCACAGAACTGGTAGTAACATTTTTTGAATCCCATCACTGATGGTGGAACATAGCTGTGGGACGTTTTAGATGCGCAACAAAATCATATGTCTTCAAATTTGTTATTTATTTAACTTCTATGCCACCCATCTCACCTAAGAATATTAAAATCAATAAAAACAAGATAAGACATTAAAACATTAAAACAATAAATATTATCACCAGAACTGATTTAGATTTTGTATATACAATTACAAAGTTCTAGAACTTTGCAGGAATGGATGAAGTGATATAAGTCATTTGAAGAAATGACATTCAGATTTGTAGAACTTTTGAAATAGCTTTTTTCTTAAGCCATCTTTCAATCCTTGCTAGGGCATAGCCATAAACATGCTAGTCAGCATATCTGGTCATTGCCATTTATGAGAAGATTTGTAACCTGATTTTACAACCAGTTTTACTATGTTTATTAAAATAGGTCCCCACCTTCTCCCTGTGTGTATCTTGCTGCCTTCCTTTCCCTTCTTTGTGAATTTTTAAATCAGTTTTGGTGTTAATATTTATTATTTTAAAGTTTTAATGTCTTATCTTGTTTTTATTGATTGTAATAACTCTAGGTGAGATAGAAGTTAAACACACACACACACACACACACACATATATCCAGGATAAAATTATAAATAAGATTTTTATCAGGATACTCATCTATATTTGACTTAAAGTCTCCTATAAATTCAGTTTGATTGTGAAAATGTTCTTACATTTATCAGTTTTAATCAACTTAGCCATGTTGGAGTGACACAGCAAACCACAATTTGCCTGGATTTCACCTTAGTAGTGAATGAGGAGTAGGCTAATTCTGATCCATCTTGCTTATCAGCTAAGTTAACAAACCACCAATGTCTATATCCATGGTTTGACTGGCATGTTGTCTGAAATCATTCCAGAGAAGTTAGCCAGAAATAAAGTCAAGAATGGTCTGTAGCTTCTTAAACTGGCAAGTGCTAGATGATTTGGTAGTCCAAATAAAACTGAATACTTTTACTGGCTCTTCCAGTCTCTCTCATGCTGCCAGCCAGTGAGATGAATAAGCAGAAATGGAAAATCCTATCACCTTAGGCTGTTCATTTTTGAAATATCAGATCTGTTTAATTGAACCCAGATGTTAATGGTTAGATCAGGTCCTTTGTGCTTAAATTTCAATTCTATTCTTTGCGAAGAGTGGCATTAAAAGCTGGCCAAAATGCTAAAATTACACGAAATGACAACGTTGGAATGAATGTAGAACACAATTAAAGGCTCTGTTGAAAAAAATGAAAGGTTGTTCTCCTGCAACACAAGAACCCGTTGGTTACCAATTACTGTATGTCAAATCAGAATGACCTCAAAACTAAATAAAGCTGCCAGTTGCAGCCTTTACTTAACCTCAGATTTAGTTTTGAAGGCTTTACGTTACATTTTCTTACAAAAGAAAAGTTAAGATTGAAAGGCAAGAAAAATAATATTCAAATAAAAGAATGAATGCAAAAATAATTTTGATGATAAGCACAGAATTTTAAATGATTGTTCTTATTTTACTATAATTAACAGGGTTTTCACTAGTTCTTCTAGTGTATTTTTGTCCAGGGTACACACTTCTGGGTAATTATTGTTGCAGAATACTGTGACTCTGTCTTGCTTTTGACAGATCTTTGGTGGTTTTTAGCTATCAAACAATACAGTAGCACTACAAGCCGTATACAAGGAATGGAAAACTTTTATCTCTTCAGCTCTTATTGAACTTTTGATAAATATAGCCCACACAAACAAAAACTCTTTTGGGATATTCTGTAATTTCAAGAATGGGAAAGGATCCTGAAAGAAAAAGAATTTAAGAAACACTGGTCTATATGAACCCTTTTCTAGATTTAATAAGTACATTGATGGAAGACTGGCCAGCTTCCTACTTCGCTAATATGTCTATTCAAGTGGATTCTCAGCAAAAGTTTTATGTATCTATATACTGTATAAGTGAACATCTTGTACTGTAAGGAGAGACCTGAAACTGGAGTCACTGTCCATATATTTAAATATACACTTTCATATACTGGGAATAAAAATGCTAATTTCGTGTCTCTTCTTGGTACATTGGGAACCTTTGCAGGACTCTGTGATTGATTTCATGTAATAAGATCATATTTATAACTTTTAAGAAAGTTATTAACTCATTTCTCTATACTGAATTGGCCTGTTTATTTACCAAACTTTGTGTATTTTAACTAGAAGAGATTCTCCAAAGTCTGAAGCTGTCAACTTCCTCACCACCTGTTTCCTGAATCTTTAACCAAACTAGGGACTGTATCTGTTTTCTGTTTTCAAAGCCTGTACTGTACAACCTCATGCCTACACCCGTGCTGTAACTTGGAGATCTGTACCTTAAATAGTGGGTCTAATACATGATTTTGAGTGAAATGTCATGAATGTTTTAATATCTTTAGCAAAATACTTTGCGTTTCTGGCCTAGTTTTTCTCCCTTGCACATCCATCTCATTCTTGCTGTAGTATCTCCAAATTAGACAATCAGATTAAATAAATCCTTTTAATGTTAACTTTATCATTTGGATGCTACAGACTTTTAAAGCACCCATTGGCTTCCTGTCTAACGCAATACCCTTTTGATCCTAAAATAACATGATTAATGTTGAACGAACAAGAGAGTG
The DNA here is from genome assembly GCF_049901735.1 of Notechis scutatus. Taxonomy (NCBI): domain Eukaryota; kingdom Metazoa; phylum Chordata; class Lepidosauria; order Squamata; family Elapidae; genus Notechis; species Notechis scutatus. Next base: position 51,858,072 of record NC_142011.1, on the reverse strand, counting down.
GGGTGCCCTATTCAATAGTGCAATGATGCAATGCCCTCTGGCATATATGGAACATATGCTGCTGTTAGTTTCCACCTTAAAACTATGGCTGGATAAGACAAATCTACAATAATTTATATTCTGGGGTGATTTAACATTCATATATGCTAGTTAAGAACATAGAGAAAATATTCTGGGCCAGGTGAAAGCTCTGGTTAGTTTAGTTTTAGAGTCACCAATCTAAAGTAAGTGAAGCCTATAATGGATTAGGAGGAACGTTACATTTAGTCTGTTCCACTAATATAAATTATTCCTTTTCAGTGACAAAATAACATGGAGGATCAAAGAGGGAATGTTGGCAGATTTAAACCTGAGAAAAAGCTTCATTTGATGGCGTTTCTTGTTCTTGGTGCATGCACTGAATCCTTTCCTTCTTTGCATTGCATTTTATATTAGGGGTAGACAGTCTTACCATGTTTATACGGGCAACGATAAAAAAAAGTATGTTGTGCTTATGTTAGAGTATTTGCTGCTAGTTTGGAGTGTTACTTACATCAACGTAAGGGGAGCTACACCCCCTAATTTTAGGCAGTTGTGGTTTGCTTGGTTTCTGATAGTTGCAGAAAAGGGTTTAGGAAGCCACAGAGGGACTGGTAGCTCAGGTTGTTAGCTGTGCAATCTTAGCCACCCTGTTTTGTGCATCATATGTGTTTTCTTCTTCCTTTACGTTATGCTTTGAACCATAAGCAACATTCTCTGTTATTTGATCTGTCCTATTTTAGCCTTCTGCAAAATTAAGTCTGCTGCTTTGTGACTGCTAAAATGCAGGGTTTCTATTTTGGTGAGCTCCCTTTTGGGACAGTGTAGTAATTAGCTAGGACTGGTGCTAATTAGCTCTAGTGACACTTTCTCAGATATGGTGCACTAAATGTTTGATTGCAAGCATCTGGATAAGGAATCCTGTATGGCCTATTTGTTATTAGCTTCTGAGGGCCTTACAGTGTGGCTAAATCTACTTCTCTAAACCATATTAAGTGTTTCATATTCATAGTAGTATAGGGATGGTTTGGGTAAAATTGAAAATATATCTGTTACCTGAAACAATGCTTTTCTAGCTCAGAGGAATGTTTTCTTTTATTTTCTCATCATTTTGTATTTCTGCTTCTGACCTACTAGTATATTCCACAGACTTAATTGGTTGTAGCATTGATCTAAAGCTGGCTGAGGAATTCTGGGAGTTGAAGTCCACAAGTCTTAAAGTTGCCAAGGTTGGACACCCCTGATCTAAAGAATTATACGTAGGCAATGTTCTTTGTCTCTAACAGAAAGCAAACAATTGCCTGCCTGAAAAGTCACTTGGCCATCTTCTTTCCTTGTTCTTTTAGAATTAAAAAGATGTGTTTTTATTATGGTTAATTAGTCCAAAAAGTGAATATGTATACTTCTGAAACATAGATTTAACATCAGGAATGTGTATATTGATTTCTGATTTAGCAGAGATATGGTCTCTCTATCTCTCTATCTTTCTACCTATTCTTCTATTCTTCATCTTTCTTTTATGGCTACCTAGTTCATATCATGATTCTAGACAAGGGGTCCCCAAACTTGGCAACTTTAAGACTTGTGGACTTCAACTCCCAGAATTCCTCAGCCAGCATATTCTGGGAGTTGAAGTCCACAAGTTTTGAAGTTGCCAAGTTTGGGGACCTCTGATCTAGACAGCTCATAACAATAAATAAAAAATAGATGTTAAAAAAAATACCCACCCCGCTACACACTCCAGGTTCTAGACCAAACTGTTTCCCAGCCTAGCCCAATGCTTGAGCCAACTATACATTTGGAATTTTGAGACTGTTCTATTGGTGTTCTCATAAAATGACTGAGATTGTTGGAAGCCCAGAAATGGAAGTGACAGGAAAGATGACTTAATCTAACACCTGCCACTGCACTAGTGAATCTCCTGCTACTGATAACCATCTTAGCTCTGCTGGCAGTTTTAAAATGTAGATGCCACCAGATTCAGAGAAACGATGTCCTACTGTTGAACAGCTTGTGATCACAGACAATCTGGTCTTCTGGAAAAGCAGAAAACAAAATTGCTCCATTTTCTGTGTGGCTGCCCATTAAATACCATCATGTCAGTTCTTATTCTTTTTCTGGATTTCTTTAATAATAGCTTGTTTGACTCATTCCTGCAAAAAGTTTGTTCAAGTAAAAACTTGCAATGTTCCTCATGGTATGGATGAATTTCTTTATCCTAATCAGCAAAGCAGCGCACTATTCAATTAAGAAAATTGCACTAGCAAATGGATACAGGTCTCCCAGGGCTCAGATTTGGAACCAATCCATCTCTTTATATCTAAAATAAAGCTAGCGCCTGCCAAATTTGCCTTGGGATTTCCACGATGTTTTCTTCCTCTCCTATGAAAGAAGCTTCTGTTTTTGTATCTTGTGGCTGAGGCATTCTTTCAAATGTCTCTTTTGGGTATTTTTGAGTTTGTTTCTACCACCCTGCAGCCATCCCACACCTTTTAGCTTGCCACACCTCCTAGCTGGAAAAGATTCATGGGAGGAATTCTTTCATGATGACTTCCCTTAAGACAGGATTTTCAAACCGTCGGTCTCCCTCTCTGCTTAGAAAGCAGGGACAAAAATGCATTTCTGTTGCAGCTTTAACTCTGGCATTTCAATGGATGCTTCAAAATTCTGTCTCAGTATGTGGATCTTGGGACCAATTGGATCTGGAGAGTCTTTTCATGTTTGGTTGTAAATACAGTCTCACTGCTCCAAACAAATTGGGAAAGAATTTGGGACCGTAAATTCAAGGTTCCTACTTGAAGAGCAAGTGGCAGCTGTGGTTTGGAGGATGCTCTAGCTTGTGCACTAACTGTGCTCATTTCGAGATTGGGAAGTTCTGCTTACAGCTACCTGTCTCTTGCTTACTTCTAAATTGGATTACTGCAATATGGTCTTGATGGGGCTGCTCTTGATGATCACTTGGAAGCTACAGATGCTTCAGAATGTAGTTATGGGAGCAGGTAGTTATGGCCATTCTTCAATATGCCCGTGTAATGTCTCTACAAACTGAGTTAGTGACTAGCGAACTTCCAGATACAGTTCAAACTTCTGCTTCTCTCCTACAAAGTCCTTCATCCTGTAGGGCTAGGTTACTTGCAGAACTGCCTCATCTCCAGTTATTTTTGTCCAATAGTATCTGAATGAAAGGGCCTACTCCAAGCTCAACTGGGCAGGCAGTGTCATCTGGTGGCACCCAAGAGATCTGCCTATTATCCCCCCAGAGTGGAGGACCTGTGATATGATGGCCCTGAGCCTGCTGGCCTTTCAGAAACACATTATAAAGATCCCGATTCTTTCCCTAGGCCCTGTGTTAGAGGATGGCATGATCCTATAGGTGAATTTTCCCTGGGACTTTATATCTTTATCTTTTCATGCTTCATTTTTTATTATTTGTTTGCTCTGTTGCTTATATGGATTCGTTGTTTATTAATTTTGTTTGTCACCCTGAGTTGTGTTGTGTGCAAAGTACAGGTAGCCCTTGATTTACAGCAGTTTGTTTAGGGACCGTTCAAAGTTACAATGGCACTGTAAAAAGTGACTTATGACTGTTTGTCATACTTATGACCGTTGCAGCATCCCCATGTTCACGTGATCAAAATTTGGATGCTTGGCAACTGGCTCATCTTTATGACGGTTGCAGTGTCCTTGGTCAGCTTTTGCAACTGTCACAAGCAAAGTCAGTGGGAAAACCAGATTCACCTAACAACTGGGTTACTAACTTAACAACTGCAGTGATTCACTTAACAACTGTAGCATGAAAGGTTGTAAAATGGGACAACATTCATGTAGCAAATATCTCAATTAGCAACAGAAATTTGGGGCTCAATTGTGATTGTAAGTCAAAGACTACCTGTAGCAGCTATAGAAAGAGAAATAAATAAAACAAAAAGGCAAACTGAAATATATATCTATGTTAATATCAGAATACATTTTGAACTTTTAATTGTGGGGAGACTTTGGCAGATGAATAGTTTTCCCCATCTATTTTTAGAGGTGTCCAGTTCAGATTTTGTGTGGCAAGTGTTTATAATGCTGATAGAGATCCTGATAGGTTTTCATTGTTGATATGTGTAGAAGACAGTATTACACTAAATGATCTTTGGGGAACTTTAAAATTGGGGAGCAAATGACAAGTGATAAATGTGCGTCAAATATCCTTTAGTCACTGCTGAGATCATCTTTATAAGATAAATATTAATGACACGTTAGTGAGATTGGATATGCGTATGTTACATCTTTTTTATCATTGAAGATTATTCTATTTTGTTAGCATAATGAAAAAAGCAAATAAAACCAATCATGTGTCTCTTGTGTGTGCATAATATTGATTATGTTGCTGAGAGAAAAATATCTGGTGCTGCCAGGCAATCTTTAAATAATTCCGCCAAGTCCAAGGAGAGAGGATATAATTTTTATTCCTGAATTTGAAAGAGTTTACTGTACATGTGTCTTAAATTTGGTAACAATGTTTGGCATTTGCACAGCATAGTAAAGGGAAAGTTGTGGGTTCTCCAGATGTTGGGCTGCAAGTACCAGCATCCCTTACTGTTAGCCATGTTGGGGAGGGCCAGATTGATGGGAGTTGGAATCAAAACATTTTGGAAGACCACATCTTCCTCAGTTTTCATTTTTCACCTTTATTCTTTAAGGAAGGCCTTCATTATTCCTTTAATTTGCTAGATTCGCATCTTGCCTTTCTGCCAGAAGCTCAAGGCAGTACACAAACCATTTCCTCCTACAATTATTCCCATAATGGCAACTGGCCTCAATTCACCCAGTGTTGAATCTGGGTCTTCCTAGTTTTGATTGAGCATTTTAATCCCAATGCTATAATAGTTTTATGTCAACCAAGTTGGGAAGATCTATAAATCTTTGCCATTTTATACATTAAGTGGAGTAGGAGCAGCTTTTGCGATCACTTGAGGCAAATATAGTGTGGCTGGATTCCAAATGAATGCCTGCAATTTATGATAGGACTTTTTCTGATTTTACTAGCATAGCTAAATCAGCAAAGATAAATCTGAGAGTGGGAGATATGTGCAATAGAATGATTGCCAGTCATAATTGAAAATGTAATATGTCTCCCTAGCATTTTGCCTAATGCCTCTGTATTTCTGCTTCCTATAATTTGTCTGGGAAAGGAAAATTGTCTGGGAGAGGACATTGGTGGAGTGATTGCATTAAAATATATCATTTAATGTTGTTGTGTTAAGCCTAATTCACACATAGTGCTGTCACACTCTAACTATGGTTTAGGCCAGGGATGTCAAACTCAATTTCATTGAGGGCTGCATCAGGGCTGTGGTTGACTTTGGGGAGGGGCATGTGGGAGTGGCCAACTGAGTGGGTGTGGCCAACTGGGTGGGCCAAAGCCATGCTGGCCCGATGTTTCCTCTTTGCATTGGATAGACCAGGCCGAAGCCACGCTGGCCCAATGTTTCCTCTTCACATTGGGTAGACCAGGCCGAAGCCACGCTGGCCCAATATTTCCTCTTCACATTGGGTAGACTGGGCTGAAGCCACGTTGGTCCAATGTTTCCTCTTCATGGATAGACCAGCATGGCTTGCCCGATATTTCCTCTTCACATTGGGTAGACATTGGATAGTTGGTCCAATGTTTCCTCTTTGCATTGCCAGCGTGGCTCGGCCCGATATTTCCTCTTCACATTGGGTAGACCAGGCCGAAGCCACGCTGGCCCAATATTTCCTCTTCACATTGGGTAGACTGGGCTGAAGCCACGCTGGCCCAATGTTTCCTCTTTGCATTGGGTAGACTGGGCCAAAGCGACAGCGGGCCGGCCCCTAACATATTCCAGGAGGACCTTGCGGGCTGGATCCAACCACATCTCTGTAGCAGACAAAAAAGCTCTACAGAGAATCATTAAAACTGCCCAGAATGTCATCGGGCTCCAGCTACCAGCCCTGGATGACATCTTCGTATCTCGCTGTTTGAGGAAGTCACACAACATTTTCAGAGACTCTTCCCATCCTGCTTATAATCTTTGTGAACTGTTGCCTTCTGGCAGAAGATACAGAACAATTAAAACTCGAACCACACGTTTTCTGAACAGTTTTTATCCCAGAGCTATAATTGCACTTAGCAATGAACTTAAGGATGACCATCAGTGAGCTGTTGGACAGTATTACTTGGTCTGTTGTGTGGATGCTTGTGTATTTAAAGGGGGTGGGGAATTTTGGTGGGTGGGTGTGGGTTTGGGGATTGCTATGTGTGAACACGTATTGGGTCTGGTCTTTGGGTATTATGTGAATTTTGTTGTATGTGTATGCAGTGTATATACGTACAATGACAATAAAGTATTATTGTTGTTATTATTATTATTATTATTATTATTATTATTATTATTATTATTATTATTATTATTATTATTATTATTATTATTATTATTATTATTACATTGTGGGCCAAATCCAGCCTATGGGCCTTGTGTTTGACACCTCCAGATTAGGCCTAAGCATCTCTGCCTTATTTACACATAGTAAGCCAGATTTACAAACCAATCAACCTGAATGCATATCAAGTTACATCAAAATTAAGTGAGTTACATTGTGGCTTAGCATGATTTATGAAACCAGTCAGTATTCTAGGAGGATGTGCTAAGCAGAATTGACACTTTCTTGACAGACAATATGGAAATGATTTTTTGTTAGGGTATAGGTAGTGTTGGCTAGCAAGCCCAGAAGGAGAGCCTTTTCTGTAGTGGTACCTACCCTTTGCAACATATTCCTCCTGAGATTAGATTTCCCCAATCCCTGCTAGCCTTTTGTAGGCTTGAAATTTTGGCTCTGTGCTTGAGGCTGAATGAAGGTGTCTTCATGCACTCATTTGATTTATATGGCCCCCACTTGCAGAATAATTCTGGGCAGCCAACAGGTTAAGGAAATTGTAGTACAAAAGTAATGTAGAAAAACAAAATATACACTACACTGGGCACAAAATACTGTACTCATATATTTACATCTATGATGGGCTGATATGTTCTAATCCATTGGTTTAGGGATAGTTTCATCTCTTTTGAGTGTCTTCCAGATGTGTGAATTTAAAGCTGGAGAATTCCTAACCAGAATGTCTAGTTTTGGGTGCTTAGGCAAGGATCATCTTTTTGTGGCTCTCTAGTAATAAGTGTTTCTTAGGTAACATTAATAACATTAGTAAAAATGAGATTGTGTAGTCAGTATTTCTCAACCCATCTAAAAGCTGCTGAGGTTGAGAAATACTGGTCTAGACAGACTTTTTCCCAGAGTTACAACATTTACACTAATCTTTTTTCAGAGATGGATCATTGTTGAATCTGGTTGCCTTTGTGCCCACTTGCCCCCTTTATTCTTTTTAGAATGGTCTTTTTGTATATTCATGCACGCACACACACACTCACACACACACACTCACACACACACACACACACACACTCTGCTTTTATTACATATCTCCATTCTAATTCTTGAATGTCAATTTGTCTCATCCCACAGAAAGTAAATATGATATTGGTAATTTGATAAGATGTGGGCAGAGGCCAGGGCTACAGTGAAAGCATTGTGTTCTTGCTCTGCAAATTCCATCCTTGTTATCATTGCCTGCAGGACACATGTGCAAAATGGGTGAAGTTAGTGTCCCAATGATGTTTTCATCCTTCTTTTCTCCCCCCCACCTCCATGTCATTGCCTAGGCCCTACTTTGCAGAATAATGAAGGGAAGGGTTAGGCCATATCCTCTAATAAACTGATTTTAACGTAGCAACATTTCTTGCAGAGAAATTTCTTCCTTAGGTATATGAACAGATTCGTTTTTTGACTCTGACCACCATAATTTATTCATGTTAGGAATTTTACCTTTAGAGATCTTAATCACCAAGACAAATACATTCCATGGAGTATTTTTTTTCAACGGCAGCAACAAAACAACTCAGAATCTGAAAAGGAGCATAAACGTGCTATTTGTTTTGCACTTTTCAGACAAAAGATCTTATTTTGATCTTTCTACTCTTCCCCACTGGTACTGCTTATAGCAAGTCACAACCTGAATTTCACCCACAACTGTCTTCTGTCTTTAAAATCTAGTGTATTAACACATAGCCATGTCTTTCATTGGCAACTTTCTAATTTGGCTGATAAGCTGTATCTATACTTTGCCCATTCCTAAATCTGTTCTAACTCATCAGATTTACCACAGCTGTAGCAATCTGCTGGATGATTTTAAGCCAGTCCCACTCAATCCAACCCATCTCACATGACTGTTATCAGGGTTACAAGGAGGGAGATCCCCAAAGTAAACTGCTTTGAGCTCCTGGAGAAAAAGCAGGACATTAATCTAGCATATACACCAGGTATGCACAAAAATAAAACTAAAAAAATGAGGGAATACCTGGAAGGAAGTCAACATTTTAACGTAATGTAATCATTTATGTATTACTTCAAAAACAAGGAAAATGATGGCACCAGATGACATGATGGAAGCTAGCAAATTACCAGGCGTTAAATATCTAGAAAAGTCAGGAAGATGATGCAGACAGATTGAACATATTGAAAGAACTAGTTAACATTGCAGTTCTTGTGAGTCTATGCAGTATAAGAAAGGTCATTTCATGTGTCTTTACTAAGAATTATGAAATAATTCTTTAGAAGGTAGTTGTGCAATTAAGTGTCAGCAGCGTGCTTTAATATATCTGAGTTAAGCAAGTCAAATACTGATTCTTCTCTTTGTGCTGTGAGGACATCACACACAATACATTATATATTTGGGCCACATTCTGACTTTGGTGACCTGATTGTTAGTTTGAATTTATCCGCTTTTGCACTTGATCCTAGAAATAAGTGTTATTCAACTGTGGTGGTGAAATGGTTACAATGCAATATTGCAGGCTAACTCTGCCTACAGCCAGGAGTTCAATCCTAACTGACTCAAGGTTGATTCAGCCTTCCATCCTTTCGAGGTCAGTAAAATGAGGACCCAGATTTTAGGGGGCAATATGCTGGCATTGTAAACTGTTCAGACAGTGCTGTAAAGCACTATGGAGCAGTATATAAGTCCAAGTGCCATTGCTGTTGCTAATTTTAATTTCATGCCAATTGATGTCTCTTTTCATGTAAGTGTGGTGGTCTAAGGCCGCAGTAATTACACCTACTATTCATCCTCTTTCCATATATTTCTGTTTTCACTGTTATTACATTAGTCACACTGGGCTCTTGGATGTTTCTATGGGAGGGGGGGAATTCCAAGTGAATTAGAAAGAGCAACACCAAATTCCATCTGGCAAGGCAATAGAGGGAGTGCCCTACAAATTATAACAGCAGTTTATGGAAGGAAAAATGGTTTTATATGAGCTTTGTAGTTTGAAGTAGCTCCAAAATGTTGAAATGAGAATCGTTAGCCAGTGTATATTTCTCTACAGCTGAGGTAAACAATGTGTGTTTTTTGAGTTTGTTCCAAACTACTTAAGTGGCCAAGGCTGTTAAATATCTGCATCTATTTCCCATCTCTTAAGACGGTGATTTCCCTTGCTCCTTTGACACAGGAAGATACCAGCTCTTGTGAAAATTAAATTTAGGTTCTTTGTGTGAGCAATATTTTCTTTAGATAAGAGCTGATGACTGTTTTGTTCTAAGAACTGGTTCAAAATATTGTTGGATCCATGTATATTTTACATGATATAGTCTGCATTTAATTCTTGCCTGCACCAACATATTGTAATGTTAAAAGCAGGGGTGGGTAAGGCTTTTCCCGAGAGCCTGAAATACTGTAATACTTGCAACTGCCTCTTCCAAACTGCTGTTCTTAGGCAAGCTGGTTGAGGGTCATAAGAGTTTGTAATTCCAAGATACCTAAAGTGGCATCAAGTGACAAGAAGTTGGACATAGCATTGCTGGAACTACTTTGGATTACTACAAGGAACACCTTACATATGCAATAGGAGAGAGAGAATTTGTTTTACAGGCGTTGGCCACATTTTACAGCTGGCATATCGTTATGCTTTCTGCCTCAACGTCATTGATTACTTAGGAATCAATGTGAAATGATTAAAATTTATTGTATCTATTATAGTAAAATTTATTGTATCCAGTATATCCATTTATAGTATCCATTAAAGTTATGATATCAGAACAGGAAAGGGTGAAGATATGCTACTGATGCCTGAGGTCTGGTACAGGTAGTCCTCAACTTACAACCCCAATTGAGTCCAAAGTTTCTGTTGCTAACTGAGGCAGTTGTTAAGTGAGCTGTGCTCCATTTTACAACCATTATTTATTTTTAATGACATTTTTGCCATAGTTAAGCAAATCACTGCAGTTGGTAAGCAAATCTGGGTCCCCCCTACCCATTGACTTGACGGAAACTGGCTGGGAAAGTCACAAATGGTGATCACATGACCCCAGGACAGTGCAACTGTCATAAATACATGCCAGTTACCACGGTGATGATGCAATGGTCATAAGTGTGAAAAACAGTCAAAGGTCACTTTTTCCAGTGTTGTTGTAACATTGAATGGTCACTAAATGAATGGTTGTAAGCCAAAGACCACCTTTAAGTGATCTTTCCTGAATGATGGTCACAGTTATTTGACACATCTTGTAACTGGAAGCTTTCCAGTTTAAAATACATCAGAGGCTTCTGTTTTCTGGACTCTTGAGAAAGCCACTTACCAAAGCATCCTTCCATTTTACAGCAAAGTGATTCTGTTGACATACAGAAAATAACTTTTTAATGGGACACAATAATTATGCATTAGGAAGTGCTGCTCAAATGAGCTACTTCTAACGTTTTGCTTATGCAGATGAGTAACATTTTCACTGAAAGCTCTCATAGATACCATATAAACAAGTTATCTCTAAATGATTTTTAGCATGGGCTATGCTTGATATATTTGAAGCAATATTAAAAATGCAACTTTTAAAATAAGTTAATGTGCTTATTTTGAGGCATGGTTCATTAGAAGAATGTGGTAGGTCACAAGGATGCTTGTAAAGCAAATTACATTGCAAATAATGCAGCCTTGATTACAATACTAAAAACATATATAAGATTAAATTATTACATTATCTTCCCCATGGACCAGTGGTGCATATGAACCATAGGTTGGGAACCTATAAGATAAATTATAGGCTGGAGTCACACTCTGATCTAAGCTATAATGTGATTTATTTATGGATTAATGTAAAGTGTGAACCCAGATATAGTAGCTTGGTGTTGTAAGTGCTGTAAGAATAAGTCATTCTTTTTTAAACCACATACTTGTTTAGAAAAGAATGACTTAATATGAAGTATGAATCCAAACATATGGGAGGGGTCATAACACAACATCAGAATTCACTGATTGCATGAAAAAGGTTCCAGAATCAACTCCCTGATTTCTCCAGTGAAATAGATTGGGGGCTGTGTCTACCTGACTGAGTATGAAGCAACTCAAAATATTTATATCCAGAATCTTCTTGAGTTCTTTTGTGAGGAATCTCTGAAATGGAAAGAAAAAGACATACAGAGAATTCAAGATATGCTTTAACGGGGATCATCAAGGAACTTTTCATATTTGAAATTTGTCATAAAGATGAAAAATTATTGTAACTAATGCTGTCTTGGCTATACTCCTAGTATTGGAATTATGAAGAATTGGGTGGAGTTGGGGTTGACTAAATGAGTAACACTGGAAAAGCTCTTATCTTTGATTTGCAACAATGAATTATTGATATGTATTTTTTTCTAATTTTTTTAAAATAAAGGATTAAGGAAGACGACTTTCAAACAATATGGTCATTTGTTTTGGAGCTGTTCCATTTGTAGCATAATTTCCATTCTTTTCTTTTTTTAAATAGCATGATTATTCTGAGGCAACATTATAGTGTTAATCCTGCAATATGTACATTTTTTAAAAATTGACATAAGCAGTACATACTATAAAATTAAAATAAAATTATGTTCACCTGGGTCCAACTCACACATTTCAGAGGAAACATGTTTTCACACATAGTTGTGTGCTCTATGTCTTGATTTCCCTGCCTTTGGGTTTCTTCAGTCTGTTCTCTCAAATTACTTTTAACTCCCCAGAGTTTATATAGTGGTTGCTGTATGTAGCAATGCAAAGCTGAAAATGACAATGAAAATAATGGGATGTCTAAGTGAACCTGTCAGGCTTAATTTGATTGATTACTCTCCTTTATGTCTTGCTTTTCAAGATACAGATCTAACCAAAGAAGCTTACAAGCAGCATTAATAATTTTAAATAAACACACATACATGCATACACACACACACACACACACACACACACACCTAACATTTTTTTTAAAAAAGAGCCCTCGAAATTCTGGGATCCTTCTTGCAAAGCTACTGTGGAAAGGCCACTGGATATTAAGTGGGATGAGAGAGTTTCAGGGATAAATTTTCACCTGCTTTCTTCTCTCTGTAAGAATTGTTTCTACAAGGCAGCTAGTGACCATGTAGCCTTTTAAAACGCTTGCCTTTTTATTTAGCTCATAAATGCAACTGCACGATTCAAAAAGAGGGCTGTGGAAATATTTACATCCTGGACATAAATTGTTTCAACTTCTACCCTCAAAATGGCGTTATAGAGCATTGCACACCAGAACAACTAGACACACGGACAGTTTTTCCTCGAATGCCATCACTCTGGTAAACAACTAATTCCCACAATGCTGTCAAACTATTTACTAAGACTGTATTACTATTATTCTCCTCCTCCTTCCTATTAACAATCTCCTCCCACTTCTAACTATAACCTTGTTGCTTGTATCTTTATGATTTATATTGTTTTATTTAGTTTCCTAGTATGGTTTGATTGCTTATTTAGTATCCTATGACTAAGTGTTGTATCTTATGATTCTTGACAAATGTGTTTTTTTAATGTACACTGAGAGTATATGCACCGAAGACAAATTCCTTGTGTGTCCAGTCTCACTTGGCCAATAAAGAATTCTATTCTAGTCTAAAAAAAACCAAAAAACCATATACCACCTTTTCTGTATTTGTTTTCATTTCATTGATTAATTCATGTTCTTTACTGTTTACTTGTACATTTAAAGTTACAATCTTTTGTGTGTGTGTCAGTTACTTCCAGATGAGCCCATAGATCCTGACCTCCATCATAACTTTGATCAACCAGGGCTTTCATATAATGGTTTTTAGTAAGAGAAAGACTTAGTTGTAGTAAAGTCTTAGTTGAACCATGTCTTGCATAGAACTGCAAACAGGAAGCACAGTGTTAGTGTTTTAATTATTACATATTTTAAATTATGGAAAAAGGACAGTTTGAACTCTGCCTATTGAGTGCAGACCTCCAATACTCAGGGGTGGGATTCTACCAGTTCGCACCTATTCGCTAGAACCAGTTGTTAACATTCTAAGCAGTTCGGAGAACCGGTTGTTAGAAGACATTACTGGCCTAATCCTGTAAGGAAGGCAGGAAGGAAAGATTCTGGTTTTGCTTACAGAAACTACCTCTCCGTTAACCCTTATTATATTCTTGGCAGGACTAGACTTCCTGTCTCTGGAACTTCTCTGGAGTTTTTTCCCCTTCCTTTACTGGTACTTTGCTTGTGTGGAGTGACCATTCAAAGTTATAATGGCACTGAAAAAAGTGACTTATGACCATTTGTCACACGACTGTTGCAGCATCTCCACAGTCATGAGAGGCCAGGCGAGGAGATGCGTGCCTTGATGTGAGTGATATTGATTTGGCCACGCCCAGCCAATAACATGACCACCAAGCCACGTTCACCCAGTCACATGACCACCAAGCCATGCCCACCAAGTAAGCCACGCCCACAGAACCGGTTGTTAAAAAATTTGAATCCCACCCCTGCCCATACTCAGCTTTCAAACAAAGTGACCAACCACTAGGTGCCGGCAAATAGATACAGGTGGTCCTTGACTTAAAACAGTCATTTAGTGACCGTTCAAAGTTACAACAACACCGAATAAAATGACTTATGACCATTTTTCACACTTACAACCGTTACGGCATCCCCATGGTCACATGATAAAAGTTCAGATGCTTGGCAACTGACTCATATTTATGACGGTTGCAATGCCCCGGGGTCGTGTGTTCCCCTTTTGCGACCTTTTGACAAGTCAATGGGGAAGCCAGATTCACTTAACAACCATGTTACTGACTTAACAACTGTATTGATTCACTTAACAACCATGGCAAGAAAGTTTGTAAAATTGGGCAATATTCACTTAACAAATATTTCACCTAGCAACAGAAATGTTGGGCTCAATTGTGGTCGCAAGTCAGACTGCCTGTATACAAATTTGGTCCTAATCTACTATCTGCTATCCTTCTCTCATGTACACCTGCCTAAGAATGGAGGAGAGGTTGTAAAAGCATGCTGTTTTCTCTTACTTTACTAAACAATAGAGGAAATGTTATATAAAAATACAGTTAAGGTTCACATAAGCATACAAAGTTACAATTTAAGTGTGCTTTATATAGTAAGACATTTTTGAGGTCCTTTGCACAGCATATTTGATTGTATACCTCCCAGAGTCCCTCTGTGAGGGAGATGGGTGGTCCTTAAATATGATAAATACATTAAATATTAAATTAAGAACAAGCCACATTGTGGTTTGTAAAATGCATGAACCTATAGACAGGAATGAGAAATTTTAAAGCCTGCATAGTCCACCAGTATGGTGAATAAGGGAGGTGTAAGTGAGTAATTGTTAATTAATTTACAATATGAAGCAACTTAACGACTTAGATGAGGGAATAGAAGGGGAACTTACCAAATTTGCAGATGATACTAAGCTGGCAGGAATAGCTAACACCCAAGAAGAAAGGCTCAAGATCCAGATGTATCTTGACAGACTAGAACATGGGCCATATCTAACAAAATGAAATTTGATGTAGAGAAAAGTAAAGTCCTACACTTAGGCAAGAAAAACCAAAAGTACACATATAGACTGGGTGAAACCAGGCTCAAATAGCAGTAACTGTGAGAAGGATCTTGGAGTCTTAGTGGACAACCAACTGAATATGAGCCAGCAGTATGCAACAGCAGCCAAAAAAAAGCTAATGCAATCCTAAGTTGCATTAACAGAGGGATACAATCAAGATCAAGTGAGGTACTAATACCACTCTATAAAGCCTTAGTAAGACCACACTTAGAGTACTGCATCCAGTTTTGGTCACCACATTACCAAAAAGATGTTGAGACTCTAGAAAAAGTGCAGAGAAGAGCAACCAGAATGATTAGGGGACTGGAGACGAAGGCATATGAAGAACGGTTACAGGAACTGGGCTTGGCTAGTCTGGTGAAGAGAAGGACCAGGGGAGACATGATAGCAGTCTTCCAATATTTGAGGGGCTGCCACAGGGAGGAAGGGGTCAAGCTATTTTCTAAAGTGCCTGTAGGCCAGACAAGGAATAATGGATGGAAACTGAACAAGGAGAGATGTAACCTGGAAATAAGGAGAAACTTTCTGACAGTGAGAACAATCAACCAATGAAACAGCTTGCCCTCGGAAGTTGTGGGAGCACAATCACTTGAAACTTTCAAAAAGAGATTGGACTCCCATCCGTCAGAAATGGTGTAGGGTCTCCCGCTTGGGTGGGGGTGTGTGGACTAGATGACCTATAAGGTCCCTTCCAACTATGATTATCTGTTAAATCTGTTAAATCTGAAGCAAATAAAACAGTTGTGATTCTTAGAAAGTTTTAGAAATGTTGGTTGAGAGTCAGACTGACTTTCCTTTAAATGTACTCGGTGCCAGAAAGATGGTGTACTCAATATGCAGTCTTTAAGTGACTCAAAAGTATGGAATGGTTTAACTCCAGATGTTTAAAATTATAAATCAGCTTATTCAGACTCTTAACATTGTCCCTGAAATGATTTTAAATTGCAGCACAAAATGTCTTTCCATTGTTTGTTTTAGAATCTCATGTTAAATAACAATTGACTATTCAAGTTTAGTTCTAGAATTAAGTACTTTAAAGCTTTATAAGAAGGAAATTTTTTAAAGCATGGGGACAAAAGTTTGAAGAATTGATATTGACTACAGTTTAGTTTAAACAAACATTTGTCCTGAATGATTCTTAATAGAAAAACTTCTGTTATGACATTTCTGTTTACTGTTGAAAACCACAAGAGTTTTCCATTTGTGTTTGTTGATATTTCTGCATAGATTGAACCTTATTACTAAATGTCTGACTGCATAAGTACCCCAAAATATGATTCTCCTAAGCGGTGATGGTTTTCATTCAAAAGATTGAGACTAGTTTTAAAAATTTGCATTGCCACTTTAAATTATTTTCTCAGCCTTAATCAGTGCAAAACATCAACTAAACCCCACAGTATTAAATAAAGTGGATGAGAGAATGATAAAGGAGACTGATAAGTAAAATTACAAATTTCCATCTAAATGAAAACAAAATTGCTTTTTTCTTTTACATTTATGATATTTATATAGTTGCCCATCACATGTAGCACAACTCTGGGTGGCATACAAAACAAACTTAAAAACAACTTCTTTTTCTTTTGTTTATTTTGCAGACTGGTGGATGACCGCTGCGTGGTGGAACCAGCAGCTGGTGAACTGGATAATCCACCGAAGAAGTTTCGAGGTAAGTCATGTTCTGTAAACATTTTAGATTCTTTGTTTCTACACAAACAAAGTAGTTTGTAGTAGTGTTAGTCCAGATACCAATAATGTCAGACTAACTTCACTGATATTAATGTATTTATCCTACAGAAAAGGATATAACAAGCTATTATGTGTTTCAGGTTATAATTTCTGTTTAAACAGTCCAGTATTATTTCTGCCTTAGATTTGAGCAAGAAATTCTCTTACTGCACTCCTGATGACTTTGTGACAACAAGATGTAGGTGGTTTGCTTATGCTGTCTTCAGGGATTTTTTAAAAAAACTTTTCAGTCTAGTATATAGCTCTGGTACTTCTTGGTAGTCACCCATCCAAATACTTGCCTGCTTAGATTTCCAAAATCAGCAAGATAGGGTAGGTCATACTGCCTGAGGCAATGGCAAAATTAATCTAGCTTGAGGCAGTGGCAAATTAAATCTATCTGTGATTTGAATAATGTTCCAGCTGAACAGGGATTCATGGCTTGTGCTTCAAAGAACACAGATGCTTAAGACAAGAACAAATCCTAGGTTCCGATTTGGTCTGGTTAAAATAATGAGCGTCAGGGCAATAATCCAAGCTTGAAACTAATGTTAAAAAACTCTATTGAGGTAAATCCCTCAGGTCATTTGGGTGTTCTTTTTGGCAAGTTGGAATAATTAGACAGAATGCGGTCAACACATTTGTCCAAACTCAGATGATTAGTTTGTTGATGATTTTCTGGTTCAGTAGGACTTTGGGAGACTGATTATCATTTTTCCCCTGCATAAATTTATACCTAGTATTAGCTGCCTGGGAAATGCTTTTGGACTTGAAAAGCAAAACATAAATGTAGATCAATAAGTGAAAATAGACATAAGAAAACACACTCAGGATTTAGTAGAGTTCATCTATTTACAGCGTATACTAGGCCAAATATTGTCATTCGTATTCCAACAGGTCAGTCCTGTGCTCAAACTCTGCAGGTCCAATCCTTTAAATCTTGATTCTTGTATATGTTATCTTAAAGTATTTAACCACAGCTTCTGTTCAGATTGTTAGAGTATATTGTAATTGCTTCCAGTTAAATAGAAACAGTTCTCTAGAGTAAATCCTAAGATGAAGAATAGGCTTGTGTAGAGACATGCTTCTCTTGAGATATGGTAGATTTAACAACATGCTTGTTCTGGTGTGGAAAGGAAGCCTACCAACTTCATATCACATCCTCCTTTGGGCTTCACTTTTGCAATACAACTTTACTATCCTGTTTCAGACAGTGGATCAATCATTCAGGCCAGGGCCAAAGCAATACAATAGGACAGTTGTGTGAGTTTGCTTACAGCTACTGTGCTACACTGACTACTTTCTGTGCAATCCTCAGGTAATTTACAGAATATAAACAGAGTAAAAATAGCAGACTTAGTGGCAATAATCAGGTAACTTAAAGAGAATGGTTTGGTTGCAAAATTATGTATATGTGAGACGATAACTCAGATAATCTTTTGGTAAAATATTAAAATTGGGAGCCTGATTAAAGGTGGGAATTAAATGTTGAATGTTATACTGAGAAGTTTATCTGTTCAAGGAACGTTCCCCCAGTGCTCTTGGTGGAGTGTCTCCTTCTCACTTTATAATGGATATTTCTACAGAAAATCGCTAGGAAAAGACATTTAGGTGGGCTAAATAATCATATCTAAATCTGCTCAGGGATTTATGGGAAATTTGGCCACATATGAAACCCCTCCCCCTTATTCCTGACAAAGCTGCACAATGTGTTTTTATCCCTCTTCCCTTCCCTCTCAACAGCTCACAGTGCTTGCTTAAACAGAAGGGCTCTTTTGTTACTTTGACTTACAAGCTGCCAATAAAATCAGAACCACCTTGTGCTCATTGCTACACATAGTGGGAGGAAGCCCCACCCAAGAACAATATATAATTTGAAAGAAAGAAAGAAAAAACATGAACAAACTAAGGATTACAGTAGACAGGCCTTCTGAGTCTTTAAGCCTGATAGAATTTTAGGATAGAACAGATCCACTGTTCCAGTGTACTAAACAACATGACAGTTTGCGGCAAATGCCAAAGAGAAACATTAGTAAATTGTACTGCTGCCAAGGTAGATAATTAGAGCCTGTGAATTGCCTTGTTGGTCTGGAATCCTTGACTTCCTGGTGGTTTGAGAACATGAATCTGGAAGGCCTTAGAGAATAAAGCAGTGAAAAACTCTCTAGCTGAAGAGACAGCAATTTTGAACATTCCTGTACCAATCGTATCTGAAGGGAGTAGGGTTTGGGAAGGCAGCTTTATAGATACTTGGTGAGGAAGCTACTGTTTCCTTCTGTCACTGGGGAAACTGCTGTATTTTCTGTGTCCCAACACTGGGACAAGGCTTAGGTTGGTGGCTCCCTACATTTGTGGGCTGTGATGATCCTGGAGAAAGTTAGAAGTCCTTCATAGCAGGCCAAAGAGAACCAGCTCCTGCCCCACCTTGCTTCCAAGGAACTGGGTGATGTTGTAAGTGATGGGATAAAGATCCAGCTAATGCTCCATTCCACAGTTTCCATAACTGGAATACAGTAACTGATTGTTATTCAGGTATTCCTCTGGAGGCTGCCAAACACAGACCCAAGATCATTCCTGTTCACTCAGTGCAGACCAAGGAAGCCAAAAGGTTGGACATCCATAGTATAAATCTTGGGGGACTGAAGCTTTGCAAGCATTCTCTTAGAAGGATGCTATTGTTGACTGTTCTATGCATAATCTTCTTTTTAAGATAATTTTCAATGAAAAAAATTAACAGTAATAAAAGCTAACACTAAATAAAATGAAAGAGAGAAAGTGATATAGAAGAAAAAAAAGAGGAAAAGATAGGAAGTGCAGGAAATAAAAGAAAAAAGACAAAAAGAAAAAGAAGTTGACAGAAGCAACTTCTTATCCTGTTTATAGCAGATACCAGCAAAGTTGGTAGCTCTCCTCTGCATTTGAAATTATGCTACATATATCACTTCTTCTTATAGCCCAACCTAGTTTTAACCTGCAAAATCCAAAAATCAGTGACAGTTCTGTCCAGTTTCAGCAAAAAAGTCCGTGAAAGTTTCCCATATTTTATAAAAGTACTTATCCTTGGTGAAACAAGTCAATGACATTGACACTTTGTTGTAGGACTTGGTCTCCATCCATATCTTCTTTTATCCATCCTAATGGGTTTTGAAGCTTCAACAGCTTTTTCCTTACTGTTCTCACTAAATTCCTGTCTTTCAAATGCATGCTTCAAAATTATAAATGGAATTAGCATTTTGCAAATGTGCCTACATCTGCCTAAATTTTGCCATATTATCTTTTGAGAAAACTAAATGTCTGCTAATGAATAGTAGATCTGTGGATCTCAATAATCTCAGGATGGATTAGAAGGTTAGCAACACAGGTATACTCAGGATCCTTTTGATACTTGGACAAAATGATGAAAGGACTCTTTGTATCACACCAGCATGATATTATTTTGTCATTTGTTCTGCCCCTTCCTCTGGTTAGCAATAAATTACATCTTATTTAGTCAAGCTTGTTTTCTTGCATATTTAGTGCTCTGACTAGTAAAAAAAACACACCTTTCCCCTTTTCTCAGAGAATATAAATTGAGCATATTAAGAGGTAATTCTTTCAGTGGTGCTGAATATGAAGAGGTGTAATGGGCTGAATATGGATGGAGAAAATGTTAACTAACACTGAAGGAGACATTGGTGGGTGGGGCTTGAGTAAATGTTTTCACAGGATTTTCGTTTGGAATTACTGAAAGAATAGGATTGCTGAGCGCCACATACGGAATCATTCTATTTCCAGCTGTTTCTAAAAAAAAGAGCAATACAGAATTAGAGAAATTTAACATAGTTAATTTTTTAAAGATGCAGCTTATAGGTTAGAATGTTTTTGCTGTCAGTTTGTTTTGAAAGTTAAAAGCCCCATAGTCCACCACCTTATACAGGTAGTCCTCAGGTTACAATTGAGCCCAAAATTTATGTTGCTAAATGAGACATTTGTTAAGTGAATTTTGCCCCATTTTATGACCTTTCTTGCCACAGTTGTTAAGTGAATCTCTGCAGTTGTTAAATTAGCAACAGGGTTGTTAAGTGAATCTGGCTTCCCCAGTCACTTTGCTTGTCGTAAGATCACAAAAGTTAATCACATGACTGGGACACTGCAATTGTCATAAATACATGCCAGTTGCCAATCATCTAAAGTTTGATCACGTGACCACGTGCAACAGTGTGTAAAATGGTCATAAGTCAATTTCTTCAGGACCGTTGTAACTTCAAACGGTCATTAAACAGAACTGTGGTAAATTGAGGACTACCTGTATTCTTTTTTAAGTTTAAGCAACATTGCAACTAAGGAGGGAGCTTTGAGGATTTTGGTGAGGGCGAGGCCTCCATATCCAGTCTTATGGACAGAAAAAATATTCCCGGAAACAGTACTTGTCTTTTATACAAAAGCGTTTGCTTTTCTGTAGAAAATAGCCTGATATGGAGGAGGGGCAGGAGATTAGAGATCCTTTAAGCAAACAAGCTACTCCCATTTGGCACACTTTAGTCACCCCTTCCTTGACTCAATACTTGGTAATGATTTCCCATTCAGAGTCACTGAATCTGAAGTCTGTCTTTAGCTATTGGCTGCCTTGTGTCTTGGTCCAAAGTGAGATGAGTCACCAAAAGGGTAGGGCAACTCTTGGCTTGTAAAAGAGTGTGTAATGGCCAAAGCAACCACACAACCACAAGCAAGCTGAATCCCTGCACTTCTTTTCCTAAAAGTCCTGTTTTCTAGTACTTCTGTGTCCAAGTGTGCTAATTCAATTTTCTCTCTGCATTGGGGTCCTTCTTCCAAACTTTGCAGAGCTTTTTCAACCATTCAGCATGCATATAGATAGACTATATGATGGTCTTGTCTTGTAGTACTTGTGCCTTGACAATTCTTGTTCCTATTCTTTTCCCTACTCTCTCATTTTTATGAACGCCTTTGTAATATTATAACTATTAAATCTAGAGTTTAGTATAGCTTTCATATATTGTTCTTGGCCAATAACAGAGCGACTGCAGAATTCTGGGAAATATGGTCCCAGTTCATCTAAAACCTACCAAATTATGGGAAACCGATTTAGATATTAGTTTCTTGAATGGGGAATTATAGATCTTCTTTTTAATGCAGTATGTGGTTGCATGCTTATGATCACTGTGCTCTGTTCTTTGTGCTTTTGCACATTGCAGTTGCTGAAGTATAGAAGTTATACATGTAGGACAGTTTAAATATGTTTTCCAAACCCCTGTTTAAATTAATTGACAATTAATGTATCTGTAGCACATTACAAATTAATTCTATCACTATCAGCTTTCTTTGTGCTATGGTTTTCCTATTATTTGCATTCTTTGAAATTCTGCGAAATAGAATTCTAAATTTTAGAAAAAAGGAAACCCTGAACAAGAAAATTGGGGGAAAGAAGCTAACCTAAATTCTTTTGAAACACATATATTGTGACCTATTGCTCAAAAAGGAGAGATAGTATCTATTCCAAGCAAGGTATGCATTCTGAAACACTAGATAAATCTGGTGGAATGAAAATACCTTCCAACTACAGTAATTGCAGGTTCAAGCAGGATGTAACAAACTCTGCACTGTTGAATTTTTTTCTCCTGTTATCACTTGATCTAGCTCTGTCCCTTTGCTTTCAAATGTAGTTCTAAAGCTGTAAATGATTTGTGAAATTAAAAGCATTTTTCTTTTTTGCATTTGATGTGGAAAGCGAGGCAGTCCTGCATTTGGCAGGAATAAGAGTCATCTTATTTTTATATGTATGTATGTCTACCTTATTCCCCTATGCGTGACTTTACATCCTCTCTTGTTTCTTCTTTGTTGGGAACACACACAAAAATCATAGTAGAAAAAAAAATCCTGATGATAGAATGGGTTTTTTTTCAGGTGCTTCCAACTTTTCTGCATGGATATATGACATTAGCTATAGTGTAGGTTTTGGAAACAGAATTAATATTGCAATTACTAAAGGCTAGCAACACTTAGGATATATCTACAGACTTTAAAGCTTTACCACTCTTGGATTTAGCGTATTGACCCTGAAGTAGATGCATTAGGGTTCAAGTGCTTTTTCTCTTCTTGATATTGTCTGATTCAATTGGAACAATTTTAGATTATTACAGTAAAACTAATTAAAATAGCATTACATGACAAAGGAAATGCTGATCCTTCTAACTTACAAAAACCTTTTATTTAAAGCTGCTTGAATGAGGAAGAGACATAAGGGGCTATGCTATGTCCTCCACACAGAGATATTTTTTGGGGTAAGGATTATGTCATCAAACACTGAAACTTTAGGATGGAGATATTAAAATCAGTGGAACATAATTCCAGGTTGGGGGATTTATTGGAGGCCTATTAAATTGTACCCATTGCAGATTCCTAGGTTTACACACTTGGAGCAATCATTCACTTAAAAGTGATCTTTTTTCTCTTTAACACCTGTATCCAAAACAGGATACCTATTGTGGGCCATTTAAGAATATTGTTCTCTCTTTACATGGTCTTGGGAAGTATTAGGATTGTGATGAATCTAGCTGAGAACATGCTTCTTGTATTTTATGAGAGCTGACCAACAAAGCAGGTAATCGACTACTACAAGTATTTTATGACAATGATAAGGATTAGGCTTATTTGTTCTCATATAGCTTAGTTTAGATCCTGGCATTTCTGTCACAGAAATTTCTTCCCCTTTTAAGGTAACTGATAACTTGAAACCCCAATAACTAGGTTCATCAAAATTGATTCAGCATTTTTTTTTAAACATGTACATTGTGAGTCATGGAAATGCTCCTTAGGATGATGTATATTCTTATGACTTTTTATTGCAAAATATACAGCCTAATCACAGCTTCTGGGAGAGAACTGACTGCATATTTGTAGAGAAAGCAGACTTCTTCAATGAATTAGCTTTTAAGATGTACGCATGCAAAAACTCATGTATCTTGCAGCAACTGTTGAAACCAGCTAGGAAAAATAGATTTTGGTTATGAAGTGTCTGAACTTGGCCAGGACAACAAAAGCTGGCAAGTTCCTGTTCCCTCTCACGCGTAACTTTCTCCAAGGCTTTTTCAATATGGCACAGCCTTGTTTGAACATGTTGGGAGAAAACAAGGATAGTATTCAAGTCCTGTTCTTTGCTAAATGGGTATTTAAAAGGCTGGTTGTGAGAGTGAATTGAACAAATAATTTTACTGCAGAGCAGGATGGCAACACACCCTTCTGTCTTGCTGCATGATGTTATACATGTATAAAAGTATAAGAAGACAGTGGATTCCATGATCGGTGTTGTTCATAGATTCCATCCAGAATCTCAGCAATATCTAGCAGAATCAACAATAGGAGGCTGACATTCTTTTGGTAAAGTATTCACACACCTGTCTTGCCTTGTTTTTCAGCCCTCAGGGAAAAACCAAAATTGAAGTCATTGAATCACCGCTGGAACTTAACCCTATAAATGATGGTCATGAAAATAGCCACACATATTCCTTCACTATTTTTGGCTGAGGCAAAAAGTGGGAGGACCATTGAATTAAAGAGCACTTAATCTCCATAACTTTATGTTCTTTGTGGACTTCTTAATTATCTGTTTCCTTTCTTCTCTGTTTCTATATTTAAATTGAGATTTAAATAAAGGTTTCTGCTAAGAATTCTAAACATTTTATTTGCTTATTTATTCATTTATTTAGGAAATTTATATTGCCATCTATTTGCACATGGCGACTCAAGGCGGCTTACAAGAATATAAAAACCTCATATAAAAACAATAAAACTAAGAGAGAATCATAATAAATTAATAATGTAATAAAACAATCCCCCACCCCTATCCCGGTGACAACACATCACATGAGCCATTTAATGGGCTCCATCGTACTCTGTGTTCCCCAGGCCCACTGGCAGAACCAGGTCTTCAGCGCCTTCTGGAAAAGTGTTAGAGTAGGGGCCATTCTAATCTCTAGGGCAGGGGTCCCCAAACTTGGCAACTTTAAGACTTATGGATTTCAATTCCCAGAATTCTCCAGCCAGCTATGTTGGCTAGAGAATTATGGGAATTGAAGTCCACAAGTCTTGAAGTTGCCAAGTTTGGAGACCTATGCTCTAGGGCAGGGGTGGGCAAACTACGGCCCGCAGGCCACATCCGGCCCGTTGGTCTTTTTAATCCGGCCCGCCGAAGATTGGTACAGAATTAAGGTTTGATGTGAATGATTGAATGATTGCATTCATTTGATTTTGACTTGTAATGACAGGCATTTTGACACCAGGTAGCGGCCCGTCTGTCAAATTTTAAAAGTCAATGAGGCCCCCGAGCCAAAAAGTTTGCCCACCCCTGCTCTAGGGGAATGATGTTCCAGAAAGAGGGAGCCACCACGGAGAAAGTCCTTCTTCTGGGTCCCACCAGGTATATCTCCCTAGGGGTGGGATCCACAAATTCCTTGCCTCCCTGCTTTGGTGGGTTTTGTTCAGAAATTACCTTTATTTTCTTCCCTTTGTCTGATTTTGAGCAAATTGGAACTAGAGGGAGCTAGGCATCCAATTTGCTTTCAGGTAACTAGAGGAGGAAAGTAGAGAAAAGGGCAAAATATACAACATTGACCCTTGTTAACAATGGATACATGATATGGGGTTTCTAAGTTCTTGCCTTGGGAAATATTGAGGAGGGATGTAGCTTTATCAAAGCCCAATCAATCTATTCTCTACTTTTAGTTTCATTGGGCAGGAAAAGCATATGTTTACCTCCATTGGCAGGACTCTTTTTTTATGCATTATTTTAACTTAATGATCTAATAAACTTCTCTAGGAGAAGCCTAGTATTATTTTCTTCTCCCTGGCATCTGGTTTTCTGTATTGAGGGGTTTGGGAAATGAATATTTAATTGTATTTGAATTTGTACTGTTAGCATGAAGTAATTTGGAAACATAGCTTGACCAGATCTGTGTTGTTAACAGAGGTGAACCTGGGTTCTACCACAGAGACAAAGAACTATCTAAGAACTTTCTCTGCAAGAGTGTGTAATGAAACCCAGAACTTATGTGCAATGGGGCTTTCCCACAGGACAAAGAATCCTGTGAAACAAGATGTAAAAATGGCTCCCCTCCAGAACCAGTGAGAGCTGTGTTTTTGCCGACTTATTATTCATTCTCTAGATAAATAACCGATTACATGCTTGCCAGCAGTTTGGGATGCGATCCAAGACTGGAAATGATTTTCTTTTTGTATCTGAAGTGTCTGGGTTTCAGTGAGTGACATCAAGAGTTTTGATCTCATCTACTTGAGAACATCTTTTTCATGAGTAGTTTCCAAAGCAGACTGGAATTAGTGCTGAGTTGGCTTGGTGATTTTCACAAGTTTTATGCAGATGGGGAATGCTACGAAATTTGATTCGGCTCTGGGCAGGGTTGAATCTAATGTTTTTTTCTCCATGGCGTTGTCTCACTTATAAATGTGCAGGGGCTGTTACTTCTTGTTCTTTCTACATGGTTCTGTTAGAAAAGTGCCTTGCCCCACCTTCAAGCATTCTTTTCCAGGAAACAGGGAACTTTTGAAAAAACAGCAAGGTATTTTTCAAAGAGAAAAAAAGTTAATAACATATTATCATTCCCAAATTGAATAAGCAATGAAACCATGTGGATCATGGATAGGGAGGGGAATAGTCAAAATCCACTGAAATCATACTTCATTAGCTCCATGTTTTGTATTAGTTATAAGATTGTTTCAACATTTTCTCAAGCAAGATAGCTATTGCCTCTGGGAAATCTGGGGTCCCCCCAGATACTGTCTCCTGAAAAATATTTGAGCCTTCCTTTTCTCTGAAAACGAATGAATATATTCTTCCTTTCACGGGAGATGATTTTTTTTAAGATAGAAGGCCCAGTTTTACAGCTGTCAGTAAATGTTTTGATGGCATTTTTGGCAGCAGGGGCATTGGTGTTTCTCTTTTGGTGTGAAGATGATGAAGAATTGTATGGGGTCCATTTTTCCTGATACGTTCCCTAGCATTTGCTGCTGTTTCTTTGGTGAGGAGGCATTGGGGGCCTTGCTTAGGAGGAAGAAAAAATGCTTGCCAGGAGAGGACTCAAGGTTATGAGATGGAGGAGTGGAGAGAGGATAGGGGAAAGGGAAGTGATGGTGTCGGTTGGCCATACTGTGGTGAATCAAGTGGCCTGCCTGTAATCCTTAAGTTCCTCTTCCGTCTGGCAGAGGAAGTGCCTTGTTGCCAGTATTAAAATAGGATTCAATCTTGTCATCTCTGGGATCCGTGGGAGAGCTGGCTCTGCAAAATTATTTTCTGAATCCCAAGCATAGACTTGGCACTTTCACTGCTGTAATGTATCATGGACAGTACAAAGAAGGTATATTCCATAGGCATGCGCTGCGTTTGTTTCCCTTCCTCCTAAATAAATGCAGGCTGACATTTCAGTGGCAATTTTATCTATCTTCTGTACTTATTCTGATATGTATTTCATGTCAAGGGAAAGGTATTGAAGAATTAATCTAACTTCATATTAGAAGGATTCTACTGTTTGTCATTGCCTGACAGCTGTGGGTGCAATGTCATTTAAAATTGGTCTTCAGTTGTAAAATATATATGATAATCTGTTTTCTTATAAGCAGTATAAGCTATAGATGAGTTGGTATTTATGATTATCTGCTCAGTGACAAATGTCATAAATGTCAACACACACACACACACACACACACATACACACATTGTATATACATAAACATAAATAAAAGCTGTTGTTTTGAGTTATGTTTCACTCCAGGTGACTACACAGATCTTCCAGTGTAGTTTTCTTAGCAACAATACAAAGTAATTTTTCATTGCCTTCTTCTATACTGTATACACACAACCACACACAAAAAGTTTCCATCTAACTTACAGAGTATTATAGTCTCCCATCTAATTATTAACTACATGTAGTCCTAGACTTAGAACCATTTGTGTTGTTCAAAATTACAGTGGTTCTGAAAAAGTGACTTGCAACCAGTCTTTGCACTTAAATGACCATCGCAGTGTCCTTGCGATCAGGCGATAAGAATCCGAATTCTTGGCAATCAGAATATATTTATGATGGATGCAGTCTCCCAAAGTCATGTGATCACCATTTGCAACTTTCCCAGTGCCTTCGAACAAGCAAAGTAAATTGGGGGGGGGGAGGGGGGAGCCGGATTTATGTAATAATCACATGGTTCACTTAATGACCACAACAAAAGATCGTAAAACTGGGTGTGACTCACCTAATGACTGTATCACTTAGCAACTGTGGCCCTCAGTCAAAAACTACCTGTGAGCTTGACTGTACTCAGCTTTCTAAGTTCAGATATGTCTTGCTAGGTGTGCCATCTGAATAGAATAGAATAGAGTAGAATAGAATAGAATAGAATAGAATAGAATAGAATAGAATAGAATACTTTATTGGCCAAATGTGATTGGACACACAAGGAATTTGTCTTGGTGTAAATACTCAGTATACACAGAGAAAAGGTACATTCGTTAAGAATCAAGAATCATAATGTACAACACTTAATGATAGTCATAGGGTACAATCAACAATCAAATCATACTAGGAAACAGTCAATATAAATCGTAAGCAACAAAGTTACAGTCCTACAATCACAAGTGGGAGGGGATGGGTGATAAGGAGTGGTGAGAAGATTAACAGTAATAGTAGTGTATACTTTGTAAATAGCTGAACAGTGTTGAGGGAATTATTTGTTTAGCAGAGTGATGGCTTTCGGGGAAAAACTGTTCTTGTGTCTAGTTGTTCTGGTGTGCAGTGCTCTATAGCGTCGTTTTGAGGGAAGGAGTTGAAACAGTTTATGTCCGGGATGTGAGGGGTCTGTAAATATTTTCACAGCCCTCTTTGACTTGTGCAGTATACAGGTCCTCGATTGAAGGCAGATGGGTAGTAATTGTTTTTTCTGCAGACCTAATTATTCTCTGAAGTCTGTGTCTGTCCTGTTGGGTTGCAGAACCAAACCAGACAGTTATAGAGGTGCAGATGATAGACTCAATAATTCCTCTGTAGAACTATATCAGCATCTCCTTCGGCAGTTTGAGCTTTCTGAGTTGGCGCAGAAAGAAAATTCAGAAAGAACATCTGCTGTGACAATGTATACAAGTTCTTAGAGAATTTGTATTCTCGCATAGCTGTTTTTGCACTTGAGTGGGGAAACTCAGCTGACTTAGGGTGGTTGTAGCTACATTTTTAAAGGTTTTCCCGCCTGCTATATAGGTTTTTTTTTCTAGATTTGTATCATACATATAAGATTCAATTGATAACTCATCAGTGGTAACTATTCATATAAGAATACAGTAGCACTTAGTAATAAACATGAAATAAATTGTGGTATTAGAACGATCACTTTCTAATTCCTTGGCTTCTTCTCATTGCAGATTGTCTCTTCAGAGTATGCCCCATGAACCGCTATTCAGCTCAAAAGCAATACTGGAAAGCCAAACAAACAAAGCAGGACAAGGACAAAATAGCTGATGTAGTACTGTTGCAGAAACTTCAGGTATGGTAGGCTCCCAAACTATCTTCTGATAGCCATGTTTATTTTGATCAAACAAATGGTTTGTCTTTGTCTTTGCTAAAATATGCCTCCCCTGAACTGGACACCACATGTTAGGCACAATCTGACCAACACAGAACAAGAGGAAGGACACTGTACTGCTATTCATATACTGTAGCCTAGAATTGCATTTGCTTATTTGCCACTGAAGTGTGATTTCCTTGTGATCTGCAAAGACATTAAGGTCCTTTTTTCATGCATTGCAGTCCATTTTTCTTACCTAAATAATGGATTTTACATCTGCCCCTGTTGACATATATTTTGATGGCTTCTCCCATTATTCCACTTGGTCAAGATCATTCTGAATCTTGATACCTTATTCTCCTACTGTGTGTTGTTTATAAATTTTATGATCCTATTTTCCAAGTCATTTATAAATGTATTGAACAAAAGCCTTAAAATGGCATTCTGTGGCCTGCTATTGAGAACTTTCCTTGCTTGACTTGGAGACATTCATGCGTGTTTATTTTATATAAATGCTCAACCACTTAGTCATCATCAGTAGTTCAGGTTTTGCTGTCTTGTGTAGTACAACATTAGAAGAGGGTATCTCTTTGTAAAATGTTTTATTGAAGTAAAGCTACACCTTGTCCATCACAAGGCCATGTAAATTTAACTAAAAATCCCCCACATGTTTTGGCATTATTTATTCTTGATATCCCAGTGCTGCTTCCAGTCAAGCAATATATTCTTTTTTAAACACCCTCAAATTGATTGCTTAATAATCTTTTCCCTGAATGTTGCCCTGCTTCTTTGTCAAGTTGTGAGATCTGTAATTATTCTGGTCTTTTGTCCCCTGCTTTTTGTACATAGGAACAACATTTACCCCTCTCTAGTCCTCTAGAACTGTGCTTAATCCCCGTGCTTTCTAAAAATTCAGAACAAGAGTATCTGAAATGATATCTATAAGTTCTTGGAGATTTAAAGTTGGTCAGAGTAGTCAAGTATTCCTTAACCATCTTTTTATTTCCTTGAGATTGCCAATTTCTCTTTGCAGTTGTTCTGCTTAGGTCCACTTGAAGACCGTTTCCTTTTCAGAGAAGATGAGAGCAAAACAGGAAATACGGAGTTTCCCCCGTCATCTGTTACTATCCCACAATCTAACGGGGCCCCAACCATTCATTTTTCTTCCTTTTACTATTAATATAGCAAAAAAAGTTCTTTTCTTTTGGTTTCCCTTGTGAGCCTACATTTATTTTGTGCTTTAGCCTTTCTAATCTAGCTCTTTGTTGCTAAATGTTTGTTGATATGCAACCTTGGTTGTTAGACACATCCAGTATCTCTTGTACGTGTATCTTTTCAGTTTCAGCTAAATGGGAAGTTCCTTATGCATCCACAGTAGTTTGCTAAATTGCCCCTGTTCTTACTCTAGCAAGATTAAAATGGTGTATCCCACTAGGGTAAATTCAGGGTTTCTTTGTTTTAAGAGTGGTAAATAGTGGATATATAAGCTTCACTCTGTTGGAACACCTCCACAATTTCCTGTAGATTGCTGAGCCTCTGAGGCAGTGAAAGATTTCTAGCCAGCTATTGTTGGAAGAGGCATCTGTATAGAAACTTCATCTGACTTTTATAAGTGACAAAGGAAGCTAACAGGAAAGATTAGAGAGAGAGAGTAGAGAAGGCTCAAGGTGAAATAAAATGTTTGATCAAGGCAAGTTATATCTCATCTTTGTCCCAGTGAAGAAAATGATGTCACCTCCATTATTAGAAGCAAAGCAAATCTAAGCCAACTCCCAGAACACAGGCTTCTTATCTAGGGCGATCTTTCCCAACCAATCCTGGTCAGGAGTTTTGGAATGCAGCTCCACATATCTGCAAGGTTGGTGAGGATTGATTTATGATTGTTTGTTCTACACTTCCTGTGTCTTTCACACATAAACATTAAGTTGGTGGAGTTCTTCCTCCTGTATGAGGAGGAAGAGAGTGTTCTATTTCAATGTGTCGTTTTGCTTTTAAGGCATTGGATTGGAAAGAAGGAGGTGGAGGAAAATCTTTCGTGTATAATGCCACATTTCCTGTTTTATCTTCTTGATTGAATGAACATGAACTAAAAGTGTACAAATTCATTTCCAGAGCCACATGGGCTCTTTTAAGAAACCCAGACTTTCTAATAGGTGAAACCTGACTCAAAAAACGGTAACTGTGAGAGGGACCTTGGAGTCTTAGTAGACAATCACTTAAACATGACTCAGCAGTGTGCTGCAGCAACCAAAAAAGTTAATAAATCCTTGGTTGTATAAACAGAGACATAGAATCAAAATCATGTGAAGTATTAGTACTTCTTTATAAAACCTTAGCGAGGCCACACCTGGAATACTGCATCCAGTTTTGGTCAACACATTACAAAAAAGATGTTGAGACTTTGAAAATAGTGCAGAGAACAGCAATTCAAGGTCCGGAGATTAAAACCTATGAAAACTGTTTGCAGGATTTGGGTTTGGCTAGTCTAGAGAAAAGAAGGACTGGGGTGGGGGGACATGATAGCAGTATTCCAGTATTTGAGAGGCTGCCACAAGAAGGAGGAGATCAATTTATTTTCCAAAGCACCAGAGGGCAGGACAAGAAACAATGGACGGAAGCTAATCAAGGACAGAGGCAACCTGGAATTAAGGAAAAACTTCCTAACAGTGAGGACAACTAATCAGCCTTTAGTCATTGTAGGAGGTTTTTAAGAAGAGACTTCCAGGTCACTTGTCTGAAATGATTTAGGGTATCCTGCTTGAACAAGGGGTTGGACTAGAAGACCTCCAAGGTACCTTCCAGTTCTATTCTTATTCAAAATACTAATTTATCTCTGTGTGGAATATGTTGGTGGAATGAATGCTGTCTTGACTAAGCAATTGCTTGCATTTCCTATATTTGTTCTCTAGTTTACAGTAAAATCCACCTGCCTCTCATTTTTTCTGGATTTTTGTCAGAGCACCTTTTGCAATGCAGGTAATATATTAATTTAATATATTCAATATAACAAAAGCACCAATTGCATTTAAAGGGCACACCTTAATACGTAAATATTGGAAATACAATGAAAATTACTTTTTTGGCAAGGAAGAGCTATCAAGGCCATAATGTAAAGTGTCTTTTCTTATTTTACCTATTGTATTTAACACATGCATATGCCATCATACATGTGCATCATCATAAGAAAGAGAACAAGTGCACATCCAAGAAAAAAAAATGACAGAAAAATTGTACCTATGACTTAGTTTGGAACTGGAATTTCACAGGTGCATTTGATGATACAGCAGAAAACATATTTTTCTCCCTTTTCAAATTAGGCTGACTACTGTTTTTCAATCAGAGGAAATACATTTCAAAAAAATAAATAATGGAAAATAGAATAGAATAAAAGAATGGAAAAGCTAAAGTATGTTGAAACCTTTGAGACTGGTTGGAACCATCAGAGGTAGTCGTAAAATGTTGACTAGTGCATATTTACTCAGAAATAACTCTCACTGGTTTCAATTGGACGTATCTCTAGACAATTTGATCTATAGACTTCCCAAATTTGGTGACATGAAGATAAACATTTTTGAGAGGTCTTGGGTTAGGAAGGCATCTACATTTCATTTTGGTGCTGTGGATGAAGTAGCTGCCCAGCCATAAATTACCAAGCATCACAGGGGCGTGTTTGTGCTAAGCTCAGTTGGCATTATCACAGAATTAGTCTCTTGACAGCTATTCTCCCTTGTGCCTTGAGAAAAAGACCCTTTTCCTGAGCTCCTGTTATCAATTCATCACAGGTTGTTTGTTTCCATTTTTGCACATGTTCCATATAATGCCCTGGCTGGTTTTTTTTTTGTGCCCTGGAAGACAAGCAATAAATTCCGGTTTGGGACGGCTTTGAGGATGAGATGAGAAGCAGACTGAGTTTGGTTATATTAAATTCTTGGCTTCACTGCTTTATTGTTCACTAATTGTTCCTATAATTAGTGAAATGTCTGCAGTAAATACCACTTTACATGCATTTAATGTGCTTCTACTGGTAATGCTGAGTGAAAAGCTGCAGGCCCACCCCTAGGTAATGGATATCTAATTCTTTTAGATTTCTGGTTTCTGAGATTTCATGAAACATTTTCAGCATTTCCATGAGCTATACACTTGCAAGCGAAAGAAAAATGAAGTATAAAAATACTGAATTTTAATCCAAGTGTTTATTTTTAATTATATTTATGAACCACAGGAAGCAAAATCCTTAAAAATAAAACTAGGCTGAACTATAGAGAAGAGTAAACATAAGGCCACTCCTGAGACATTAGTTGCGTTTCTGATCCTTTTCTGTTGCCTACTTAGGTCTGTTTCACTATCTGCTCCTTCCCATACATCCTGTTCTCTCTCCAAGCCTTATAGCCTCAGGGTTTATTTGCTTATTTTTCTTACCATTCCTTTTGCCGCCCTTATTTCACTGGAACTAGTTTCTGCCCCAAGCTGTGCGTGCTCAGCTTTCATCTGCCAGACTGAAAAATCCAGTCAAATATTAATCCATTGTTTGCCAACATTACTGTTTAGTTGGAAGAAGAAGAAGAAGAAGAAGAAGAAGAAGAAGAAGAAGAAGAAGAAGAAGAAGAAGAAGAAGAAGAAGAAGAAGAAGAAGAAGAAGAAGAAGAAGAAGAAGAAGAAGAAGAAGAAGAAGAAGAAGAAGAAGAAGAAGAAGAAGAAGAAGAAGAAGAAGAAGAAGAAGAAGCATGGTAGCCTTTTTAAAAAAGAGCTTTGGATTACCAGTGAAACAACCTTAAAAAAGCAACTTCGGCCAGGTTGGTTTTGTGGTTTACCTGCCAACCTGGAAGATTGTTTTATGCCACTGGTTTTGAAGTGCCTGACTCATGGCTAATGGAGAATTCTTCACGTCTCACAAGGTTTCTGTTTCCTCCTGGACTGGCTCAGAATTCCCCCAGCACCAGTTCTATATTGCTTAATGGGCACTGACTTTCAAAATGAAAGTCTCTTGTTATTTTTGTTGCACTGGATCTGCTGCAGTTCACTTACATGAGAAATGAGCCTCCTTCATTATACCCTCCATGAAGTATGTGATTGAGATAGACAATTTCTATGCAAATGAGCCATGCATGGTTCTTTCTGAATACCCTTATAATTTTTATGGACCTGGGAAATTTTAAAGCTTTTATTTAAAAGTGCTAGATGTGAAAAAAAAATATTCCCAGCTCTTGAAAGCAGTGGCCTTATGTCCTTCAATATTTGATGGACTTCTGAAACTTTACCTTTTATTTTTTTGAGAAAGAGCTTCTTCTTTACTACCTCTGTTGCCACTTCAAGTATCAAGGGGGAAAAAAGAGCTAGATGTGAAAAACATATTCACAGTTCATGAAAGCAATGGCCTCATTCTGTACTGCTTTTCTTCATTAATATGTTTCTAAAGTTCTAGCATTTCTAGAACCCAATTTAAGCAGCTATTAATAGTAGAGCTAATGTCCAATTTTAAAAAATTAATTCAATCATTAATAATATAGTTTGATGTATGTCTGTGGACCTGTGCGGCTTTTACTTGTGCAGATAAAATAAATTGGAACAAGTATGTGATCTTTGTGTTTGAATGATGAAGCTATGTAGTATGTGAAACTATGAGGTATCTTTTTCTTCCATATGCTGCTTATTTCATAGCCATATATAGATGTTAAAAATAATTCATTTTTTAAAAACATGCTTAAGTAATTAGAGCAGATGTGAGACACCTGCAATCTGTAGCCCAATTGCACCATGTAACCTCCATCTAAAGATATTTGATGGCAAATAATTCATGAAGGATAGTATTAATTCATAATTAATACTATCCTCCTCCTCCTCCACCTCCCAAAAATGAAGATTAAAATGGACATGTTAACATCTGCACGGCAAAGTGCATCAGCTTCTAGCCTATCCTATCTACTCTGTTGCCACATGTAGCAAACGAATAAACTCTTTCACCCTTACCTACTTGATAGCTTTTTCATATTGGCCAACATGTCTTCAATGACTTTCAGAGAAGATCTCCATCTGAAAAAGATTATTTGCTCCTGAATTAGAAATGCCTTTTCAATTGTAAGTCCTGTTATAACCCAGAAGTCCCTCTGATGCTAGAGCCCAGATTTGATTCTAGCCCAGGAATTTCCTAGGTAGAGTGAAGAATCAGTGAAGAATTTCATTCATTCATTCATTCATTCATTCATTCATTCATTCATTCATTCAATTTATATGGCTGTCCATCCCACCAAACATGACTACATACAGTACAGGTAATTCTTGACCTATGAGCTCAATTATGAGACAATTGAGCTTAAAATTTCTGTTGCTATGTGAGACAGTTAGAATTTTATGACCTTTCTCCCACAGTTGTTAAGTTGTTGAATCACTTGGTGGGGTCCGCTGCTTTTCTGTCGAAGTGCAAAAGGAATCACATGATGGAGCCTTCCTCTAAATCAATATAAATCTTGGCCCTTGTTGTCTGTGTCTGGAGATCAGAGGGGTTCAGGGCTGCCGTCTGGAAAACAGGCAGATTTTGATAGTTCAAAGCCGGTTGAAATTTTGAGTAGTTCAGAATATCACCTCTAACTGGCCCCGCCCCCATCTATTCTCTGCCTCCCAAGTCCCAGCTGATTGGCTGGGTCTTCTTTTGTTGCCCTGCACAGGAGAACGGAGCTGGAAAGAGGGTTAGTGGGGTTATCCTTCCCTTGCCACGCCTGCCATGCCATGCCCACCAAGCCATGTCATGCCCACCAAGCCATGCCACAGAACCGATAGTAAAAAAAAATTGAATCCCACCACTGATGGGGATACTGCAGCAGTCGTACATGTAAAAAATGGTCGTAAACCACTTTTTTCAGTGCTGTTGTAACTTGAACAGTCACTAAATGAACTGTTGTAAATCAAGGACTCTCAAAACTATTAAACAGTAATATAAAAAACAATTAGCAAATCCAGGGAAAGAGAATCAACAGATATTAATCTCAACGGAGCTACCTCAGGAATGCACTGGTTCCTTGGGGTCACCAGGCCTGATGACATAGTTGAGTTTTGAGGGATTTCTGGAAAATTAATTGGGATGAAGTCAACCTCATTTCAGGAGCAGATGATATTCCAAAAGGCTCATTTTCTGGGTCCAGGTCTAACCCCTTAGCAGAAGGGACCTGCAACATAACCTTTCTGTCAGCTCTGATGGGATGAGCAGATGTATTTTGTATCCCTCAAATAACCCAGCCCTATGCTATGTAGAGCTTTAAAATCAACTCCTTGAATTGGACCTTAGCAACACCTTGAACTGGACCTTAGTGCAGCTTGTGAGCAGAGGTATAATGTGTGCTGTGCAGCTAGGAAGACTCTAAAGGCAGCTTTTCTTTTCCTTGCTTCATTCAGTATTTTTTTTTAAAAAAAGAATATCCCATTTCTAATTGTGAACTTTTAAGTTTTTTACTGATATCTTCAAGAAATTGTATGCAGAGTGTGTATAGATTAAAAAAACCTAGAAATACAGATAATGCTTTACTGGCATTTTATTAGTTTATATAACCTGTTGAAGTCAAATGACTTTTAGAAAACCATTAACTATAATTTACAAACCATAATTGCTAGGTTTGTATAACTTACTAAACCAAAATTCAACAAACATCATGATGTGGCAAAATATATGGACCCCCAGCTTCTCTTTCACTCTTGATCCTCTTCTGACAAATATTTTCCATCCTTTTACAGGATTCATATTTTCCATCCCTTTACAGGATTTGTGCAATTGGATTCATTCTGCTGTGTTTTATATTTCTCAACAGCATGCAGCTCAGATGGAACAGAAGCAAAATGAAACAGAGAACAAGAAGGTGCATGGAGATGTGGTGAAATATGGAAGTGTCATACAGGTATGTAACATTGTGTTTCTCTTGGCCCATTGCCCAGTCACCAATTTAAATATCCATGTTCCTTTAGATCAGGGGTGTCCAACCTTGGCAACTTTAAGACTTGTGGACTTCAACTCCCAGAATTTTCTGAGCTGGCTGAGGAACTCTGGGAGTTGAAGTCCACAAGTCTTAAAGTTGCCAAGGTTGGACACCCCTGCTTTAGATAGCCAAATGTATGTTCACCTAGAACTGCTTTCTCAAATCTGGGGGGCCCTTAGTTATCTGGACTACAACATCCAAATTTTTAACAATATCTAGGCTGGTTTGAGAATTCAGGAATTTGAAGCTTATACATCTGCACAACATCCAGATTGGAAAAGGGTGAATCTCTTTGGAATGCCTGTTCATGAAAGTGACTTTTATATTACCTATCATTATCATTTTCCTTGGTCACAAAGCATAATATCATTATGAAAAGAAATGGAAGAATGGATATGGGTTGTGACTATCTAGTTTCTTGGTCAGAGAATTGTCATTATTAAACCGGAATTGACCCAAGACATTTTGGTGTGTCAGAAATTAAATTGTTTCTTTTTTTATGCATTTCCCATTTGGAGAAAATTGAAAGAAGAAATAAAGATAAAGGTTCCCCTCACACATACGTGCTAGTTGTTTCTGGCTCTAGGGGGCAGATGTTCATCTCCATTGCAAAGCCGAAGAGCCAGTGCTGTCCGAAGACGTCTCCATGGTCATGTGGCCAGCATGACTAAATGCAAAACACTGTTAAAACGCTGTGAAAGAAGAAATAGCTGGCCCATTGTCACCTGCTATAGTGGTGTCCCCAAATTTAGGTGTCCCTAATAGTATTGCTGCTTTGCAGCATTGACAATGATAGCATAAAATTATAGCTGTGTCAAATGCTGGGGAAATCAGGAGATATAGGCAATTCAGATTGAATATAATATTTATTGCAAGCTTACGCTTTCTACAAGATTCTGACAAACTAATGGTCAAGTGAAATGAGCGGGAGATAAGAAAGGCATTCAAGGTAGGCTGGATTAAGATGTCTTGCAGGCGTGCAGGGACTTGTGACTTATGATGCATTTGACTCCTCCCTTGGGCTCCACCTGGTCATCTCCTATAAGCTAGTGCGCTCTCTCCCTCCTTCCCTCCCTCCCTCTTTCTCTTTCTCTTGTGTGTGTGTAAACAGGTGTTATGGATCAACCCTTCTAGCACATCAACATGGAACATTCTCTTAACTGATATAGTAAGAGAATTCCCTCCCTCCTTCTCATCCATTCTTTACATTTAGCAGCCCTAAGATTGGATGATATCAGATAATCTCATTGATTTCTTGATCTCAGTTTTCATATTAAATGGTGCCCAATAAATTATATAAAAACAAAAAACTATATTAACTAACTAAATACATGCACAAGCAAAGAAACTATCCTGTTGTGATATTCTCAGTACAAAAAAAATTATCTACTTTGGAACAAACTGGCTGATACAATATATGGGAATGGCTTCAGATTAATCATTAGGTATATTACGAAGCATGAACTTGAACTGCAATCAAAGGATTTTGTAATGAATATGCCTATTAGCTATTCCCATCAAGCAACTTAATTTGATATTTCAGAGATAACTTATATCATGCTTGTGATTTTTACTAAGGGGGATTTGAGATGAAGCTGTAAGGGACTTCAAATAGAGAAGATGTTGAAGATGTAGATTATTTGCCCTTCTGAAAACATGTACTTTGTAAAATAAAATGTTTCCTGTTCGCTCTGATTGTTGATCGTCCTACAGAATAAACCAAACCAAAGAAGAAGGAATTTCTCTCTTCATATGGGCTTAAGCCATATTTATCTATTTGTTGTCTTGGCAATAAATCTTCCCTCCACCTCCTCAAGGTCATCTTCTATAGTCTGTAGTTGCAGAATGTAGTCTTAATTTTTCTCTCTGGCTCTTTCTGTTAATATGGTCTGTGAATGATTCAAAGACCATAAATGTTTATTTTTCTTTTTTATATAATTTTTATTAAAGTTTACACATGCAAAGATAAAAAAACTAATGCAAAGTAAGAAGAATATAAAAAACAAAAAGTGCAGAGAAAAAAATGACAAAGTAAAATGATATATAAAGAAATGATTCCCTCTCACTTCAGACAAGTATAAACAACTTCAGTAATTAATGCCCTTCTCTTATATTTCAATTCTCTTATATTTCAATATTTCATCTCTTATCAGTGGACAAATTATACAATCTTGTCACTCAGTGCTAATCAGCAAAGTCTATTAAGAACTAACAGTAATAATAACATATATATTTTAACCTTAATCAAAAGAACTATTTTTTATTCTTTTCCTTTTAACACAGCAACAACGGGTTCTCTAAAAATACAGCAAGATAAATTTCTTCCCATATCTTATCTGTTATGATATGTTCAAAGCCTTTTAATTCAGTCATAGTTAAGAAAAATCCATCAAGAATTACAAAAACACAACATAAATATGTAACCTTGATTAAAGTAATCCACAAAATCTTCATTGTAAAATTTTAAACAACCCACAGGAAATACTCTATTCTGAAACACACTGGAGATTGCTGGCTTATTCCATGTGAGGAATCTGTACAGAGCAGTTATGGATGATCCTGGCCCTCCTTGCTCTGAAGAGGAATTCTGAGGAGCCAATCCATTCCCCAGCTCCTTTTTCTAACACAGCCTATATGGAGCTGTCATTGGTCCATTGCTGCTTTTCCAGAACTCTGTTTATTTTTTCAGCTTCTCCACATGAAGAGTAACAAGTATCTGACAGTAAACAAGCGCCTCCCTGCTCTACTGGAGAAGAATGCCATGAGGGTAACTCTTGATGCCACAGGCAATGAAGGATCCTGGCTCTTTATCCAACCCTTCTGGAAACTGAGGAGCAATGGAGATAATGTGAGTTTGATAATGTGATTCCTTCGTATAGATCTCTCTTGAGTTTATAAATAGGGATTAATTTAGGTTTCTCTACTTCC
This sequence comes from Notechis scutatus, assembly GCF_049901735.1. Classification (NCBI taxonomy): domain Eukaryota; kingdom Metazoa; phylum Chordata; class Lepidosauria; order Squamata; family Elapidae; genus Notechis; species Notechis scutatus. The sequence goes on along the minus strand of NC_142011.1, from coordinate 51,817,920 downwards.
TACGGGACTGGGTTTCACTTTTATACAAAGAAGTCTAGAAAGGGGTATCAAATTGGCTTTAATTACTTAGTTTCTCAAGGAATCTGTGATGGGACATTCATGATGGATTTTTAGTCATAACCCTGATATTATCACTGAAATGCCCACATTTCTTATACTTAAATCTGTTAGGGGAAGGAACCCAATGGGAGATATTATGCCAAGCTGATAATAAAGGGATTTAGAGTCATGTAAACTAGAGATTCATTCATTCATTCATTCATTCATTCATTCATTCATTTTCTATAGCTGCCCAACTCAACCAAGTAACTGTGTGGCTTGCAGTAATAAAATTATAAAACAATGTAAACAACTAAAAATATTATGTGATCCTTTCTCAGGTAGTTGTTGGAGACAAAGTAATTTTGAATCCTGTGAATGCTGGGCAGCCACTACATGCTAGCAACTATGAACTTGCTGATAATCCTGGATGCAAAGAGGTATAACAAACTGGAAGAAGTGAAATGTTGGTTTGGGGAGAGCGTAGAAAATTATAGTAGAAGTTCAGTCATTATTTGAGATTTATTTTAGGGCATATCATTTTGTAATTCCTTGTTTTCTTAGGTGAATTCTGTCAATTGCAACACCAGCTGGAAAATCAACTTGTTTATGAAATTCCGGGATCATATGGAAGAAGTGCTTAAAGGGGTAATAAGTTTGTGCATATCAATCTTTAATTGTTATGCATGTAAACTTTATTTTGTTGCTTTGTTATGCAGTCTTTAAATTTTAGAATAGAATAGAGCTGGAAGGAACATTGGAGGTGGACTACATTCTAGTCCAGCCTCCTGCTCAAGGAAGATAATCTATACTATTTCAGATAAGTGACAGTCCAGTCCCTTTTTAAAAACCTCCAGGGATGGAGTGCCCACGATTTCTGAAGGCAAGCTGGTCCTCACTGTTCGGAAGTTTCTCCTTAATCCAGGTTGCTTCTCTCTTTGATTAGTTTCCAACTACTGTTTCTTGTCCTGCTCTCTGATGCTTTGTAGAATAATTTGACCTTCTCTTCTTTGTGGCAGCCACTCAAATGCTGGACTACTGCTATGATGTTGCCCCTAATTCTTCTTTTCTTTAGAATAGCCAAACCCAAATCCACTTTTGATTAAGACAAAAGTGGCAGGGTCAAGACAAACACCAAATACGTTATATTAATTTAGCCTCAATTTCAGTTTGACTGAATTAATTATTCCTAGTTATTTTTCTCTTTTATCATATTAAAATTGACAATTTCTGAAGCAAATCCAAGGGCCATATATCCAAGGCTTTTAAGAACTATCTATGATCTTGGGACTGAGGTTGTGTATCCTTGGTGTTTTCTGTATGTGTGAAAAGTGTCTCTGAGTTTCTTGTCAGTCGTTCAAACGATGCAGTATTGTTTTCCTGCTATTCAGTTTTCAGTCAAATTATTAATAAAAATTGTATAACAGAACTCTTACTGGTAATTGGACTGCTACAAGCAATAGAGAAATACTGTCAGATACAAGAAATCAGGAGTCAGGATAGAGTTCAAAAGCATTATGAGTTTAATTCGTGCTACCTCTGCACAAGAATCTGATCTATGAACAGTCAAGGCAAATTGGCACCAGGTAAGAATCAAGGGGGGGCAGACTTAGGTCTCTTATGAGGGCATAGAGATTTCAAACTGAGGATGTGTTTGACCCTGTCCTCAGGCTCAACTTGATCATCTCCTGCAAATGCATGCTTTGCACGCTCAAATATTAGATATATTTTGAGTTGTTCCACATAAATCAATAGAGCTTTAGTTAGTCATGCCTAACCTGACCAATACTTTCATTATCCTGTTTCCCAGCATGCAGAGGTGTATGTCCAATGTGTTCACACTGCTATTGTTATGATTACTACCACTAAATTTATTCTTTTATGTTATTGGGTTATCTCATGTAAAATGTTTGTATATAGAAATTTGTATTTATTTTTTCAAATAGGGAGATGTTGTTAGATTGTTCCATGCAGAACAGGAAAAATTTCTCACTTGTGATGAATACAAAAGCAAGCTCCATGTTTTCCTTCGAACTACCTTGAGGCAATCAGCAACATCAGCCACAAGCTCCAATGCACTCTGGGAAGTTGAGGTGAGTGTTAGGTTAACCCACAACTCTGTGTTTTAGCATTCCTTGAGTACTGATGTAATCTGAGTGCACTGTTAAATTTGTTTGTGTGGTGAAACCAACATGTTTATGTGGGTATAGATTTCCTGGCCGTGAATTTAGTTTATGATATAAAAGTGGAAGTGGAATTTCTGTGGAGAGTGGCGTTACATTCTGGGCCCATTTAGATGATGTTGATAGCAACAACAATAGCAGTATAACAGTAGTGCAAGCATTAATTCATCCTCTCAAAACCTCTGACTCATTATTTGTGGGTTGGCAGCCAACTTTGGTTATGGGTGTCTGAGAAAATTAGAGCAAATGGTGACACTTGCATGGTGATAGTACTGTGTGTTATCTGACATTTATATGCAGGCATTTAAGGTTTGTATTTACATGATGATGCCATTGCATGCATATTTCCTTTTTGCTGTCATTGCAGCTTGATGCCGCTATATCATAAAACCTACAGATACAATTTAAAATTTTCCTGATATTTTTCCCCAGGTAGTCCATCATGATCCTTGCCGAGGTGGAGCTGGACACTGGAATGGTTTATATCGGTTCAAACACCTTGCCACTGGGAATTATTTAGCAGCAGAGGTGAAAAGAACTGCATAAATTATACCATTTTAGGTGCATATACACAGTAAGACTGTGGTATCAGTTCCCATGAAACAATGGATATGAATACATTTTCACTGGCTCAAAAATGACAGAAACCAATTTTCCAAAGTTGTCCAGGATACATTTCACATCATAGATAACACCAAACTGGTAGGGTGAAATAGCATTTTTGTAATATTGTCCAGTTGCATTGTTCCACTGTTTTATATTCTGGCTGTCAAAGGAAATTGATCACAACCTGGACAAATTTGCAAGTTACCTTGTAAATAAAATTGCTTGCATTTGGACTTTACAGATCCTTTAACAAGAGATAAATCTATTCAGCATCAAGCCCAATTACTAAATGAGTTACATGGTCCTGGGACTAATTCAATAACAATTAATGTGCCTTAGCTTTTGGCATTTAACAAGGGAAAGGAAGGCTGATTGAGTCCATCAGTTGATACATTTCTCCTTGAGAGAAGATGGTATCAGTCTCTGAAAGACATAATAATCAGACTGGTCTAAATAATATAGATTCAGAAATATGAACAGCTGCCTGCTGATTGCCACTATGATTCTAAAGCAGTACTTCCTTAGATAAAGTTAATTTTCTGGCTAAATTTCCATTTAATTTGGGGAGATAAATTATTTTTCCTTAAGTTGTTTTACTGAATTATACAATATGAATAATGGATTATTCCATTAATACATATAGAGATAAATTACTTTAATCCCCCTTTAAGTATTGTTAAGAGAGAGACAGAAGGAGTTCATATAGATCTTTCTTAAAGTATGAATGGTTATGTTCCTTTCACACTCTCTGTATCTGTTAGGAAAGTTCCACTGAATATGACTAAAATCATATTTTGTAGCATGTGCTGCTAAACTATCAACATATGCTATGATGCACCCACTCACACAAAGGTTCTTGTTTCATATCCTAGTTTTGTTTTGTTTTTTTCATGAAGAGCACTGGGGAAGCATTCAGTTTTGTGTTCAAGCTCAGGTTTGATGAGAAGCATAAGGTTTACATCAATTTACATTCTTGTGTTGTGAAAACTATAAGCAATCAGATTTGAGGCAGGGAGGTTTAACTGAAGCCATTTTAGTTTTGAGCATAATAGAATTTCTCCAGCGACCATGTGTACTAGTTGCCAGATGTTCTCAGCATATTACATAGGTACTAAATGGAAGTTAGAAAGGAAAAAAAAAAGATATTCCCTATCACTTGAATCATCTGTTCATTCTGATCTTTAGTTCCAGTTTCAGGGAAAAAAAATAAGTTAGATAGATTGCTTTTTAGAATTTCAAATGATCAAGATCAATTATTTTAGTTCTTTTTTCTATCCTAATATTCTTTAATTTTTCAGGAAAACCCTGGCTACAAGGGAGAGGCAGGAGAGTCAAAGCCCTTGGTAAGCTGCCTTGAGTTATTCATACTTGTGAATTACCAATCAAGTTGTCTACAAGTGTGCATTGGCAATATTTAAAATGAAAACATTTGATGTCACAATTTGGTCTGAATGCGTTAGCAGGAAATATCCTTCACATTGTTGAAATGTGCTTTGGACAATGCCAAATCAGCATTGTGGTAAACAATTAAAGCCTATTGTTAAGGTGGTTATTGCTTATTTGTAAGGACCTTGGAATATACTGTTGGAATACCCAATATTAATTCCTTCATTAAGGATATTAAATGTTTATGGTCCTAAAATGAATTGACTTAATTATCTTAATACATGTTTTCTATGTTGATTGGAGTTCCAGTTCATCTCCTATGTACTAGATTAGTGCCTGTTAAAAAGAAACTAGAAGTTGTAATTATTTAAGCAATAGAGAATACGAGTATTTCTGGACTTAATGGCTGAAGAATTTGGAAGCTCCCCTCAAAGATTCCATGAAGCAGTGTTGGGCATTGTGGTGGGCATGGACTTTTGTGGTCCTGCTAACAGAACTAAAATCTCCTTATCTTGTGGCAGGTAGGAACCAATCGTGCTAGTCGTAGATTCACAGGTGAAAAGATTAAGTACCGGCTTGTAGCTGTGCCTCATGGTAATGATATAGCATCCCTTTTTGAACTGGATCCCACTACACTACAAAAGACTGATTCCTTTGTCCCTCGGTAAGTGGCTTCATCCAGAATACTGTATTTTTCTGAATGAAAACAGACAAGAAGCACAATCTAGAGAAAGAAATAAGTGCTCTTTGGGGGTGGGGTGGGGAGTTGGCACTTCAATAGTATAGAGCAGGAAGATATATACTTATTTAAATGAATGCTTACAATATCTGGAAAAAGGGTTTCCTTCCCTCTTAATGTTCTACAGTAGTCCTGGAAAAATACTCTTTGAAGAGGAATAATGGAAAGTTTTGTGGATCATTTCAATTTCTTTTGGGCCTAATATTGTCTTGTTAGACTGCTTTCTATGAATGGATTAGGGTAGATTTTAGTTTTTCTAATCATTTATCTACCTTTTTACGCCATCTCCTTATCTTCCATGCATGTATAAACTTACCAGCCTTCTGATACGTTAGACCCAAGTGAATCAAGAAAGTAGGACAAGAAGCACTTTGGGATATTACAAGTAGTAAATAATATATACATTTCAAATATCACAGTTCCCCTTTTTACATCTTTATAGAATTAAACATGAGTGCACTAAAGGTTATTCCTGACATCCAGTAAGTTATGAAATGGATATAATTCAAGAGTCTGCAAATGTAAAGTTATGTTAAAAGTATTGAAATTTAAGACTTTATTTGCTTCAAGTCTTGGAGTGGAACTTTAAATGATTACTATATTCTTCCTTCCTGTTCCTAAAATCAAAGTACATAAACTTGGTAAAAAGTCCTGAAACAGAAAGTCAAGATTATATACTTACCATTTATAAAGTGGCCATGAGCTCTTATGGAAACTCTGTTGAAGAATAATATTAATTATCTATTCATTTTCAGAAATTCCTATGTTCGATTACGTCACCTCTGTACTAATACTTGGATTCAGAGTACCAATGTACCCATTGATATTGATGAGGAGCGGCCCATCCGCCTTATGGTATCTTTCTTCCTTGACCAGAATCTACTACTACTACTAATGTGGGAATGCTAATGGAACTAATGCCAATTGGAGGTTTCTGCCCTTTTTGATCTAGTCAGAATTTTAGAGCTAGAATTTTAAGCAACTTTCAGAGGTGTCTTTGCAAGAGGTTACATATTCAGACATGGCTAACTTTATGATTATGTTGCTTTCTTCAATTTCTAAGAAGTCGGAATGCTCAGTTGAACTGGGTTATGTGACCTCAAACATAAACCAAGTTATTCAACCTCACAATTCACATCCCTTCTTTTCAGGCTCATTCCTAAATATTTTCATTTTCTTCTCCTGTAGCTCTCAAATACACACCATCTGAACTTTCTGTTTTTTCTTTGAAGATGTTTCACTTTTCATCCAAGAAGCTTCTTCAGCTCTGCCTGGATGGTGGGAAATGGAAGGATTTATACACCTTACAGATAGCTGGTCATTTGCATTCTTTAAGCAGGTCATTAAGGTCACTTAGAGGTTTATCTGTGTCATCAACGTCACCTGAGTAGTGCGAATTGGTGTGGAGCCTTCTTGGAACTGTTGAAAGGACTATGTTGTAGATTAGAGATAGATAATGTCTCAGGTGACCCTGATGACACAGATAAACCTCCAGGTGACCTTAATCTAAAAGAATGCAAATGACCAGCTGTTTGTAAGGAATATAAATCCTTCCATTTCCCACCATCCAGTCAGAGCTGAAGAAGCTTCTTGGATGAGAGGCAAAACATTTTCAAAGAAAAAACAGAAAGTCCAGTTGCCTCTTGAAAAAGCACCTTTGGGAAAACCATGACCTGGATGACTGAGAATCTCCATAGACATCATCTGAAATATATGCATATTCATTGTCCTCTTGCTGCTTCTTTCTTGGCTTGCAGACTACCTAGAACTTCCCATTGCTCTCTGCCACTCTCATCAGGACAGCTTGTTCTTTGGAATGGGTCAACCCTCATATTCTCTTCATGGGCCATTTTCTCATTAGAACCACAGTTATGTCTTAGATTGATTTTATATTTGTCTGTCCTCATTCTTTTCTGTCTAAAGAAAATGGTATTAAAAATGGGTCATGCTAAGCGAGCATTTAATATTAATTTTTAGTATTTAGTATTATCTGGACGTGCTGTAGGAAATATACTTGCAAATATAGACATTTGAGCAATGCATGGAACTAGATTATATGATTCTGCTTTTCAGCTTGGTACCTGCCCAACCAAAGAAGACAAAGAGGCTTTTGCCATTGTTTCTGTTCCAGTATCAGAAATCCGAGATCTGGATTTTGCCAATGATGCCAGCTACATGCTAGCTAATGTGGTAGAGAAGATGAATGAAGGATTCCTTAGTCAGAATGACCGGAGGTAAAAAGAGCAAGTATTTTGTAACACTGGACATATAAGAGACAGATATAATCAATTAGCCTGAACGACTAATACATGGCAAAAATCCAATTTTTGTTCTGCAAGAAGATATTGTTCACATTTATGACATAGTCTAAATATTGTTTTGACTTGTACAATGAAATTTTATGCTGTAGATTCTGAAAAGTTAAGTTCAAATTGTAAATAATTTTGAATTTTAAAGACCTAGGCAAAACATTTAAAAAGCATGACTAACATTTATGTTGTTTTTGTTTCCTATGAAAAAATTATTTATTGTCCAAATAACTGTTGCATGATCTTGATTTATGCAATGTGATTCATTGATGAAATGAATTATGATTTCTCTGGCAGATTTGTCATCCAACTGTTGGAAGACTTGGTTTTTTTTGTCAGTGATGTACCCAACAACGGTCAAAATGTTTTGGATATTGTTATTACCAAGGCCAACCGGGAAAGGCAGAAACTTATGAGGGAACAGAATATACTGAAGCAGGTGATTTATTCTCCAGAACAAAGTAGACATGCTCTTTGCATTATTAAGTGAAGAGTTTTCAGTATTTCTGAATATTTCTGTAATTCTGCAATGAAATGTGTTTTCTAGGACTGCAGACAATTCCCCTGGTTTACTCAAGTAGCAGAATGTGTGCATATTGGCTTAGAATAGGTATCAGGTAGAGAAATAGCAATGTTGTACCTTTTGATGTACTTCTAAAATGACAGGGCTTATGAAGGGCTGCCTTTTCAAATGTTTTCAACTTTTTAAAATCAATATAATGAAAATTTTTTCTCCTAGCTAAACTTAGTTTAAATAGACATAGTGTGCCATGTCTGTTCTTCAAAGTGAGATAGTCATTTGAAACCTTAATCTCTTGCCATTGGCCATGGTGGCTGAGATTGTTGAAACTTCAAATCCAACACACCTGGTAGGCACCAGGTTATTCATCCTTACTGTATTATAAGAGGAAGGATGATTTTTCAAAAGTAAAATTAAAAAGAGACAACTTGGATAGTGGAGAAGCATTCCTTTGAGGAGATGGACTGGAAATCTTCAAGTCCCCAGAGAACACAATAAAAGCCATTCTGAGCAGGTTTTTGCTAGTCCCACAGAAGAACCAGATAGAGAGCTGAAACTCAGAATCACGGATGTCTTTATATCATTCAAGAATGGATTATCTCCATCTCTCCAGATGCAGATGAAAGAAATCTTCTGTTGGAAACACATTCATAAATACTTGGAAAGACAGTTGTGAAAAGAAGTATCTTGCCCCAAAGTTGTCTTTAGAACAGTTCAGAATGGTTTCTATCTAGTTCTGTAGCTGTTTTAGAATTTGGAATAAACCTGTTGCATTTTATTGTTACCTATGATAGATTTTTGAAACAATGTTGATCTGGCCTCTTTTTACCTCATCCAGATGAGATTAAGGAATTTAGTAATTTTATAGTCAGTAAACCCTAAGTAAATTTGTTCATAAATAGATAAAACATATGAAATATTCCAGAATCAAAACCTGATGGTTTGGAATCCCACCACCACCCGCAAAATACACTTTTCAGTTGGACTGATAACATCCTTTCTGTGCCGAATAGATCTTTGGAATTCTGAAGGCTCCATTTAAGGAAAAGGGTGAGGAAGGCCCACTCGTACGCCTAGAAGAGCTATCTGACCAGAAGAATGCTCCCTACCAATACATGTTCCGGCTTTGCTATAGGGTACTGAGGCATTCCCAGGAGGATTACCGCAAGAACCAGGTAAGCATTTACCAATAAGGATATGGATATTTCTGGTTTAGGGTTGGTTTAGAGGATTAGTCCATAATTAAACTAATACACATTTTTCTAGACTATTTAATCTTAATAAGAATAAATGATCTGTATAGAAGCAAATCAACTGAGATTCATTTGTTGTATGGGTTTGCTTTTCCTTAATGATATGTAAGAAAATTGTTATATAGACAGCATATTGTTTGGAAAAAAAATTCATATTTTTGGCTATTCAGTAGTTGCTGAATTAATTCACAGTTTTAAGAAGGAATTGGTCTACTCAGATATGATTTCTCTTTTTCCAGGAACACATTGCTAAGCAGTTTGGCATGATGCAGTCACAAATTGGCTATGACATTTTGGCTGAGGACACCATCACTGCCCTCTTGCATAACAACCGTAAACTTCTTGAAAAGCACATAACCAAAACTGAAGTGGAAACATTTGTGAGTCTAGTGCGAAAGAATCGGGAACCCAGGTGGGTATCACTTGAGAGTAATGGAGCCAATTGGGTTGCATATTTTTAAACCACTTCTTTCTTCTGCAGTAGTTAACAGGCATCTTGCATGTGTCTTTATGTCAAAAGACCTTAGCTGTGGATTTTAATTATATTAAGATTATGTTAAAGATTAATTAAGAGTTTAGGCTCATTGTTGATTTGTTTGCTGAGTTGGATAATTGGCAATCCAAAATAGTGTTCAGGTAATTAGTTGTAAGGAAAGTGAACTGGCGTAAAGGCTTTGATAAAGTTATTAACCTCCCAGGGTCAACATCGGTGGTGGCATTTACAGTGGATTTGATAAATAAATTACTAGTCCCAATCTAATCCAAAGTCTGTGATGAGTAAAGTTCCTTATTGGTAGCTTAGGTTCAGTGGCCAGAGCAGAAATAATTGTCGGGTCCAAGTAAAGGATCAGTTTCCAAGAAAGTAAATACACGTAGTCTTTGTTGAAAACAAACAAACAAGGAGGACTTATATCAGCCCACCCAGCTAAAACAGTCAGGAAACATGATAAAATGAGCTAATTCTACTTTATTGTAAGACTACGTTCACAGAATCCTGCAAGTCTAAAACAGAAACTTCCCATCTCCACTTTTTAACTGTTTGATCCATGAGAGTGGGCCCTTTCTAAGTTTCTTTCTCAATTAAGTGACTGTGAGCTCCTGTCTATCTTGTCTGTTTCCTAGGCAATATCTCAAGTATTTTCCAAGGTCATTCATACATTGCATTACATTTACAACTCTTCTTTGTAGATGTAGCTGCTGCAGCATCCCATTAGTCATGCGTTTGTGATGTGGGTGCCTGGCAACTTACATTTATGATGTTGCGTCATTCCATGGCCCCATGATTGCCATTTGCAATCTTCGCTGTGGGCTTCCAACCAGCAAAGTCAATAGGGAAGCTGGCAGAAGGTCACAAATGCAGTCTTATGATGTGCTTTATTATTGTATTACTTAAGAACAGAATTGCTAGTCCCAATTGCCATTGTTAAACAAGGGCTGTTATACTGCTTTGAATTAAAATACATCAGTGCACTACAGAATTTGATAGAAATTTTTCCAGCTTCTGATTGCTTTAGTTTGAGTGTTGGCAACTCCAATTTTCTCCTAAGCATAGTTGGCTCTGATTTTCTCTGATTATTGACGTTGGACTACTCAGGAATAAAAGCAGGTTGAGCGGGTTGTTCTTTCCAAGTTGCTTCTTCATGCCTTCTGGTTCTTTACTATCTTTCTGCCTTCTGGTGCAAAAGTACAGTAGCAGTGTTTTTTTTTAAGACTGGATAGTTTACATTCCAGATCAGGATTGGAAACAGTTAGGCCAGAGTCAGGAGCAAGGAAGTATGATTTTTGCCTTGTTTTGGTGCCCAAAACCAGGTGATAGGATACTTTTCGTATTTCCATTATATCATGAGGGGTGTGATAGAGAGCCTGTCCATTGTTCCTTTTCATTTTACATCTTTTGTGCAATGTGGGATTTTTAAAAAGGCCCATCAAATTGCTTGAAAGATAATCTGAACCTTTTACTTCTGTTTCAGGTTTTTGGACTATCTATCAGACTTGTGTGTGTCAAACCATGTAGCAATTCCCGTAACTCAAGAGCTGATATGCAAATGTGTCCTGGACCCCAAGAACACTGATATCTTGATCCAAACTGAGTGAGTATCCAGTGTGCTCTTTTTCCTTTGAACAATTGTACGATTGTTTTCTTCCACTACTACTCTTTTTTTCTATCCTGCTATGACAATGCTAAGTCATTTTCAGCCTATTATCACAGTGTTTAAAAATAAACGTGCTGGGCCAATAGTTTTATATTAAAATATATTTATTAAAATATTCTTGAAAGGTGCTGCAGTAATGTAGGCTTGATCTCGTTTGGTCAAATTGTGACTGTGGATTGTTGGAAACTGAGCTGAAGTCTGAGATGGCTACCTTTCAAACCTTTTTTTTTTACTTTTAGAGGGAAATTTCATAAAGATCACTTTCCTTCAAATGTAGATATGGAATGCTGGTTACATACTTTTAATTATACTCTCTTGGAAGGAATCAATATATTCCAAATATTAAATGGTTAGATGACTTTGTAGCCATTATTTTACAGTTAAATAATTTTGGAAGAAAAAATAATTAAAAGTAAGATAGTGCGCCAGATAGGAAGAGGATAATTCACCACACTTGACTCAGCTCAGAATTAAATGGCTTTAGGTAATTTCTTTTCCTAGAAAGTTAGTGGAAGCACTTTTGTTTTTCAGATTGAGACCTGTGAAGGAGATGTCTCAGACTCATGAGTACCTGAGTATTGAATTTTCTGAGGAGGAGGTCTGGTTGACCTGGACTGACAGAAACAATGATCACCATGAGAAAAGCATCCGACAATTGGCCCAGGAAGCGCGAGCAGGGAATGCCCATGATGAAAATATTTTGAGTTACTACAGGTAATATTTTGGTTCCTGTGGCCTAACTATGTTCCTTGTGTCTGACCATTGATTTATTTTTTCAAGTTTAGTAGCTTTTATCTCTTACTGAATAGTCTATGTAAGCTGGACAAATCTTTACTAAGTTTTCTCATCCTTATTACACTTTCTTTTTCACAACTTTACATTTGTCTTCACAGATACCAATTGAAGCTGTTTGCCCGCATGTGCATGGATCGGCAATACTTGGCCATCAAAGAAATCTCCAAACAATTGGGTGTGGAGCTAATATTTCTCTGCATGGCAGATGAAATGTTGCCCTTTGACCTCCGAGCCTCTTTCTGTCATCTCATGCTGCATGTACATGTAGACAGGGATCCACAGGAGAAAGTAATGCCTGTGAAATTTGCACGCCTGTGGACCGAGATTCCTACTGCAATCACCATCAAAGAGTAAGCCATTAGAAATCTTTATTTGGGAAAAGGGAATGAGACATATGAAGAGACACCATAGCATTTAGAAGGTCCTGCTAATTCATATTATAGGAATATAAATGCAGCCACTGACGTATGTAATTTTGATCCCAGTTTGAAATTTATTTACAGGCAGTAGGGCTTACTTCTAAATAAATGTGCATAAGGTTATCTTATTATGAAAGGCAGAAGGTATTTTACACTACAAATCGTATCCCTCTGATTCGTTCAGTTCCTTTGTTTTGTAGCTATGATTCCAACGTGAACAGTTCAAGAGATGATAAGAAGAATAAGTTTGCCAGCACAATGGAGTTTGTGGAAGATTATCTCAACAATGTAGTCAGTGAAGCAGTTCCCTTTGCTAATGAGGAGAAAAATAAACTGACTTTTGAGGTGAGAAACTTGCCTTTGATATGTTGTGGGAGTTTTCCTCCCATGTGAGACAGGCTAATTGCACAATTTCAGCTTCTGGCAAGAGCAAAGATCACATTTGTTTCTTTGGAAATTGGTTTTCTACGTACTCAGAAGAATCCAGGATTTTGTTTTAAGTGATTTTTCACTGTGACTGCTTTCTGTTGTTCTAGAGCTAGTGCTCAGTCAACTAATTTGGTTTCTTCCCCTATATTGAACCGGCATTTTTCCAGGTTGTCAGTCTTGCCCACAACCTCATCTACTTTGGCTTCTACAGCTTCAGTGAACTGCTGCGCTTGACAAGGACTCTTCTTGGCATCATAGACTGTGTCCAGAACCCTCAGTTGATGATGCAGGCCATGTATAATGAGGATGGGACTGGTAGGTTCTGCAAGCCCTGACACATAATGAGGCAAAGTGTAATGCACTTATTTATGTTCATAATGTGTGAAGAAAAAAGTGGTCCCTTTTTAAAAGTGGGATAGATTTTTTTTTATACATATAAAAAAACTGAGTGGCTTTAGCTACTGTATACTTTTTAAGTTTAAAATCAATTAAATTATGAAATAAGTAATGAATCTTAATTGAGGAGGAGATATAGTTCAAAAAATTCATCACGGATATGAGATTACAGTGGGGATTTCTTCTATCCATATCCTTAATTTGCTATACAAACAATGATCTGACTGAACACAGGAGCAAGTATTAAGTTTGGTGGAATGTGGTTTCTTTCCTAGGGAAAAATGTCCGAAGATCTATCCATGGGGTTGGCCAGATGATGTCTACCATGATGCTGAGCAGGAAGCAGTCCATCTTTGGTTCATCGAACATGAATGCCGTAGTTGTTCCTGAGCCAGCAGATAGGGGAAGAAACATAGAAAATGAAAACATAGTAGTGATGGAAACAAAACTGAAAATTCTAGAGATATTGCAGGTTAGAGCAAGTCAGTAATTTTTGTAATTACATACTATGAGTCATGACTGTATGACACAATAGCTGCTTCTGCTGGGACTATTTATGATAATGACTTTAGAGAAGGGAAAGGAATGATAAAAGGCTAGAAAAATCTGTAAATGGGCTAGACTGGGTGTGTCCAACCTGTGGCCTAGGGCATGTGGCTCTGGACAGTTAGTAATGTAGTCCCATAAGATAATACAAATATATATAAAAAAACAAAGGAAGTCTTTTATTTATATACATTAACTATATTATATGTTTTATATTGGCCCAAGACAATTCCTTTTCACTTAATATGGCCCATGCAAGCCAAAAGGTTGGACAATCTTGGGCAAGAATGATCATCTTTTCGTATTCTCTTCTTACACCTAGTTCATTCTAAATGTGCGGCTGGATTACAGGATCTCCTATTTGCTCTCAGTGTTCAAGAAGGAGTTTGTGGAAGTTTTTCCCATGCAGGACAGTGCAGCAGATGGAACAGCACCAGCCTTTGACTCTACAAGTAAGCTCCAGCTTCTCCTGGTACTTTCCCGCTCCCTTTTTGATTTGAAGTCAGATTTTTTTTCCTGCCTTCATTTTGCCTTAGTGTTTAGTATTGTTCTAAAGGTAAATGGATGTTTGATTGTTAAATGAAAATCTGGATCTATCATATGATAATAGTATATACCAGGGGTCTCCAACCTTGGCAACTTTAAGCCTGGAGGACTTCAACTCCCAGAATTCCCCAGCTTTGCTGGCTGGGGAATTCTGGGAGTTGAAGTCCTCCAGGCTTAAAGTTGCCAAGGTTGGAGATCCCTGGACTCTATACTGTATATAGGAAATGGGAATGTTTAGGGTCATAATGATTTATTACAAAGAATGAGAAATGTTCATGTTCATTTCAACAGAAGGTGACTCTGAATGTAAGATGCTCTGCCCTCCCTGCTGCCCCCACTTATGGATTTCATACTGTATATATAGAGAAAATTCATCTGCTCTATTTTGCATTGCTTTGGCATATCTAAGACATTTTAAAGCTAAATCATCTACTTTTCTCTTCACTTGAATATAATGGTGATTGAGAAACAGTTGATGAGCTAGTTCAGACATTTCTTTGTCTTTTCTTTTTTGTCCCCCATCACCTCCCAATTATTACATTTCTTGTTTCTTATGCACTTTCTTTTCTTCTAGCTGCAACAATGAATCTGGATCGGATTGGGGAGCAGGCTGAAGCCATGTTTGGGGTTGGGTGAGTTTTAATGTATTGGTCAGTTTTATTGCTGCCCGTTGCTTTTCCCATACATAGCTAAAGCAATTTATCCTCTCGTATGGAGAGTTCAAAGCCAGAGGTTGGTTATGATTTCTTCTTTTTTTTTCTCTTTGGGCTACAGGAAAACAAGCAGTATGTTAGAAGTGGATGATGAAGGAGGACGTATGTTTCTTCGGGTACTAATCCATTTGACAATGCATGATTATCCACCTCTTGTCTCAGGTTCTCTTCAGCTTCTCTTTAAACATTTCAGTCAGCGTCAGGAAGTCCTCCACACCTTTAAGCAGGTAACACTCAGTGTAACTCTTAGTGGTGGGTACATTTTGCAGTTCTGTAAACCCTTTCCCCTTACAGTTCATTCTCACTGGAACAAATTTACATGATGTGTTTTTTGCTTTGTTATTGAGCATACTGACTCTCTTTGGGCCTAATTAGGATTTATGGAACTAGAAAACACTTTTTTTAATCTATTTTGAGAAGTTTGGCATACTAGAAGGGATGCCAATAGTTTTCCAGTTTGTATGTTAAAAATATAAAAACTGCTGGACCCAGATTATTTCAAATGGTAAATGAAGGAATTGTTTATATTTATCACACTGTTGATATATTGGCACTAACCATATAAAACCAGTGGTCATTTTTCTAGAGGTATTGTGTTGGAACACTGATGATTTACCTAGAATGAGAATGAAATGTCTGCAAGAAAACCACCAAGCTCAAATAGATCCATGGACCCCACACAGCAGAGAAATCATGATGATGTTATTCTTTTATTCATTTATTAAAATTTATATGCCACCATATACCTATCATATAGGGAGCAGGGTTCTATGAGATGGTCTTACCCCTAATACCATCACTACTTCAAGTTGTTTCAATCCTCCACTGGTTTCAACCCTATTCATAGTTCAACATAAAAGGAAGCTATATCCTTCTTCAGATGAATGCTATACTTTTACATCTTTTGCCAAATCCACAAGGATGACAATGGCGATGTTGTACTGTGAGTGGAACTACTGCATGCTAGGAAGTAATGCCCTTCTTTATTTATATATTATTTCTGAAGGGATTTCTTTGTGGATCAGAAATATATGTAAATTATCATCATAAAAAGAAATGAATGCCCAGTCTTAAATTCCATCAGCCCTTATGAGAAAGACAAATGAATCATAAGCCATAGGCCTTCACCTTGTATCCCTTTGTGTTAGCCACCAGCATAAGCAGAATGAGCTGATGTTCTTTATGGTAACTTCAATCAGGTCCAGCTACTTATCTCTGCTCAAGATGTTGAGAACTACAAAGTGATCAAGTCAGAGTTGGACAAACTTCGTACGATGGTGGAAAAGTCAGAACTCTGGGTGGAAAAGAAGGGTAACTCCAAGGGAGAAAATGGACAAGAAGGGGAGAAGAAAGAGAAAAAAGAGGTAAATTCACACCAGTTATAAGGCAGGGAACACAAAAGTATATCTGGATTGAAAATAGGTGGGGTTTTAATCTTCAGTTTACATAGCAATAAAGGTGAATTTACTATTGAATAAATATTTGGCAGGAAGCAAATTATGAATCTCTGAGGACTATTCTAACCAGAACACAGAATATTATCCTAAACTTATCAAGAATAGTGAGAAGAAACCCAATGGGGGAAATCATCATTATTAAATAATAATACAGCTTTGATAAACTATGCAGACTTAATTCCATCAGCTTAAAACCAGTTTGTAGAATAGCGGATTTGTTTTTAAAGTTGGTTTAGTTTTTGGTAGTTGAATTGTAATGGGACAACTCATGGAAAATGGACCAGGGTGGATTTCCCCTCCTTTAAGTGATATGTAGCCATCTAAATACTCTATCTTCCTTTCATCCTTCCAGCGTACTACAGATGAGGAACCCGGGACCCCTGGAGAAAAAAGCAGTGAGAACTATCAGCTCATAAAAGGGGTAAGCAGTTATATCTGATACTCTCACTAGACAAAATGTGGGGAAATATTGCTGACTCAAGCACATGGGGACGAAGAGAATTTGTTAACAAAAGCAAATGAGACACACAGGAGTGCTCTGTAATACAATATTATGTAGTCCCAGGATACATATGTGTTGCCTGTGACTTTGGCTGAGTGACTAAAATCTTTATTTTTGAACATAGTTATAAGGTGTATAAGCCACTTGCTATTCACAAGAGATCCTGGGGCGTTGTGCATAACTCAAAAAGACAAAATAATAACAAAACACTATTACTGTTCAGCCAGTGAAGTACATAAAGAAACTCTGAGCTTTCGTTGCAGGAGTATGAAGATACTTCAAATTTATACTGAAAATAAAATAAAATCAGGATTAATCTAGTCCAAGTGTAATATATGAAGTTGAGGTACCAGAGGCAAGAGCTATCTGTGAGACAAGATTCTCCTTTTAAAAAATCCCAGGGCTTCTCCTTTTCTTAGTCCTTGGAGAAGAACTTCAGCATCCATGAAAGGAATTCCTACTCTAATTTCTTTCATTTATAGTTGTTGGACTTTGAACATTGAGAAGCACAATTAGTTTGCATGTAAATTAATAGAATGTGAGGTATTCCATGAAACTCAGAACTTGATTAAGTAGGCATTTCCAAATAGACAGCTCAAAGCACTCCCAGTCAAAAGACATTTTGCAGCTATATCGTCTATTCCACCAATTCCTCCTTAATTGATAATTGGATTGGGTGAAAGAAAAAAGATGGAAGCAGTGGTGAGAAAACAGAGATGAATTACAAATGTAAAACAACATCATTTGGAGTGCTGTAAAAGTCTGTGGACTGAAGCAGAACAATTGCATGATAAAAATCTCATTTTGAAGTGTTTTGTATTGCAAAGCTGCTGAAGCTACTTTCTCACCTTAGCCCTCCTACATGCAGTTGGAAGACAAAAATAAATTACCCAACAGGATTGTCGTGTACTGTTCCATCACCAATCTGCAAGATATGAATAGTGGTAGTAAATAATATGGTGGGTTGTTCTCAGCTCCAGGCTGTGTTGCAAAGTTGTCTAATACTGCTGACCAGTGCTTCAAGGATTGCTACAAATTGTCCAGAGCTTGACCTGCCAAACTAGGACTACATGGTACCAGTGGATCATAAGCTACTGCTCCAAGCCACTGACTGTCCAACATACAATATGGAAAATCTGCTTTTGCTTCAGTAGGGTACACTTTAAGGGTTATTTTACTGTTTTACCCCAAATAATAATGTTTGAAGGAATATTCAGAAAACCTTGCTGAGAAATGGAGAGCTCAAGGTTTGCTGTTCTCCTTGGGGATACCTATAGTGCTTGATTCTCGTTATATTAAAATCTTGGATTTGCCCATTGATGATTCTTGACATTTGTCTCTTCCATCTCAGAAGACATCTATCAGTGTATTTCATTATGAACCACCAAAAAAATAAAAGAAAGCAAAAAAGCCAAAACAAACAAACAAACAAAACAAAAACCAATTAGATGGTTCTTTTGGTACCTTTAAAAACTCTGTCTTATCCTCCTTGTTTCTCCCTGTTTCTCTTTCATTCCCTTCTATTCTGTCTCTGTCCGTAGCATTTCATACTGCGGAGATATAGAGTTATTTTAGGGCTCCATTCCTGGGTTATTTTTCTTCCAGTTACTTTGTTTTGGTTGTGAATATTTTTGCATTGTTTCACATCTTCTAATACTTAATACTATCCTTTTGGCTGCTTATATATGTATGTATGTATGTGTATGTGTATTTAAAACTTCTTTCCCTAAGGATTGAAGGGACTCATTGGTATTATAAAACATCTGTCTCCAAAGGTTCTTAATAGTTGAAAGGCAATTAAGAAGCAGTTTCCAAAAGTGGTTTGGAAACAAGGATTTGTAGCCATATAAATAGGTTATGGGAGTGAGCTTCATTGAAATGTCTTGACTGACTGACTGGCTGCCAATCTCTGCCATAATACTGTTCTCGCTCCTTCAGAGACGTCTACTTTGCTTCCTCACCAGAAGTGTGGAGTATATTTCTCTTATCCCTTCTTTCAATATATGTTTTCTTTATTATGTCCAGATTCTGGAGCGACTAAATAAAATGTGTGGTGTTGGTGAGCAGATGCGAAAAAAACAGCAGCGTTTGCTGAAAAATATGGATGCCCACAAAGTGATGCTGGATCTGTTGCAAATCCCTTATGAGAAGGTAGGAAGAAGCAAGTGGAAGATGGACACTTGGTTGGAATAGCAGAAGGTGGGGGCTCTTAGGTTCTTATTGGTAATAAATTTAATTTAAAGGCATTAATCAGGAAATTGTCTAGTCCAATCTTCCTTAAAAACAGTAATTATATATCTAATTCTTTCCTTATTTTTATTTTCTTGAAAGCTTCCAAAGAAGGAGTTTGTGCAGTTTTTCTAGGCAGCTGACTTTCTTTTGTTCTGAACATATGCAGGGTGATACCAAGATGTTGGAGATTTTAAGATTAACCCACCAGTTCCTACAGAAATTTTGTGCGGGCAACCAAGAAAACCAGACCCTTCTGCATAAGCATCTCAACTTGTTCCTTACTCCTGGGGTAAGAAAGAAGGGATAAATAAAAGAAGGTAGAAATTTTTCCAAAAACAACATGTTGGAAATGTTAAATTCTGATAGTTCTCGAATTTCTGCTCATATTAACTTGCATAGTCTTTACAATAAATATAATAGCTTCATTGCATCAAATGATTTATAAGGCCAAATAGGGCTGGGCTTGCAGTTTAGTCATAATGAATCATGTGATTCACATAGCAGGTTGAGAAGGGCAACAGACTTTGCTTCCCATCTGCTGCTTAGGGATCCAAACATAATTCCTACATCCATGTCTTTTTCAGAATCGCTCTTGCTACTGCAGCTGTCACTACGGCCCACAAGCTTACAGGAAAGCATTTGGCAGCACTCCTAAGACTTTCTTTTCCAATCTGTAAAGCTCTCCATTGCTCAGCAAGGTTTTCTGAATATAATTGTGTCAGAGAATTTTTGCCTTGGTGGCAAACAATGTTTAAAATTTAAATTAGTTGCTCTCTACAGATGCTGCCCATAAGTACCGCTATTACAATAGCGTTTTCTGAGACAGGCTGTTTTTTTCAGAATGGTAAATAGGAAATTAACATGCCCTAAAAATACTGATGTTGCTATTACAACCGCAAGTGGTAGCAAAAACATTTCAAAGGGTTGCAGTGAATGAAGAAGATGTAGGTGGATCCAGCTGAGGTGGTACAATATCTTGTATTACCCGTAAAGCCAAATTAATATGGACTTCTTCTTAACCAAGCCATTGTGCAGAATACAGTTATTTATGAAATACAAATTGCATTTTTTTCCATTAAATATTTGGATTCCTCCTTGGATGAACCCTTTGACCTTGTCTGTTGAAAACAGATAGAATAATACCTTGCTGTTTTGAGGTGGGGATATATAAAAATACAACACAAGGTATATCAATTTAATAAGATGCCACCTAATGTGTCATGCCAGCATGTTGCTCCTAATAAATCCTTTGAAGTTTTTTGAAGTTTGGCTTGTGGCTCATGATTTAATTAGGGTGATCGCTGGAATCCTGACAGTAGTCCAGATAGGAAGCATCACCGGATGTACTTACTCTATTTAGTGTAAGATTACATTGGGAGGCAATATTCCTTGTGCCTCGGCATATGGTCATGCTGGCCACATGACCGTGGAAGTATCTTTGGATGATGCTTGCTGTCTTGGCTAAGAAACAGAGCATCACACCCTAAAGTTGGAAATGACTGGACAGGGGAAACCTTTATCTTTACTTTTACCTTTTACATTAGGAGAATCTTGCAAACCTAGAAGTGCTTTTCTCCCTTCTTCCTTTTACAACCCAGGAAAATAAGGAGGGTCTCTTCTGAGATGTTTGCCATTGTGACATTCCTTTTGTGGCTAAGCTGCTTCTTGTCTGACCATTCCTCTGGCTTTAGTTGTTTCCCCTGTCTCTGAGGTCATTCCCTCACACAAACAAAGAAAATTCCACTCAGTGAAATGATGTGGCTCTTTCCTAGTCTAAGACAAAACGGGTGCTTTATTTTCTACCTTCTATTTTATTCTCACAACATTTTGAGATTGCACCTGACTATGGTAACCAGAAGGAATTGGAAATTGGGCTTTTTGTAAGAGTTGATACAAGATAATAAACAGATGAATAATAAAAAAACTGATTAAGATTAATGTTAGTACATAATCTCTTTTGAGCCAAAGTGTCAGCCTTCAAGATTTTCTCCCTTTGCTTTGCATCTTTTGGCTGTCATAAGTAATGGGGGGAGGAGGGGGGAATGGTTATGGGAAGTGAGCTGGAGGTGTTACAAACCAGAACTGTATAAACTGGGGGTGGGGTACATTCTTGCTTAGGTTTCTATCCTATGCTATGCGCAGCTGCAACCCATTATCAAACTATGTCAAGGTCAACGGACAGAAGCCTCATCACCACCTGGAGATGCCCACATGATGATATACACAACTTTTAATTGGATGAGCCAATTGAACTATTGGGGATGGGAACGTTGCCATTACTTTGTATATGTGATTTACGCGCCCATTTTCTCAGATTCAGAATTCTTTTGTTGCTACCACTTGATTTCCAGTAAAAGATATCTTTTCTCTGATTAAAGGAGTCTAAGTATTTCTTTCTTGGATTTTGAATGGAGCTCCAATCAGCTTTTAAATAATGTACTGAGAGGGATGGGTGAATTTAAGACAAAAATATTTGAATTAAATGTCATTTAAAATTTATTTAATTATCATCATATTATTACTTCCCATGTATTGCATGATTAGTACTTTCTCTCATGTTAAAAACTACAGTTTGTTAGCAAATTCTTTGAGTGTCTATGGAAGCTCTTCCAAATGTTTTACTAAATGTATGTAATCTACATTACACGTTGGGTTTAGATACATATGAGTGATGACAATTGTTTCTTGAATTCCTTTCTTGTCAGCTTCTGGAAGCAGAGACAATGCAGCACATCTTTCTGAACAATTATCAGTTATGCTCTGAGATCAACGAAGGGGTACTGCAACACTTCATCCATTGTCTGGCCACACATGGGCGCCATGTTCAGTATCTTGACTTTCTTCACACTATCATCAAGGCTGAGGGCAAGTACATTAAGAAATGCCAGGACATGATCATGACTGAGGTGAGATTCCAGATCTCTGGGAAAGAGGGTAGAAAAGAGGAACAGGATAAAATACAGAGAAACAGACTAGGAAATGTTTCACATAAATAAGGGGTAGCCATTGTAGATTAGCAGGGGGAAACCAGGTAATGTTAAATGTAGTCTGGTAACAGTCCCTGAGAAATTGCATGGTGAGGCTCTGATTTGGACAATCCCCATTCCTGCATGAAGAACTTCAGGAAATATTTATTCCTCACAAACCTCTTGCTCAGCCTTCCTGAAACAAGAAATACAAAGTACTAAAATAGTACAAAAATGAGCCTTGGGAAAAAAACATATAAAAGGCTGTCTGTCTGATCTTATAATCAGGTGTGAAGTCTTCCTCCAATTATCTGTCAAGCTTAAAGATTATGGTCTTCCAAATTGGGAATTGATTTGTTAAATGGCTATTAATGTATAAAATCTATAGGGATACGTTAAGCCATTTAGCAGCTTGTCAGTGTAATATTTATTTAATGGAACCATTTCTTTTTCAATTTGGTAATGCATATACTTACTCTATACATTTATTCCTGTATATAAAATGGTTGCAAATTACACAAAACAAACAGAGCTGTAGTGCTGAGTGTATGGGGATGCTATTACTCAGTGCAACAGATGCCACATCCAGATGTTCAAATATTCATACCCATTTCCCATCCTTTCTATTCTTGCTTGCTGTTTTGCAACCATCTTTTTCATATATTTTTACTAGAAGGCTCATTTGATCTCAGCTTGAATAGTCAGTGGTCAGGGATGATGGGGATTGTGATGGAAAAGATGTAGAACTAAGCTGGGGATACCTCTGTTAAGAAGTATAGTAATATACGTATAAGAACCATTCAAACACCATCCTCTAATTCAATGTTTTTCAGACTTAGCAGCTTCAATTCCCAGAGTTTACCAGCCAGCATGTTAAAGTCGTCAATTTTAAAAAGACTTAGGTTCTCCTTGATATGGTTTACTCTTCCCACTGCCAGGGGAAATACAAATTTGTATTAGGATTTTTTTTAAAAAAATCTGCAAATTGGAAGAGTAGTTGTTGTATAACAGTTCTGTTATATTTTGTCCTAGGACAGCTAATGTCATAACATAGAGTTTTATTCATCTGATAGTATTTGTATACTGCCCTCATACAATGGAATTTAGGAGAAAATAATATTCTAGATCTAGAAGGATACAGATATACTGCACCTAGAGCCAAACAAGCAAGGATCATATGCTGCTAAGGCTATTTCAGCCCCAGGAGCTTCAGACTATATTGTCTTAAAAGATAAGGTACAAGAGGGGAAAAAAAGAATCAAAATAGGAAAATATCTCCTGTTAGTAGATTTGCTCTGGATGTATTATGAGTAAACTCTACTATGATATTACAGAAAAAGTGGTAGGACCTTGCTGACTGTGACTGATCCTGAAAAAAGTTAAACATGGTTGTATCTGGCTAGTATTTGAATGGAGGACCCTCAGGGAAATATTCAGAGACATGGATTAGATTGAAAAATTGAAAGAATGTAATGGTGAATTCTTACTAAGACAGTAACATGGATGTAATCACCAGGGATTGAGCTCAACTCCGTGATCAGGATATGGCACATGAGAAGTAGGCTGGAGAGAGCCACAAAATAGATATTTAAGCAGAGTCTTGTTCTTTTGCTTAGACTCCTTGTCTCTTTGCTGTAGATTACCAATGCTGGAGATGATGTTGTGGTGTTCTATAATGATAAGACGTCTCTCGTCAACATGTTGGAAATGATGACAGCAGCTCGGGATGGGATAGAGGAGAACAGTCCCCTCATGTACCATATCTCTCTGGTGGATTTGCTGGCTGCCTGTGCTGAAGGCAAAAACGTATACACAGAAATCAAATGCACATCTCTACTTCCTTTGGAGGATGTGGTGCGAGTAGTCACTCATGAAGACTGCATTACTGAGGTAATGGATGCACAGTAGACGTCACCTATAGCTGACAAATAGCTTTGTGGTTATTATATGATTCTGGGTTTCTACCCTCACATGATAAGGCCAGGCTCTATATCAGGGGTATCAAACTGGATTTCTTGGAGGGCCAGATCAGCATTGTAGTTGTACTCCATGGGCTGGCTGGGGGGAGGAGGAGATGGGACGGATGGCTTCTTGCAGCACTCTGCTGGCAAAAATGGGGTGCAAGGGCTGCCTGCGGCCCTCCTAGGCCCCATTTTCAGCCTGAACGGTCTAGTGCAGCACCCTGCCAACCAAAATGGGGGCGGGGCCCCCGCATCCATTTTGGCTGGCAGGGTGCATCCAGGCCAAAAATGGAGTGTGGAGGGGCCACCCATCACCCATGCCCCATTTTTGCTAGCAGAGGCATCGTGGGCCGGTCCTTTGCTATTTCCAGGCTGGCCCCACGGGCCAGATCTAAGCTCCAGTAGGCCTTGAGTTTGACACCCCTGCTCTGCATGAAGAAAATGTGTTTTCTAGATATATGTCACTTATGCTTGTGCAAAACAGATAGGTTTGCTAAAGTAAGAAAACAATGACCTGTAAAGACTGGCCAGGTTTAGAAAAGTCATGTTCAATTACCACTGGGCGATTTTATAGCCAGTAATTATAAGAATGAAAGACTAATAGTATGATCTTTCTATCAATTCACATAAGTCTATCTCTTTGAAGAATTTAAGGACGTTGTAGGATTAGGCTTGCAATTAAGTTGTCCAGTAAGTTCCTTACCAGAGAGGCCACCAGAGGTATTGAATCATGAAGATTATGGTATTATTTTTCAGCTTATCTTCAATATAGGGCTCTTTACAAGAATAAAATGGATTTACTTCCTTGATACCCTGTCATCTTTCAGACAAAAGCAGGATATCAGGTTGATGATCATTTTACAAAATGCTACTTGGCCAAGTCCCTCTTTTGATTTTTACAGATGTACACAATTTTCTCAAGAGCATAAAGAGGAAAGTGCTTTATTGCCCCCAGCCTCCCCCTTCCCAAAAAAGAGTGATGAATGTGGAGGAGCTTTGGTTCTATTCTTGCAACATGCCCAGTCTTTTAATCCATGCCTCTTTTACTCTGGTTTTTCAGGTGAAAATTGCATATGTCAATTTTGTCAATCATTGCTATGTAGACACAGAGGTGGAAATGAAGGAAATCTATACCAGCAATCACATCTGGACACTGTTTGAGAACTTCACCCTTGACATGGCTAGAGTAAGTCTTGAAATTTATGAGAAAATCGTTAGGCTCCTGATATGTGAACAGGTAGCTACATAAATTGATGCCTCCACTTTTTCCAAATTGGTGCCATCAAAACATATGTGAAGGATATCAGAGTGGGGAAACTTGAACTAGTTTAATAAATTAGTGAAATAGTGTTGTGTTCCTATGTAACAACTGATTTGTCTCTGAAATTCAATGCTAAAAGTGCTTGGTTGCCCATAAAAAAAAAATAGATTCAGTCACTTTCATTAGTGAGTCCTTAGTGATTCCTTAAAGATGATGAATGATTAATTAGGACTAATTATCATTACTTATAATCATAAACATTAGGATTATGATTCGTTATTAATTAGCAATAACCAAAAGCAGAAAAAAAGAGGCACCAGCTCCCGTTTTGGGAATGCATACCAGTTGCAGAGAACAGTGTTGGGCAAAGAACTTGTCTCATCTCTTGCTTGTGAGCATCCCAGAAGTATCTAGTTGGCTAGTCTTAAGTAGATAATTGTCTGATCCAGAAGAGCTCTTTGTATATTTATATAGAATTGCAGGGAAAAAAAGTCCCTACTTTATAATTCATTGAACCCAAACTATTTTTGTTATATTTTTCATTAGTGTACCCTTAGATGATGAAGTGAGCTGTGGCTAATGGAAGCTTAGTGTTGAGGTAATTCCCCGTTAGGAGAATGAGCGCATACAGGGAGATGTATTGAGAGTAGTGTTTGAATAATACACACACAGCACACAGATACACTGTACAGTAAATGTAGGTTTTTACTTCCAGAAAGGTTTAAGCAAAGTTCAAAACAAGCAGTCCAAAGTCATTCACAGGTAAAATCAGTCAGTTTTCATCCAGGGATAATCCAATAACAAAGTCCAGTGTCAAAAACAGTTCAGTATCAGACTTACATCAAATCCAGGAATATCAGTCAATTAGAAGAACGGCAAAACTCTCCAAAAGAAGGAAACAGAGACTCCCTGAGACACACTCTCTTCTGAGACTAAGACTAAACAACCCAGGTTTCTGGCTCCATCTTATGGCAGTTTGAGAAACCACACCCAATTACAGTTTTACATTTTCTTAAAAGTACAGTATTAAAATGTCTATCCTGGTTTATATATTTCCAACCCAAATAGCTGTTAGGTAACTTACATTCCTAACACTTAGCTCTTAAAAAATAATAATCCAAAAAAGTGCTATCAGAGTCCTGATTTCCCCCTCACCATAGACTAATGACCACGGCTTTGTTTCCTACAGGGAAACAAAACAATTCTCTCTGGTTATGTGTACTCCTTTACAAAGAGGTTGATCATGACAACTAGCTATTCCAATGCAGTAAACCTTTGAATATTACATTTTGGAGCCTATTCCACACAGTTGCCATCATCCTGCCATGCTTGTGAAGTCCCTCTGGATATCTGGCTCTCTGCCGTTGGATAACAGAATGCTGAGTTCAAGAACTCAGCTTTTCATATGTTTGGTGTGCCAGAGGTTAGAAGGCCATTTTTGAACAAGATAATGTTTTATTACATTGTCCTATTAGGATCACAGGTTACCCACACATTTGTTCCTGCTTGGCAGCAAGGCACAGCCCTGGGAAATCTCTGCCAAGGTTTGCCTTCAAAGAAGATTGATGCCATACAGTAGACAAAAAGCTTCTCCTGCCTCCTGTACTCATTGCACTGTGGAACTGTTCAGCGA